>NW_026126418.1:26182500-26782500 GCF_943737965.1 Phodopus roborovskii | reverse complement strand
GGTATGCTCCACCATCACTTGGCCCAGCCTTATCTTGTAACTGGCAAAAGAGGTTGGAGAAAGGGAGATCTCCAGAAGAAAGGACCAGGGAAGACAGAATATATATCTTCCCTAGGGGACTGAGTTTAGCAGAGCAATACTAAGCTAAACAACCAATGGACAGAAATGCAGAGTTGAGGGCCTATCCTATCCTATAGTAGTATACTACATCTTTAATAATAAGAAATAAACAAGGAAACAAGGAATACACAGTACTAAAATTCCTTCTTTCTCCATTGGTTCTGGGGATCTAGTAGGAAGACACTCTATTACTGAACTATGTTTTTAAAAAATTTATTTTTTTCTGAGATGTTTTCTTAAAATATTGTTTCTTTTAATCTGCAGTGTTTCCAGCTATTTCTTCCTCTACCCAGACCACTTTTAGAATAGCAGGGTAATTTTATTAGAGTTTTCTTCATATAATAGTCATTATCTTGTGTTTTTCATCCCTAAAATTTAGTCTTAGAAAGTTGATTGGAATTAGTCAAAACATGTTCATGCACTCGATTTAAAAGACCAGGGATGTCTGGTCATCCACCCTAAGCTGTTCTTTGTAATTCTCAGTTCCATGTAGCTGTAGGTCACTTCTGCCCCTTCATGTCTACTGTAGAGTACTGGCCCAGGTGTGAACTCAGGGCACATTCCAACCATGGCCTGGTTGATCTCAACTGTTCTCATGGATTTGACAACTGCCTCCAAAAGGACTTCAAACAATTGATTATATATGGGAGCTAAAATCAAAACATCATTTAGAGTAGATTAAATTCAATAGGGTCTAGAGAGGTAAACAATTGCATTTGCTTTATCTAAGCTGTTGTTCCCATGTAGGTTAACTTGAAATTGAATGTATCTGTTAGAGGGAGAATTCGTAACTGAGACATGAGCACTGTTTTTTATTGGAGTGTCTATAGCAATAGCTAAGCTGAAGAAAAACATATACACTCTAATCTTCCTGCTTCATGAGTCTCTGGTTGAAATTGTAACCTGTGGCTGGAATACCCAGAAGCACATTTATCTGTCCTGGTGACATCTCAAACAATAGAAACTATGCTGAAAGGCACACCTACCTCTTTAATAATTTACAGCATGGCACTAAATAAATAAAAGAGCAAAATGGAAAAGCATTCCAAGCTCCTTTTTCTCTGGACTTTCATTCTGGGGCAGACACATTAGTGAAAGTATGCTTCTTAAAAACTATATAAAGTAGCTCTGCAGGGTGAAAGGTTAGCAGAAGTGGCCTTCTTTCCTTTCTGCTGGGAACCGGCTACTTGCTGTCGAAATGGACAAGTTCATGAAACCCGGGAAAGCGGTGCTGGTCCTGGCTGGACGCTACTCTGGACGCAAAGCCGTCATCATGAAGAACATTGACGATGGCACCTCAGACCGCCCTTACAGCCATGCCCTGGTGGCTGGAATTGACCGCTATCCCCGAAAAGTGACAGCTGCCATGGGCAAGAAGAAAATCGCCAAGCGATCAAGATCAAGTCTTTTGTGAAAGTTTATAACTACAACCACCTCATGCCCACAAGGTACTCTGTGGACATCCCCTTGGACAAAACTGTTGTCAACAAGGATGTCTTTAGAGACCCAGCTCTGAAACGCAAGGCGAGGAGGGAAGCCAAGGTCAAGTTTGAGGAACGATACAAGACAGGGAAGAACAAATGATTTTTCCAGAAGCTTCGCTTTTAGGTATATTTTTGTTTCCATCATTAAAAGTTAAAAAAAAAAAAAAAACTATATAAAGTAAAATAATAGTTACTGAACATATGTGTTTGCATTTTCAGCTTTACCTTGGAAGAGTGGTGGAAACTTTGAAGCACAATTATTCTAGTTACCATAGGCATGAAATCAGAAAGAAATCTGATACATTTCTAAAGATTTCACACAGCATTTATAGACTTATTTCAATGAACATTCCTTGGCTGCATGAACCCTTTTGTTTTGTGTTTGTAAGAATAACTTCACTTATTGTTTAAGTTCTTTTCTATTATAATTCATTTTGTCCATAACAGGATTGATAATTGCCTTCCTTTGAGCTGACAGTTAATCTATTAGATAACGTGGGCCACATGATGTCTGCTGTAGCTGCTCTCTTTGCTGTGACAGTGCCCACACAGACATAGCAGCATAAATAAATGAGCATAACTGTGTTCCTGGACACTTTATTTATAGATATTACACTTTCAATCTCTTAAATTAAAGAATATCATTAAATACCACCTTCTTTCTTACTTTAAAAAATGATTTGTGAATGTGAAAATCACTTAGGTTCTTAAGACATAATCAGACTATGATTTTTGGGCCAGTGTACTTTTCTAAACCCTAGTCCAAATCCTTGATCATTAATTCTTATCCATATTCCCATCTGTCCATTTCTCTCCCTTATTCCGTCACATATATAATATTGTTGGTTAATTTTTGAAACTATAAAAGATGGCCATCCATCATTTTATTAATTTCTCTTTAACAAATGCAACTATAAATTTGTAGTATAAAAGAAATAATACATAAGTCTGGCAATTGTTACTACTATCTTTAGGAAGATGTGATATTGCTATACTTTTAAATTTAAATATTAATTATAAAGGTCAAATGCAAGGTTAAATCATGTATTCTATAATAAGGTTTTATTACATGCTTGCTTATAAATAGGGTTGCCCTGACCAATTAATAAAGCAACCATTATTGAGTTTAAATTTTCTTCTATCAGTTGTTAACCACAGCAATTAGCTAATCATAAGATCTCATTGGCACTTATAATGACTTAGATTCCTCTAATATTTATTAGATTAAATCAATACTTGATGGAGGCAAATTTCAAATACCTTCATCTACCACAAATAACCATCTAATTAACTTCAAACTGATTTTAAACATAAATTGGGGTAGAAGGTTGAGCATGTAGTTGAATGGTCAAGCACTTTCTTATAATATTTGAGGTCCTGGTTCTACCCTCAGTACCACAAAACTTAATGAATGAATAATTAGTAAATGAAAGCATATCCACAAATACACTGATGCTGTTCCCACTGAGATGTAAGAATGGTGTGCTCACCGGTGATATTCAGGGCTCGCTTCATCACTGTCTTATAATCAACACACAGTGAGATTCCAAGTGTAAGTCGGAAAGGGTCACACAGCTTTTGACTCTCTTAGAACACTTATTTTGAGGTACACTGACACTACAGAGCAAGAAGTATAACTCCTTTGGGTTTGTCACATTTGGCAGATCCAAATGTAGGGTATGGATAACAGGTTAATTTAAAGCAAGTACATTGATTCCTATTTGAGTTTATCTATCTTGAATGCTAAGTCCAGTTGGTCTGTCACATGACAGCAGCTCCTGACAAACCCTGCCTACAACAGCATCAGAATTTCAAGGGAAAATTGACTAGATATACTATTCCTGAGATCCTAACTAACAAAACTGTGAGCAGATAAAATAGTGGTTTAGCTTCTAGATTTAGGGATTTTATGTTGCAACAGTCACTGGAATGAAATGTTTAAAGCAGCAGTAGAGGTAACATGTGTCTGGACCTCAGGAATTGTGCCTCAGTTTGAATTTCTGTTTTGTCAGCTATGTCTGTTTGAACTCAGCAAATTAGCTAATACTTCTAAGCACTATTTTATTCATTTTGAGACTGAGATTATGTTTGGACTCATAAAGTTGTACAAGAATTAAAATCTATAGACTTGTAGAGTGCCTGGTACATGGTGAACACTCTATATATATTAGCTATGACTATGAAACATGTACTCAAGTTAAACTTCATAGTCTCATGACTTGTACCCAGGGCTCCATGTTTAGCTTTGTGCTCTGCTGTTGCCATTTTGAAATTAAAAATGATATTTGCACAAGTACCTTTACACTTTCGCTTGCCACTAGGCTTTGTAAATTATGTCTATAACTCCATTTTCTGTGTGCATGTTCACATACCCATGCAACTATAACATAGTAAACAGTATTCTTCCTTTTTTTCCTTAATTTTACTGATTAACAACAGTTGTTTCCAGAAATAAAATGCAATCAAAGACACTGACCAAGTAGGGCACTCTCCTGTTTTCTTGGATCAGCCATTCTGAAATCACTTCCTTGGGTAGGTAGATTCAGGTCATTTTAAGAGGTTATTTAAATATTAACAGGGATTTCAGTTATCCAGAGACTTGACTGGGCTGGGTGATCTGTTAGCTAACTCACTCATGTGATTGCTACTAGAAAATCCCATCTCTTTCTTATGTAGACTTCTTAGAATAGGGCAGTTGGCCTTCTCTGAGATGCCTCCCTGCACACCCACATATCTCTACAGGCTAACCTAGGCAGTGCACACTAACCTACTGCCCACAATCCTGTGATTGTGAGAGCGAACCTCTTGGCAGTATGAGTGATGGTAGCAAGGTAGCAAGGAGCCCAGGGGCCATCTTGCGGAGTGGTCACCAAACAAGTTGTCTTAGGGTTTATATTGCTGTGATAAAAGACCATGACCTAAAAGCCACTTGTGGAGGAAAGGGGTTATTTCAGCTTACAGTTCCATAACACACTCCATCACTGAGAGAAATCAGGACAAAAAAACTCAAATAGGGCTGGAATATAGAAGCAGGAGCTGATGAAGAGGTCATGAAGGAGTACCTGTTACTGGCACTTTGAGAGTGAGGACATACTCAGCCTGCCTTATTATAGCAGCATAGCTTGCTGTCCCCTATCAGTCATCAACTGTCCACAGGCCAATTTGTGGGCACATTTTTTCAGTTGAGTTTCTCTCTTCCAATGTGACTCTAGCTTGTGTCAAGATAGTATAACTTCTATCCAGCATAAAATTTTTGAGATCTCTGAGGTTTCATAAAACATTTTGGTACTTGTTATAGCAGTCTTTCCTTTTAAAAGTTGATGTATAAAAATTAGCAAAAAATTATTTAGACCTTTGGAGATAAATTATAACAAAAAATTAAATTATTTGTATTGCTGTTCATGAATGTGTATAAGTGTATGTGTACTAATATGAAGACTGGAAAACAATCAGAATATCATTTACCTTATTTGAGGCAGGGTCTGTTGTGAACAGACAATTACCTTATACTGGGTGGTCATAGACCCTCAGAGATCTTCCCATCTCTGCCTCCTTCAGCTGAGATTTCAAGCAAGTGCTTCCTCACATAATATTCCTGTATGTATTCTGAGGTAAAAAAGCAAGTCCTTATGCTTGTAAGGCAAACATTTTACTGACTGACCCTTTATACAAAAAGTGTGTGTGTGTGTGTGTGTGTGTGTGTGTACATGCACATGCATGCATGTATGCATGCCTATAGGTACATGTGAACATGAAAGCCAGGATTTGATATTGAGTGCCTTTTATTACTGCTCTCCACTTTATTTAATTATCTTACTGGTTGATTGATCATTACTTGTGTGAAAGGGTGATAGGTGTGTGGAGGGAGGAGAACAATTTTCAGGGATTGTTTTCATTCTTCTGCCATGAAGGTCCAAGCAATCAAACTCAGACTATCATCCTGGAACCTTACCTGTTGAGACTATCAGCCTGAAACCTTAATGTTGAGCCATCTCACCTTAAATTTTGAGAAAAGGTCTCTCAGTGAACTTGGTGCTTACCAATTTAGAAAAACTAGCTAGCCAGAAGACTTGTAGGATCCCCTTATCTCTGCATCCTACAGCTGTAGGTTTATGTATGTGCACCACCACATCTGGCTTTTTGTATGGGCACTGGGGATCTGAACTGAGACCCCCCCAGGCTTGCACAGAAAGCACCCTGACAAATTATATTTTCCCATCCTCTGAGAAAAAGTTTTTAAATGAAGAAAATGCCTGCCTTCATTTCATGTATTGTTAAGTATGACAGTCATTAGACAACCAATGGATCTATGTATTCTTTAGTTCTACAAATACTGAGCTTTGACTTTGCTAAATTGTAAATGTTGCGTCCATTCCCCTAGAATTGGTAACAAATCAGACTAAACATACTTTTTCTGAAGAAGTTATCATTATTTATGATGAAACCATTTAGAATTCTTTCTTCTAACTTTTAAAGATATGGTATAGACAGTCATTGTATAAGAAAAAAATAATAAAACCTTCTTTCTTGCATCGAATTATACCTTAATGCCCATCATCAACATTTCTCTACACATATTTTCCTCCTTCTTCCTCTCTTGGTCTCTGGAAGATTATACTTTAAAGTTCTTTGAGATTAGTGGTTTCTGGATTCCACATAAATGACATCACATTGTTTTCCTACACTTAGCTTATTTCACTTAGCACAATGATATCTACTTTTATTCATATTATCACAAATAACATGATTTCATCATTTTTATGCTCAAAAGTGGGTAGTCTAGTGTATGTAAAAATTTTGTAAAAAAATTCATTCATCAGTTGATAAGAATTTCTTATGCTTGTTTCATGGGTATTGAGAGAGAATAGAGTTGCAATAAACACTAACATGTAGGTATCTCGTTGACAGATGGATTCCATATCCTTAGTATGTACATCCTTGTAGTGAGATTGCTGGAATATATAGTAATTTTATTTTTAAGTTTGTGGAGAGACTCCATTCTGTTTTTCACAATGGCTCTGCTTTTTGCATTACTACCCAGAATATAGAACTTCTTATGAAGAATCTACTCCACATTCCCCAGTGTGCACAAAAAAGATCTTATTTTAGGGAATAGTTCACAGTGGACTTGAAAGGGGTAATAGTTTTGCAGCCAGTCCGGCAATCAGATACTTCCACCTTTAAACATCAAAACAAAACAAAACAAAACTGTTAACTTTATAGCCTTGGGGGAAGTTACCTAAGCAATTTGAATCTCCTTTAGTAGTTACAACAATATTGAAATTGTAGTTTTGTTTCAAAGATTAAATGTACACTCTAATAATCCCTCTTCAAACCTTATAGTTTCCCACTAAAACCTTTCCAGTTCCCCATTAAAAGATGCAGAAATGTGTTTCCAAGGGCTGGGATGCAAAGGATTAAAGAGAGGTGGGAATACAAGCCTTTATCAGCAACAGACAACAACCCAGAAACTCCCTTTGTAGTTAGACAACATATAAAATAGTTTCCTAAGAGGGATATTGTCCTTTTGACCTGAAGCATCTTGCTCTTAAGTGGCTGCTTTGGGACAATTTCTTTGATACAGCAATATACTGTTTTGAATCCCATGTAAGAATTGTCTCAAGATTAAACAGAGGGATAATTGAATTTTCCCCTTGGCGCCACCGTTGGCTATCCCTGTGCCTCCAATCTTCCCACCTGCTAATCCATCCTGGACTCTGCCTGGGCTGAACTTTCCCAGGGCAGTACTTGGATGTGCTCTATTCCCAGATATAAAACCTTGAGATGTCCTGTGTTGTGTGTGAGAGCAAAGCCACATTATTTACAAGTAGTTAAATGTCTCCAGCAAACTGCTTTCCTAAAGAAAGTTTCCTTGTACATGTCACATGTTCTTATTTCGCCACTACTCTTTAAGATGGAGCTTTTGGCAACCTTTATTTTTATTTATAGGAAATAACTTTATTCTCAGATTGACACATTTTCAATTTCTTTGTGTGTGGGTGAAATTTTCCCAGCTTGTATGTTGCATTTACATCTTGCTTGTTTTTAATTTTAATCTTGTTCTTTAACAGTTTCATACATGTATGTAATGTATTGATTACCCTCTCCCATCTTTTTTTTTTTAATTTCTCTTTTATCTTTATCAATTTCTACCCTCATCCCTAGTAATCCCTTCCCTTCCACACAAAACATTCATGACTTTTGGTTCTGTTTGGTGAGCCATTGATTTAATTAGGGTCATGGGAGTGAGCACTGGATTGGAGCTCTCTTGGGTCCTGGTGATTTTAATGTTAGGGCCCTGAAATTAAACCCTGAGGGATCAGTGGGCATCTTTGATGACAAAACAATTTCAAACTACTGAGAGATGATTGAAAAGATGAACTTCACACTCAGAGGGGCTATTGTGTGCTTGTTATGACATGGTTCTTGGGTCTGATTGCTTGGGACACTCTTGACCACTGCTGTCACTCTGATCTCACTCTGCACTCCCCTTGGTTTTGGTGCTTGGGATTTTATCTTAAATAATTCAGGTGACTTGTGCAGACTACAGTGTGGAAGACAGGAAACAATTTTCACTTGTTTAGAGGAAAGCACATTCTCAAGGGGCGAGAGTAGATTATTGTTCTGATTTACATTTTAGGCAGGCTTTATATTACTTCTGAAGTATCTAGAACAGAAAACTTCTGAAGGGTGTTTCCAGTTTAAGTGATAGATGCATTTGAATCTACTTTTCAAAAACTAGTAATAGTGTGTCCTTGTCCTTTGTCAAGAAGTCTGCTAGACAGAGATTGAGGGTTAGAGCTCCTTCAACCAGGTTTGTATCTTTAACAATTAATGACTTTTCAGGAAGTTCAGGATGTCACATTGCCTCCCAAGGCCAGGTGTATGACTCAGGGCACATTCCTCTCACTAGCAATTTGTATCCCATCATTCTAATTCCTGGCTTTATGAGCTGATTATGATGGAGAGGTACAGCCGAAATGTCCTCAAATCTTGAAACTATCTAAACAAGAAACCTACATTAACAGGCTGAAAGACACTCAATTTTCTTATTTATTAAATGGGTTCAAAATATGTGAATTAAATGTGCAGAGCAAAAGAAACAGTACCTTTCCCTTACCCACAGCAGGGTTAATACTTGACACACCTCTATAAAAACAAAGAAACAAACAAACAAACAAACAAAACCACAGACTAATAAAAGGAAAGTACATACAAAGATACAGAGCCTTAAACATTAAATGCCTGACCACCCCAACAAAACTGAAGTTTTATAGTTTCCAGAAATGTTGGAAGGCAAGAAGGCATGATCTGATGCTAGTAAGCTGGGGAAACTGTGCAGCATCTTTCGATTTTTCTTGGCCCCCTGGCATAGGCAGGGAAACTTTGAAACATGTGGTTTATGATCTGTTTGGGGGAGGGAAGGTAAGAGAATTCTTTTATGAGAATGCTTCAGTGGAGAAAGATGCAGAGCATCAGAATGACCTTCTTGCTTCTGTGGTTTCAAGAGTTCCTTCAGCCAGAAATATCCAGATGAGGAGGTTCTGTGGTTGAGGGGTCATGTTCTGAGAACCTTCTAAACTTGTAGAATGACATCTGGTGTATAGGAGCTTCTTTGCTCTCACAACTGACTGTGGAAAAAAAAAAGAAAGACAGGCAAAGTGGCTTGGTGGTGAGAGTTTGCTCTAGATAGGACAGTGCATCAAGAGAAGGGATAAGAGAACTTGTAGGGCTTGGGTTGTAGCTTCATGATGGAACACTTGATTTGTAAGGTTGATATTGCAGCACCTCAGGCACACACACACACACCACTCCTCTGTCCATACTCACAGACCACATCCTCTTACACACACACACACACACACACACACACACACACACACACACACCTACCATGCACATAGAAAAATACCCCACTCCTACCATACTCCCATACCCACTCACCCCTGCACACATATGTGTACATATACCACACACACACACACACACACCAAACACACCTCCACCATACTCCAAGACCAACCCTGTTATATACATATATGCACACTCACTATGCACACACACACACACACACACATATATATATATACCATACCCCAACCCATATTCCCACACCCCATTTGCCCCCATATACACACCTATTAAACACACACACACACACACACACACAGAGTCTTATGAAAGTACAGCAACTTCATGGTGTCTTGTTTATCATATTAACCACACATCAAATATATTATGATTTAATTATGCCTAAATATTTTTGGTTCAATTTTTTTGTATAACTAAATCAAATTTCTTCTTCAATAAACATTAAACATTGATAAAAAGCACCTAAAGTTTCCCAGGAGAAAGGAACTGCCTTTATCAAATATTTGCCATGGTGAAGTCTGATATGCATTTTATAATGTTATTGTTCAATAATTGCATCAGATAGACATTTTATGACTAATGTTAAGATTACAGAATTACAGCTCAAATATGATTCAGACATTCTTCATTTCCTGCCTGGAATTACAATTCAACAAAAATGATAAAAGTATCTTTAAAATATTAGAAATCAAAAGAATATGTACATTCAATATTATTTCATGTTTGTTGTAGTGAATGTCATGAAATTAAAGTATCTCAGCGGAGAAAAATATAAGTGTAGATAAAAGAACTGTAGCCTAAATCATATGAAAGAATGGACAAAAAAAAAAAAAAAACCTTATAAATCAGAAAAATTCCAAAGTAGCTGTATAAAGATTGATCTTTCTAATCCTATTAACAAATACTAAAAAACACATGTCAAAGGCATTGCCTTTTTAGTGCCAGAACATAAGAATAAATCAGATATTACAGTGAAATAAGTTCCATAAAATTTCTGGGTTCAAGTGCATTTAAGTTTGTGTACTCACTTTAAATCACCAACACACATGTGGTTTAGTTTCTTCTTCTCTCACACAACACATCCTCACCACAGTTTCCCCTCCCTTCCCTCCTGCCCCTTCTCCCAGATCCACTCCTCTTCCATTTCAATTCAGAAAAGGGCAGGACTCCCAGGGATATCAACAGAACACAGTATAACAAGATGCAGTAAGACTAGGCACATGCCCTCATATTAAGGCTGGTTGAGACAACCCAATAGGACAAAGAGGATTCTAAGAACAGATGAAAGAGTCAGAGACACACTCACCCCCACTGTTAGGAGTCCCACAAAAAAAAAAAAAAACAAGCTAACAGCTATATCATATATGCAGAGGACCTAGTGCAGGCCCATGCAGGTTCTAATTGTTGGTTCAGTCTCTGTGAGCCCTCTGAGCCTCGCTTATTTGATTCTGTGGGCCATGTTCTCCTGATGTCTTTGACCTCTCTGGCCTCTACAACTCTTCCTCCCTATCTTCCATGGGTTCCCTGTGCTCCAAGAGGAGGTACCAGATATACCTTAACTTAAAAAGACTTTGAGATAGCTACATCATTTCCAGAAGATAGCGTTTCACAGCACCTCCTTCTGTCCTGCTAATTTTACAATGTGTCACCTCTTCCTTCGATGTTGCCTGAGCTTTCATGGTGGTGGGGTTAAAATGGATGTCCCACTTAAGTCCAAACACCCAGTCTCTTATCCTTAGGACTTTTTCCATTTCTGTATCTCTCCACTGACTTGTGACTGTAAAAGAAGTATCTATGAACAGTATTATCTCAATAATGAACTCACAGTGGCTGTATTTACTTACTCAAGATGACAGCCAAAATTCTGGTGTATATAGGACAGATGCTCTCCATGCCCCTTCCCTTGGTAATGGATAGTCTCAGGGGAAGTAGGCCACTGGTAGGTTTTCCATGCTCTTCTAGATGACTCTAAACACATGCACATATGGGCAGCACTAAGTGAATTTAGTGAGTTAACCATACCCCACAAAAAATCCCAGCAAACATGAAGTTGGGAGAGAGGTGTTGGAAAGAAATGGGTTGAGTTAGAAGGGAATTGGAGGTTATATAGAACCATATTTCATTATAGACATGTATGAGTTTCTCAAAAAATTATAAATACTTTGGAATGAACTCAGTTGGCAGAGTACTTGCTGAGCACATCCTGCAGGCATGTCAAACTGTAGGTCAGACATTTTGTGGTTGGGTTCGTGTCCCAATCCTTCTTGAGGCCTTTCCTGGTTACAGAGGAATGTGGGTTCAGGATCCATGTCCTCTATTACTAGGAGTCCTTGTTAGGGTACCTTGGTAAAGTCCATGAAGTTTCCATTGCACTAGGAAATTTCCATCCCAAGATGTCACCCCAATTCCAGTTGTCTCTCCTAGTATCCCAACTCTGTCTGTGCCACCTGACCACCAGAGACCTGGGTTAGAAACAAACATGACTGCTTCCCCAAAGTCAATGGAATGATTCCTAATGATGATAATATGCAATACTCATAGATGGTGGTATAGCCTAGTTATCATTAGAGAGGCTTCATCCAGCTACTGATGGGAGCAAATGCAAAGACCCACAACTAAACATAAAGCAGAGCTTGGAAAGCTGCTCTGAAGAGGGGGAGGAAGGATTGTAGGAGCTGGAGGGGTCGAGGACTCCAGGAGGACACAACCCACAGACTCAGCAGGGCTCATAGGGGCTCACCAGTACTGAAGCAACAGTCAGGGAGCCTGTTGGTATCTAAGCTAAGTCCTCTGCATGTATGTTACAGTTGTGCCACTGGGTGCTTCTGTGGGACTCCTAACAGTGGGAGACGGGGTTGTTGACTCTTTTACCTGCTCTTGGGACCCTTTTTTCCTACTGGGTGGACTTGTGCAACCTTAATAGGAGAGGAGGTGCCTAGTCTCACTGCAACTTGATATGCCGTGGCTAGTTGATGTTCATGGGAAGCCTGCCCTTTTCTGAAGGGAAACAGAGGAGTAGTGAATCTAGGGGAAAGGGTGAGGAGGAGGGACTGAAGGAGAGGAGGGAGGAGAAACTGGTCAGGATATAATATATGAGAGAAGAATACTTTGTTTTTTAAAAAGGTAACAATACGAACATATTTAGTAAGCGAAACCAATTTTGTAAAACACAAATTCATTATACACACAATAAACTAAAATAATTTGGAAAAAAATGGGATTTGTCTAGTTTATACTTAAGTTTAGTTTTATAATACTTACATAAGAATATGTGAGAAAATTCTTTACCATAGTTATAAACCCTTATGATTATAGAAGTGAAGATGATAAATGGACAAAGTAAGTTTGTGTTAGCTTATAATTTAAAGGTACAAAACTGTTTTTACAGTTTTATAAACTGTAACTTCAGCTGGGAGGTGGTGGTGCATGCCTTTAATCCAAGCACTCGTGAGTCAGAGGAAGGTAGATCTCTGAATTCAAGTCTAGCCTGTTCTACAGAGTGAGTTCCAGGAGATCCAGAGCTACATGGAGAAGCCCTGACTCAAAACAACAACAACAACAACAGCAAAAAGATGTACATTTCAATAGTTTTATAAACAAATCTTTACTAATTTACCTGTACAATATTACAAAATTATAGAAATATAAAATAATTGTCAAATATTAAACTGTACCAATAATACATCTTAAGCTGGGGATATCCTTGCAGTAGACATGATGAGTTTATGACTTCTTTTATTTATAAGGTATTTGTATAAAAGAATAATAAAAATATATTTCAGCAGAAAACAGTATAGAACATGAAATAGGCTTGGAAGATAACCATCAAAACAGAACAGCAAAGGCCAATTACAGTATAATTATAAGCTACATTCTATTCACATAAAAACCAGTCAAAACAATTAAGATACAGTATTGTCACCTATAATTACTTATCCTGCAAAATTTAAATGGTTGCAAGGTTTTATCATAAGCATGCGCTGAGTGTGGCATGTGTTTGTGAGTGACAAAACTTGAAGGTAGATGGGTATGGAAGGATGGATATAGGAAAATGTAACCCGATCCTGTTTTATCTGCCACAGCCAAGGATGACAGAGCAGCGGACTTTATTGTCTATCCTGTATGGTAGCTAGAAGTCTGAGAACAGATGTCAGTAAGACTAGGAGCTGTGGGGGGTAATTTGCCCATGTTTTTGAAGGTTTTCTGGCCATTTTGCCATTGCTTAGCTTGAGGATGTATTCTCCTCATTTCTACCCTCATCTTCATATAGTACCATCCCCGTGCACATGTCTGTATGTGTTTAAATGTCCCTGCTGCTATAAGGACTCAGTCATACTAGCATATGCTCATCCAAATGACCTGGTATTAACTTGGTAATTTGTGGAGATTCTATTCCAAACAGAATCCTGTTTGTACATGATGGATGCTAGGACATCAACATTATCTAAGGGAGGGGAGCATTGTTATTGTTTGAGCATGAATATTCTCCACAGGCTCACATACTGAGCGTTTGCTTTTCCCTGTAGGCTGCCCTGGAAACTTCAGGAGCTGGACTTGGATGGAGGGAACAGGTGTCTGGAAGTGGGGTTTGAAGTGTCTTGTCTCTCCTTTTGTTTCCTCAATGACACAAGGTGAACAACTACTTCTCAAGTAATTCCTATTAAAAGAATGAATAGGCTTTGTTGTAACCTTTGAAACAATGAACCAAAGTACATTTTTATTGCTGTAAGTTGATTTTCTCAAGTATTTGTCACAGTGACAAGAAGGTAGACTAACACACCCATGACAACATGCAGCATTTAAAAGTTTGTTTTGGTGTTGCCTTGGTGAGTTTGGAGAAAGTACACATTGTCCCACAGATGTTAGGAATGTCATGGGTTTTATCACTTAGAAGGCAGTTTAGTCATATCTATGGAACTTCCATGAAGTATTTATGAAACTTCAAATGTATATACTCTTTGTTCAGGTAATTGCATCCCTAGGAAACATTTTTACTATTATATATGTAAGATATGTGCTTATTGCAGGATTATTTGTAAGAGAAAAACAAAATAAAACTGTGCACTAATTAAAGAAATGATATGTTTACTATTCATGGTACCCCTACACATAAGACACTATGTCTTCTGGATATTATACTTAGGGTTTTGTGGATGCTAGGCAACCACTCTGCCATTGAGCTGTACCTTCAACCTATCTAACTCATTCAAAGAAATGAAGTAGGTTTATACTTACTCATCAGGAAATACTCCAAAATATATTAAGCAAGATTGCAAGATATAGAACAATTTATTTGCATATTTGTTTTGGTGGAAAAATGAGACATAATTGTATTAGACACATGAATTACTTATTTGAAAAAAAATGTATAAGAAACTGGGTTTTGTCTGGGGATAGAAAAGGACATTTTTAGTGATATAACTGCCCACCATGTTTATCACTTGTGTCTGTTTTTCATCCTTTTTTTCCTGTTTCAGTGTCACAAGAATGAACATTAATTAAAAATGTGAGGGAAGTCATCACATAGTGCCTGAGATAAAAGATTTTTGTTGGCAAGAATCTTCTTCTAAGAATGGAGATACGGCTCAGCAGTAAAGAACATTTGCTGGTCCTGCAGAGGACTCCAGTTTGATTTCTAGCACTCATGTTGGGTGCCTCACAACTGCCTGTAAGTTCAGCTTTAGAGGATCTGATACTCTTTTCTATCTCCCAAAGGTGTGCCCATACATGTCTCTCTCTTACACACACCACAGAGTCACACAAATAAAAATAAATCTTAAAAGCAGAATATTCCTAAAGAATTATTCTCTCAAGGACCATTTGATACTTGCTGGTGTGTGTGTGTGTGTGTGTGTGTGTGTGTGTGTGTGTGTGTGTGTCTGTGTGTGTAAGAGAGAGAGAATACATAATAATTTTTTAATATTTTTTATTAAATCAATCTTTTTTAATTTACATAAACAACATAACAATCCCAGTTCCCCCACCCTCCCCTCTCTTTGCCCCTCCCTCCAGCTTCCCATCCCACCCCTGCATTCACTCTTCAGAGAAGGTGAGGCTTCCTATAGGGAGACAACAAAGTCTGTCATATCACATTGAAGCAGGACTAAGGCCCTCTCTCCTGTGTCTAAGCTGAGCAAGGTATCCCTCTACAGGGAATGGGCTCCAAAAGTCAGTTCATGCACTAGGGATAAATCCTGGGTCCCACTGCCAGTGGCACCATAAACTGCCCAAGCCATACAACTGCCACCCACTTTCAGAGGGTCTAGTTCAGTCCTAGGTTCCCCAGCTATCAGTCTGGAATCAGTGGGTTCCCACTAGTTCAGTTCAGCTGTTTTTGTGGGTTTCTCCATCATGGTCTTGACCCTTTGCTCATATTATCACTCTTCCCTCTCTTCTACTATTCTTTGGGAGCTCATCCTAGTGCTTAGCTGTGGATCTCTGCATCTGCTTCCATCAGTTACTGGATGAAGGTTCTATGATGATAATTAAGGTAGTCATCAAACTGATTACAGGGAAGGCAAGTTCAGGCACCCTCCTCACTATTGCTTAAAGTCTTAGCTGGGGTCATCCTTGTGGGAATTTCCATAGTGCCAGGTTTCTTGCTAACCCCATAATGGCTCCCTCATAGTTTTAAGAGAGCATGCTCCAAGACTTTATCATTATTCCATTCTTAGTTGTGGAAGAATATGTGGTCAATTTCAGATGGCTTCAGAACTTTAGTCAAAAAGAACATAGAACTAGAAAGTACTATACATACTATTTTGATGAAGACTGCGGAGGAAAGAAAACCATATTAATTTTTTTAGGATGAAACATAAAGACTAGGGAAATTCAGTGTTATATCAAAACAGTGTTCTCTGTCTCAAGGTTAAATTGTCTGATATAGGATCTGCCTTTGTTTATTGTGACTGGCCAGTATCAGCTGAGTGAACTGGCTTCCTGTGGGGGAAATCTGCTCACTTGATTCCTAGCTGTCATTTGAAGGATGGTTAAGAAACAATGAGTACTTCCTGCTCATATGGTGGAAGGAGTGTTTTAATAGCTTTACATTTAAGTAATTTTCAAGATATTATGCTAATTACTTCTGAAGAAAAATTACTTTAAGAATGCAAAACATATGAAGTGTTTTCCTGAAAGGCAACAGTCTATTCACAGGCAACAGACATTTTTTTTTTAACCCAATTTCCTTCCACCTGTACTCCTATAGGATAGTGAGTTGTAAGTCATTTGTGCTCTATGAAACTACTTTATCATTTGGCATCCCAACAACTTCCCTCCCTCAAAAGAGAATTTTGAAATTTGGGTCCATTTTTGGTTTGGATACTATCCATTGCTAAGGTAGACACAATCACATTTGTTCTCCAACTGCCAGGTTTTTCAAATCTGTCAAAATAATTTTCTTGCATGGTCAGGTAATTCCGAGCCAGCTGCATGATCCAAGGAGGCTGCATATGTGAAGACTGCATAAGTTTATAAAAGTACATCTTTTAATATCAAGCACTTTTGCTGAACATATAATTTAAGTGGCTTAAAATAGACCCCTGGGAAAAGGACTTTAATGTTCTTTATGGTTCTAAACATCTGGAAAGACTTAGATAATGCAAGATGGCTAAAGAATAATGATGTCCTTTCTATAAACAACCATCACTGTTGGGTAGTTCTGTCATCCTTTTGTGTTCTTATCTCTAATTTTATTTATGGCACTACCATGTGTCTAGTCATCTGTCTGGACAGCTTGCATAGACCTTGCCTTCTTCTCTTCACCTCTTGTAATTATACATTTTATAAACTCTACCTTTGGCATATATCTTAAAATCATTTTTCTCTTCTCTGAAATTATATGGTACTCCAGATCTTTTCCTGCAATAATAAACATAGGCAACATTGTAGAGAACTTTCTTTGGCTTACTCATTTTGTGTTTCACATGGGTCACCCACTAGTCACCAGAGAAATCAGGTAAGATGTGTCCTATCACAGTCACTCAAGGGTTAACAAGGAATATATGGCAAAGTGATTCATTCAGTAGCTTGTTCAAAGTCATGTGGGCACAACTTAAAATCACATCTCATGTTGGTTGACTTTAATACTCACTAGTGCATCATTAAGCCTCATATTTTATGTTAATTATCTATTGATATGTAATATAATGTATGCAAGTGTGCAAATGTGTGCAGGTGTGTGTGTGTGTGTGTGTGTGTGTGTGTGTGTGTGTGTGTGTGTTTTGCTTCTGTGGGCTCTAAATTATTCTAGTGCTCATTCCACTTGTACTCACATTTCTCCCTTTATATCACTCAGTGTTATATATTAACAAAGTAGTAGCCCCAAATATTGGTAGTAGTTTATAACTAGTTGGAAATCTTTCATGTATAACTTCTGAGATAAAGCTAAAGCTTTAACCTCCATTGGGAAACTCTCTTGTAAGAATTAAGGTATGTGGATAGAATTGCAAGCCATTTTTTTTTCTCTGAAAACATAAAAAAGAATCTGTGAACACAAGATATTCATCTCCTCAAACATATGAAATTCAAATACAATTGCCTTGGCATTAAGCATTTCAATTTGTATGCAAGATGTCAGAGTTATATAATTTTTCTGTCAGAGATGCTTGGATGTGCTCACTGGCTTTTCAGATTTCCTCATGTATAAGCAGATGTACTTGTAAGGACAAATGTGCTCTCTGATATATGGAAAACTTTATTAGCTCTTTGTAATGGAAAAAATGTCTTTCCTGGCTCTGCAACATTTATAGAGAATGGATGTCACATTAGCTGAATGTAGGATCACTTGCAATGCATTTGTTTGTCATCTTCACAGTTTTCCCCCCTATGATCCTGAATTTGTATTCCCAGGATTTACATGTTGGGGCTGGGGCCATGAGTAAGAATGAGAACATTATGCTAGAATCATGTCAAACTCATTTTAAGGAGTGTCTTGTAAAACCTTCATCTGACCTTCCACATTCCCTTCTTTTCTAGTAATATCATTCTGACAACAGCTATTAAAATTGAAGAGTGACAACTTTAGAGGTCTAAGATTTGGGTTGACTTGTAAAGTTTCAATCATTTGTGTGATCCAGAGAAACCATTGTCTTTAGGTGTCATTCATTTTGCCTGAAGAATTATACAGAATAAACAAGAATAATGAGCTGGAGAGATGGCTCAAAGATTAAGAGCACATACTCCTCTTAGACCTCAGATTTGGTTCCCAACATCAGCACTCATATGGAGCAGCTCACAAATATGTAATTTTAGCTCTAAAAGTTCTAATGACTTTGATGACCATGAGCACTTCCACTCATGTACACACACACACACACACACACACACACACACACACACACACACAAAACACATACACAATTAAAAAACCACAAATCTCTAAGAGGAAATAAAGAGCTAAAGATTTTGGAAATGACAAACTACACAGATGCATGATAAAGCTGTGATAAATCAGAGTACAAAAGCATAGTGAGGGAACAGACATAGGGCAGGAGGTTAGGAGTAAGAATAAAGTATAACGACCGCGCGCGCGCGTGAGCGCACACACACACACACACACACACACACACACACACACCCCACTTACAAAAATGACATAAAGGGTTCCAAGAACTAAAGAAGAAATACTATATAGAATCGTTGAGAAGTGAAAGAAATGCAATAAGCCGGGAAATTCCTATCTGAGTGTTAGCAGAGTGGTGGTCATTGATTATAGATGAATGAAGAACTAAAAGGGCACTGCTGAGATCAACATGACCTTAACATCTAACTTTTAAAGTTTTCCAGCTAAGTAAAATGGCTGAAATGGAAGGTTGGTTTGGGTGTTAGATTAGTGTGAGAAAAAGAAAATCACAACAATCTGGAAGACGTTTGAGGGCAGTTTTAAGGACCCCCTAAAGCCACTTTGCTACCTCATTCCACATTATCAGTCCTTCAAGTTAAGCTCCCAAGCTATCCTCTCTTCCTTTCACAGATGAGGCACTGGTTAATTCTCTCTGAGGGCCATATGGTGATATAATTGGCATAATGGATACTGCTATAATCAGATGATACTGAGTTGTAATATAATAAACTTATTTTTAAATTTTGAGTGCTGGCTATATTTGCTTCTCTACCTTAACCTGGACGAAAATGTCACTTATCCAACATGCTGTACAATTTATGTATATTATAAATAGTGTACAAAATGTTATGTGAATGTAATCATGCTCATGTGTTGACCAACACAAAATTGAATCCTCCATAATTTGTGTGTGTGTGTGTGTGTGTGTGTGTGTGTGTGTGTGCTTTTTGTTTTGTTTTGTATTTTTTTTTTGTCATATTGGTTTTCTTGTTTTTAGTATATCCATCTTGTTTCTCAGGTTTTTCTTTCCTTTTTTGAGAGAGAAAGAATGAACATGAAGTTGGGTGGGTAGGGAAGTAGGGAGAATTTGGAGTTGTGAAAGAGGAAAGAATATAGTCAAAATCTATTTTATGAAAATAATTTTTAATAAAAACGCAAAAGATAAAAGACATAAAATTATATAAAATTAATTAAATAGTAAGTTCTATTATATATGACAATTTTTCAAATAAAAAAATTTTGAAACATTGGTTTAATAATGATTATTGTGGTTACTTAATTCTCACTACTTTTTTGTGTTGCAAATTTTTTTTATAAAAGTGTTATTTTTCAGAATACTGAAAATAAAGTAATTGTTGCTATGTAAATATTGTATTAAATAAAGGTGATTGAAAGCAAGGTCAGGAGAAAGGGACACCTCTCCTTTTCCTTGTTTGTACCAATAGATAGGACAATGGGTGCAATAAAGGTATAGTATAAGTGAGCAGCTAGCTGCTTTTCTGCCCTGTCTACTCACAAGAACTATTAGTTAGTCTACTATTGCTCTAAAGAGACACCATGACTATGGCAACTCATAAAAGAAAACATTTACTTTGGGCTAGCTTACTGTTACAGAGGTTTAGTTCATTACCTTCATGGCAGGGAGCCTGGCGGCACACAGGCAGGTATGACAATTCTACATCCGAATCCACAGGCAACAGGAAGAGAGTGACCTTGGGCCTGGCTTGAGCTTTTGAAAACCCAAAGCACATCTCCAGCAACATATCCCTTCTTCCAACAAGGCCATACCTACTCCAACAAGGCCAGACTTCTTAATCCCTCTCAAGTAGTGTCACTCTCTCCTATGAACAAGCATTCAAAGGGCCATTCCCATTCAAACCACCACCCTTAGTTTCTTAGGAGCTGAATAATATTTATTCTTTTTTTTCTGTTCTTCATGTTTTTAAATTATTTATTGTTGTGTAGGAGATTGAACCTGGAGAATTACAGATCTATAGAAGTTTTCTATGCTACGCTATATTTCCAGCTCTGTTCCACAGGATATTTACTTTTACTTTTCCCACTTCTCCCCAACTTTCCCATGAACTTCAGTGTATTCAGTAATCTTGAATCTACTGCTTCAGAATTACTTTGTTGCTTCTTAAATATTTCTGTCTCTGGGAATGGGTTTCTGTAAACAGGCTGTTTGTTTGATTTCTTTGAGACAGTGTCTCTCTATATAGCTCTGGCTGTGCTTTGTAGATCAGGCTGGCTTTGCCCACAGGGATCTGTCTGCCTCTGCCTCCTAAGTGATGGGATTAAAGTCATGCACCACTATGCCTGGATGGAAACAGGCATTTTTAGAATTGCATCTGGTGACTGAGTCTCAGGAAAATTAGAGGACAACTTCTGCAACACTTGCCTCTTGAGTATGTTGTCTGTTTGTCTTCATTCTACTACTTGAAATGAGAAATCTGATTTTACAGTTTCTAAGTTAAATTCTCTAAGTACAAGTGGCCTTAATGATAAGATGAAACCAGTGATACTGAATGAGAAATGCTCATGAGTTCATTTCCTGAGGATCCTGAGACTATTTTTGTTACATGTGGGTAAGCTTGGTATTTGGATATAGGACATGATTGAGAAATGGTCTCCTAATGCTTGTATAAAGCTAAATATATTTTACTTAGAAATTTTGAAAAGAAAATCATCTTGGAGGCATTGTTTTAAAATTTCTAAGAATGATATGATATATGAACACACACACACACACACACACACACACACTAACACACAATTTAACAGGAAGGCACATTCCTAGAATGCAAGGGTCTAATTACATTAGAATCCATCAGTTAAGATGGACTTGTCCCACCACTTGTGGATGTCACAGTTTATAGTGTGGTTTGGTGACAGTTTGATCAGGGAGAGGGAAGTAATGTAGATCATCCTCATGGCTCCACAAGACTAGAACAAGACATTTAGATGGCAGCACAGGACTTACCCTGAGCCTCTACATTTGCTAAACTCAATTCTTTCCTTCTGTCTGAAGATGGCAACTTGGTTTTGGTAGATAGCCAGACAGACACACATGTTAGATTACCTTCTCTTAACACAGCAGACACTGTCAACTGGATAACTTCAAACACATATGAAAATTTCCTTATTTGCAGCTTGACTATGGTAAAAGGGTCATAGAAACCTCTTGACTCTTTTTTATTTCATTTTTTTCCCAGGGTTCTTCACAACAATGACCCGAAGCTAAATATGGCAGCATCATGAATAGGTTTAAGGCAGACAATGGCAAGTTATAAATATTAATATTAGTGTTCTTTTTTGACACAGCTAGCCTACCAACCTAAACTGCTGTTATCAGCACAATATGAATGACTGCTGCCTTTACATTCTCCCTGGTGGCTTTGTTCCTAAAGCCACACTGAGCATATGTGATTTCATACAAACACAAATGTTTGCTTTAGCTGTGCCCAAGACTTGTTATAACAGTCTTTGGAAAGTGAATTGTTTTGCCCAGTGAAGACTTAAACTGCAAACTGATAATTAATAATTCAGGCATGTTAGTAATTTTTTTTTGAGTCTTAGCTCTAAGACACTTTAGATTTATTTGAAAACGAAGTGAGGGTTGCCTTAAGTAAACAAATTAAGTTATAAATTTTGATGCATGCCAGAGGCTCCTGAAGGTCTGTGAGTGAGCTGAGAATATGATCATTTCCCATGTTGACGATCACGCCTGGAATTGAAGAAAGCAGCATAAACTTCGCAGTGAGAAATGAAACAGGGAGGACAAAGCACCCCTTATTTTTATTACTTTTCGAGAACGTGCCATCACTCTCTAGCCATCTCTGTTGTACTTGTCACCATATGCGTTTATTCTGTGTTCATCTTCTGTGACCTCACTCATACATACAAGGTTAAACCTGAATTTATTTTTCTTGTCTCCTCTGAGCTTCAATAATGAGCTATGTGATGGTCTTGCTGGTTTGGGTTTAATAAGCAGAGTTTAGGGAAAATAATGTGTGTGGTTTGTTTAATGAATATACAATTGAGAAAGGCTGTAAGCATCAGAAAAATGTCTGCTTCCATGTATGTCTTATTGAAATTTAGAGGTGTATTGTGTAGCAATTTTCAAGGTGCTACATACTCATTATAATTTTCACTATGTTGAATTCAAATAATGCAGTTGTAGAACAAAGTTAAATATTTCATATATGTTACACATATATGACATATTTGCAGGATCAAATGAGTATGTTGTGTGACCTGGAAACATAGTTACAATTTCTATTGTTTTTTTGCCTGTCCCTGTGCCTGGAGTCTTCATCTACAGATTTAGTAAACTGTAAGTCAAAAACATTTGGCCAAAAATTGTATTGATGCTGAACATGTATAGACATGCTTTTTTCTTGTAACCATTCTCTAAACAATACAATAAGCCAGCTTATTAATTATACTGCATTGGTATGTTATGTGGAGATGGGTCAGAATTCATGACAGAGTGTATATAGGTTTTATGAAAATACAATACAATTTTATATAAGAGATGAGTATGTGCAGACTGATGGTACCCTTAGGGGACTTGGAACTAGGATGATGCACACCAAGAGTTCACTGTACATAATTCTATTTTTTCATATTTGTTCTGTTCTTATAAAAGATTTAGTTCTAAAATTGGTTTCTAAGGTCAGCTGACATATTCCAAAATCAAAACATTTATTGATAAAAACATACTTGATAAAAAGTATTCCTTAGAAATAGAGGATCTATAAACAGACTTAGAAACATACAACTTGTATTTATATCCAGAGGTTACTGTCTAAAGACAATGCTTCTTCATGTGTTGCATATATTCTGTACATGTATATGTTGTACAGTATTGTGCAACATTCTGAAAATTCAAAAGAAAGTGTAATGCAGCAAATTTAGGGAACTAATCATCAGGTTAACATGTTGACATATTTTTTTCCTATTAAAATATGCACAGTAGGCTTAAGTGCATATTCCACTCATGTCAAAGGCTGTAAACACACATGGTGCTCTCTATAATAGAAGTCCTTGGAGAAGGAGTACTAGTAGACATAACACAAATTCTTTTTCACTTCTCAAAACTCAATTGCATGTCTAGTGAGTCTGGGTTCTCACATCACAGTTTTTTTCTCATGGGAGGGTAGCTACTGACCTAGACATTTGGTTCCCAGGAGGGAATATCTTGCTAACACTGGGTCCATGCACATACTGTTCATTCTACCTGGGCTGATCTCTTTAACCCCCAAACTTCATTTCATCCATTTCTGCTTATCCCATCTTATTTTAGCTTATTATAAAATTAGCTTTAAAAATAACAGATTTTCCAAATTTAAACTGACCTGAAAATGTCCTTCCTTCTGGATTGCATTTATTGTGCTGGGTGGTATTATACAGGCTGCTGGGGGGTGGGGGTGGTATGGGGGGGAGCCATTAATGGAATTATCTAGTAATGAACCCTGCATAGTGCAATCCTGACCTGACAGGCAAAATGTATCCCTTGGTGCAATAGGGGCAACGAGTGTTGTGGGTATAACCAACTGTGCTTGGATTGAATTTGAGGCCTCTCTGAAAAACAAAATCAAGCTTGCCATCAAAACTCTGGTCAAAAAACCATGGCATGGGAATTCATAGACCCTTGGAAGAATCTACTACTGCTGGTTTGGTAAATGCACATGTCCTTCACCCTTGGCCAGAAAAGCTTCTTGTCACATTGGTCTGTAGTTAACAAAGAGCCTCGTAACTGGTTGGTTTACCAAGAAGAAGTGACTACTGAGTGCTCAGCAATAACGGAATATCTCTATCAAGGGGACATTGAGAAAGAGGAGGTATAAAGAATGTAAGAGTCAGAGAATAGGGAGGAGGTTATGAGATGCCATTTTCGGGACATGACATGACCTTTATACTCATGAACTCTCTGCAGCTATGGTCACTTGCAGAAGTCATGCAAATCAAGCCAATTCAACAATCAGTCAACTTTCCAACAGGCAGAACTAATAGGATTCAGTGTATTACTAAAATTAAATAAGTGACACAAAGGTAGGAGGGGAATGTGTTGATATCTGGAGGGAATATTGGGGGCTGGGAGTGGATAGGATATGTATGCCATTGCCAACAAATAAATACAAGATACTCTATTAAGAATAGCAAAAGTTAGCAGATTGTCTTTTTGGTGTTTTCATAACTCTTAGTTTTGATCATGTCCCTCCACCCTCTGATTTTGTATTGGTTATTTGCTCTGCTCATGACCTTGGGCTCTCTGGCCTGATAGAGGTAGTGCTAAGTCACTGAAGTAACTTCCTAAAAATAAAGGAGGGAGGGGGTCCCACTCTCTTGGGTGGTAAAGACTGGGGTCAGGGGCCATAAAGCAGCATGTGACTGGTCCCCCACTTTCCAAGGACTCAATAAATGGTTTTTACCATATACTGTGGTTGTGAGTGAATTTACCCAATATATATATATATATATATATATATATATATATATATATATATTAATAAGTCCATGTTAACCCTTAAACAGACACACATGGATTTCTCACTACAGCTTTTAGTGCTCATCTGTATGGTATCCACTCTTCCCATATCCTTCCATTTCCTGTGTTTTACCTTTAACTTTCGCATCTCAGGTGTTCCATTACCCACCTTACACTCCTTCCTTAAGGCTTTAGCTTATTCCCTTCCACAGAAATATTTTCACATCTATTAGTCATTGCAGCTGTATTTATAATATCTATGGCATGGAATTAGCTTAGATGTCCATCAGCAGATAGATGGATAATGAAAATGTGGTACATATATACATGAGGAGTTTTATTCAAATGTAAAGAAAAGGTTACAGTTACAGAAATTACAGGAAAATAAATGGCACTGAAAAATGTGATGTCAAATAAGCTAACTGAGGCCCAGAAGGAAGAACATTGCAACTTCTTTCTCATGTGCAGCTTGAAGCTTGCATTTGTTAAATGTGTTGGAACTAGGAGGAGGCCCATGGACCCCAGCTTTCTCTGGAGGCAGAGCCTGACCTCTTTCCCTCACTTTTCTTAGCACACTCGGTTGTAACTGCCTGCTTCTCTGCTTTGCCACCACTGAGGGGCTCTGAGGAAACAGAAATTACATCTTTTCTGCTTTCCATTGTACACCCACCTCTACGCTGGTGCATAGTAGGTGCACAAAATATATACTAATTGAATCAATAAGCCCAGCCTTCTGTATGTCACTTCTGCCGTGTGGGAACTGCTCTAACTTTGCACTTACTTCAGAGCACTCTTTCATGTGATTACCATTTCTTTTCAATCTATGATCTGCAGATGAAGAGCCATTGTTGAAGCCATCCCTGTGTGTGAGAAGCCTTTATTGTTAAATATCCTTGTGTCTCATGTCACAGTCTTATTTGTTACTATTATTTGATGGCACTAAAAGCACTATGAATAGACACTAGGATGAGAGGTCACTTAGTTTTATATTATGACATTAAAGATTTTCAAAAAAACAAAACCAGACATCTCAGGAAATATTTTATCCATTTAAAGCTTTCTGAAACTTTGAAAAGTAGATAATTTACCTTTATCTTGCCTGTGCCTAGCATACATTGGGATCTTGACAAATGTTTCAAACAGAACAATTGAGATGACTGTCTGTGATGTATTTGAACAGTGTTTTGTGACTAGCATTTATTAAACACTTGCTAAGCTCTCAATTACTTGTCAGTGTGGGAGGCACTGGGAAAAGTAGTAAAGAAAGGAGATCTTTTATCTGACTAATACCAACAAGGATAAAGCATTGCCTGATAGATCCTATCTTGGCTTCCTGGTCCTAGATGGTCCCATCTGATTAGATGGTGTTGGGGAACTACCCATGTGTGTAAACACATTATAACCTTGTATTCTTTTCTCTTTTTCCATTTGTTTCACATGGTTTATGACACCAAAAAATGTGAAGAAACAAAGAAAAGAGTGAAAATTGGAAGAACAATGAAGGAAATGCAACCAGGCTAAAATCCTAGCTTTGGTTTCAGTGAAAAGATTGATAAATATTATTGAAAGTATCAGCATCAGATTAATCCACCCAGTTTTAGACATGCAGACTACCTGCATATAGTCTGGTTGCCATTTTTGAAAATCATTTGGTATTGTCCAATGATCTTGATTTTAAAGTTCTTTTGATATGATATAAAGATCTATGCATATTTTGTGTAATGATATAAGCCAATCATTCCTAATTCCCAAATCCAATATTTGAAGTGCCTTCAAATCTGAAACTCTTTGTATGTCAACAATATGCTCAAATGAACAATTCCATGTCTAATCTTAGGCAAAGGGCTGTCATGAGTGTACAGGGGCAGTTGATTATGGTATTATTCATCTATGCTTCCTACACTCTGGAGGCTGAGGCAGGGTGATTGCCAGTTTGAGGCCAGCCTGGATAACATAGTGTGACATTGTGTCAACATATTAAACCAACCAAATGAACTGATAAAGGAGATAAACTGAAGATACTGTATTAAATTACCTTCAGACTACATGCCTAAGGCAGACAAATGAATTATATTTAGACTTCAGTCCTATCCCCAAGATATCTCAGTGTGTAGCAGCAAATACTGAAACCTTTCCCCCCCCCAAAAAAAAATCTTTCACGATCACAAACATTTCTCATCCCCAGCATTTTGAATTAGAATATTAAACCTGTGTGTATGTTTACATATTTATGGATTAGAACACAAATAACTCTGCAACTCAAAGCATTTGGTTTGATTCCTAGCATAAGCTGTGACTAATTGCCAAAAATAAGTCACATCTATAAACATTCCAGGCTGGATGTATTTCTTTCACTTGTGTTCTGACCAAAAGCAGCTTCTAATTTGCATTCATTTAGCATCTCTTCTCAAGTAATTTGAACTAAGTGAATAAATTAATTTTCAACAAATCCTACCAAGAAACAAAAACAAAATAATTAAACAGATGCCTACTTGAGAATAGAATTGAAAACTTATCTTCTGTTATTAGAAATGAGAAGTTTCATAAAAGTATCTGAGCACGACAAAGCAAGGGTGCTCTTTGTGCTCTGAGATTGAAACAGCTTGGACAAAGAGAAACAGAACAACAACAAAGTTCAAGACAGGGAACTGGAGCTTCCTGCCTTCTACTGTGACAGGTAGTGGTCACCCTACCAAATCAGAAAAATGTCTGAGTGATGTCATGAACTTCTGTACTCCAAGTTAACATGCAAAAACGAAAAGAGGACAGGAGTACTTTGCCATTTAATTCTGCTGGGTAGCTTTGAACATTAGCATAGCAGAAGCCCTGGGGGATTTCTAAGGGAACCCTGGGGTTATTGCTTTCTGGAATTTGAGTCTCTTCTGAAGGTTCTGGGAAAAATGAGCTACACCGGAGCTTCATCGTGAAGAATAACTGATGAGCAGACAGACGCTTACTGTCTGACGCAGGAATGCAGGCTGATCAGAATCGCAGTCTCTTGGCAGATGATAAAATAGAGCAGGGAAAGGATGAATTAAGATGATACGCTGTGTTTTATCAATAAAAGTAATGGCAAGAGATATATTCTTCACAATTATTTAACCAGGGGAAAGCTCACAAGAATGATACATTTTGCTTATAAAGCAATGTGAAGTAGGATAGATCACACTGTCAATTTAATGGCTGGGCTTGCTGCATTTGTAATGGTGGAAAGATTATTCTCTGCATTCATTCAGAATGAAGGAAGCAGAGAAACAGATTCTCTCTATAAATCCAGTTCTGCTGGAACCCGTTCTGCCATCCTGTGCTCCCCTTGCTCTTGAAGCTAAAACAGGTAAGAAAATGGAACAGATGACCACCCTCTGTCCTAGCAAGGTTTGATATCATTTTGTGTATGTTGTCCTAAAACATGTCAGGCATTTTTTTCTGGAGCACCACACTAAAGGGATTTAAAAATAATTTATAGTAGATAGCAACATTATAACTCAGTTTAGAGTAGTGCTAATTACTCCCTTAAACGTGATGTCAAGTGCTCATCGCACTTTTTTATTGTGAGATCACAATAGGAATGTGAACTTTATTCATTAATAATCAGTGCATAATGGACATTACTCTGAGTGTCAAATCATCAAAAGTATGCCAGTCTTGCAGGAAATTGAGTTAGAATTTTACTCCTCCTCTGAATATGAGCTTCCTCAAAAAAAAAGACATAAACAATACTCAAAAATAAATGGGATTTCCTCCTATTTTTAAAAATATTTTTATTTACTCCGATAATTGTGTGAACTGTGCTGTTATGTAGTATGTTATAGTATAGAACAATGGCTCCATAGTTAGTCCAGACCATTCACCTAATCTATGAGATAATTGTTTGATCCTTTGTGCCTTATTAGTATGTTATATAGTATATATAATTGTGTAGTAATATGTATGCATATGTATATTAGTAATATATATATAATTATCTACTATATAAAAATATATTTACAGGAAAATTAAGTAATACATTATTAGTACAGTTAAATGTTAAGATGTGGCAGATGTTGAGGGAACAAGGACATAGCTCAGTATATGGAGCACTTGCTGTGTAAGTGTGGAGACCTCAGTTTCATCTCCAGCACCCACGTAAAAAGCTTGTTTAAACAAGTCTTTCACCTGTCCACTCTCTCCATACCTATCCAATAGTAAGTACTTAAAGTCTCAGATCAATAAGACAACCAAAGGGATACAAACTGGAAAGGAATAAGTCAGAGATCTTTATTTGCAGATGGTATGGTAGCATGCATAAGTGACCCCCAAAATTCCACTGGGAAACTCATATAGCTGAAAAACACTTTCAGCAAAGTAGCTGGATACAAAATTAACTCACAACAACTAGTAGCTCGCTATATATAAATGTCAAATGGACTGAGAAAGAAATCAGGGGAACCACACCTTCCACAATAGACTCAAATAATATAAAACAACATCATTCTCAGTAGCCATTGAAACTCTCTGGGCTTCTGATATAGGGTCAAAAGGAGTCCTCTTTAT
Source organism: Phodopus roborovskii (assembly GCF_943737965.1). Lineage (NCBI taxonomy): Eukaryota > Metazoa > Chordata > Mammalia > Rodentia > Cricetidae > Phodopus > Phodopus roborovskii. The sequence continues at coordinate 26,752,655 of NW_026126418.1, read as the reverse complement.
CTTATCTAAATTGGTGGGCCATCTCACGGCACCTCAGAGACCCGCCACCAGAGCCTGGCAATAGACTTTCAAGCTCTCCCTACCTTTAGCAGTGTTGAAGTCCCAACTGGGGTGAGCCAAGGGGAATCCCAAGTCAATCTAGTTTTGCAGCTGCGTGGGCTGCCCGTGGTTCCAGGGACATTTATTTTGTTCTAGCCTCTAGCAGCAGCTGTTGACAACCATCACAAATAGGCTGGTGAAAGAACATAAAGGACTCCACCAACCCCATAAGGCTTTGGAGATCCTCTGAGAAAGTGGGGTGGTTAGTTTTCCACTTATAAAGATCTGAGAAGGGCCAGTTCTGGAGAGGCTGCAATCTGGCCACCCGACACTAGAGGGCCAACTCCAGTGTGGTTCCTCTCCTGCCACAAGAGCTTGGGGAGGGGGGGATGGGGGTGAAGATGAAGATTTCCCCTGCAGCACCCTGGTCTCTAGCTCATCTATCCAGGAAGGATCAGAACTGTATCAAGAATGACTTTGAGAGACACTGAGGAAGGATAGTGGTAGCCTCTGGCCAGTCACCTCATGGGGGCCAGAGCGGAGAGGGAGCCCAGTGTCTGCCTGCTCAGTTGTGGCTTGGCCCTGGCAGCCCCAGGGGCAGTGGTGCACACCTGGAGGTGGGGAGCGCATGCATGCTCACAGTCTCCCTGGGTCTCCCGGCCCCAAAGATGGCCCTGCACAAGTGCTCGCAGGCAGGATGAGAGCCAGGTCCTGAAAAACAGTTGCCTTTACAGCTTGGATAATATCAGAATTAAAAGGGTTCCCTCTCATGGCCATCCAACACCAAATGTCGGCCACTCCAGCACAAAAAGTCTGCCAGAATCTCCCTAACCTCAACTGGCAAATTATGGGCCTGAGACTTAACTTCATTCCAGGGATCAAGAGTCAAACTAAGGAGAGTTGTCAGTTGTCACTGTCTGTCCTATGATAAAACTATAGACAAGGACACACAAAACGAAAGCGCACAAAACAGAGACTAACAGATCCACACCCACACGACCCATCCACATCTTCCACATACATGCAAAAGAATCAGACTTCCACAGGGAGAAAGCTTCCACTTCAACAACAAAGCTCGGTCCTACCAACCGACAGAAGGAAGCTACCAGGTGTCTCTGGGCCTCCTCACTGCCCCCCCAAGGCAGCCCCCAGGGCAGCAGCCTGTGATCCTCCTAGCACATCTGCTGATCACAGTCCCCTGGTACTTATGGTCCAAGAGGACACCTGCAAACCAAAACCGAGAACGCATGTTCCAGAAAACAGATATCAGAAAACAGATACTCAGAACAGAGACTCCAGCTGACAGACACACACACACACACACACACACACACACACACACACACACCCCAGAGGGGATTCCCTTACCTCCAAGTCGGTTCTTGGGTATGAGGGGTGGTCGCAGTTTCCCGGCCAACGCACCAAATGAAAGAACCACAGAGCGTGGACCTCACTCAGGAAAGGTGACACCCCAAATCACTCACGAGAAGTGGTCTTGATGCAAAAGCATGAGAACTTTTAATTCTAAGTGCACTGGGTTCCACAGTCATACACAATGCATAGGTAGAGGACTGAGGACCTCGAGGGCAGAATTGAGATAGTTTTTATAGGATTTATAACAAAGCCCACACATGGGTCACTGGGGTAGGGGTTTCACAAGCAGTTTACGAAGTCAGATAAGCAGTTAGTCAGCTCATTTTCTGTTATTTTACTAGACCAGGATTACATACTCAAGGGCCTGTCTGTTGTAAGCAGCAAGGAGTGTGACTTTGCCTATTTACTGGCAGAGGACAGGGTCTGGAATTTGAGGTTTTTAGGGCTTTTTACATAGTATTTTTAAACTTATAGCTTCCTGGGGTCATTGGTGTAAGGAGTAAGTTTTTCCTCCCATCGCTGGTCTTGTCCCGCCACCGCGCCAGCCCCAAATAACACACCAAGACTCTATATTTGACATAATGCTGTTGGCCAGTTACTAGTTTCTTACCGGCTAGTTCTGTCTTAATTATTAACCCATTTCTATGTATTTCCACGTGGTCTTATCTTACCGGGGAGAGGTGGCTGGCGGTTCTGTTCTCTCCAGTCTCCATCTTGATTCTTCCTTACTCCTTCCTCTTTCCTCCTCCTAGTTCCGCCTATCTAGCTTTCCTATTGGCCAACAGTGCTTTATTCATTAACCAGTATGAGAAACATATTTACAGAATGACATCTCCTATCATCTTCTCTTTTCTGTCTAAAATAAAAAGAAGGGTTTTAACCTTAACATAGCAAAATATATCATACAACAGTTATCAAATAAGAATCACAGTTAACAATATTTAGTCCATTAACCTTTAGCAAGATTTGAAGAAAATATTCTATCATCTATCCTATCTTTGTTTGTCTAAAGTCTAAGTAACTTATCCTAACTAAGGAAAAATATAACCATAACTATTTGTCTTCAACTCCCTCAAAGACCACAGAAGGATAATATATAAACTCTAGAAATGACAGAGACAACTCACTGCCTGGCCAGTCACCCAAAGTTCTTCTGTAATCTGCCATCTTCAGCCTATAGGCCATAGTGTGTCTGGCAGACTCTTCAGCAAAGCAGGAAACTTTAAACTGTCCGCCTGTATTGGCAGTTTGTCAGTCACTTTTCTCTGTGTTCTGCAGACTGTCTGGCAGACTCTTCCATGAAGCAGGAACTCTGTAGATATGTCCATCTTGAATCAGCAGTCACTTTTCTGTGGGTCCTGCATGTCCAGTTTATACAGCATAAAGTGAAACAGTCCAGACAAGAGCAGTATCTTGTCTAAATGGCTAGTCTTGCCATATTGGAAGTAAATTCCACAACGAGTTTCTTCAATGTTCATCTTCCTTACTGACACAGGTGATGTTGCCAGGAGCAATTGTGCCTCATTGTCAAGAAAAACCCTAAACTTTTTGAAATGCCATATTCTGTGGGTCTTTGAAAGGTTTGAAGAGTGCTTATTTATCTCAAATACATGTCTGTATATCTAGAAACTTAACTAACTTAACTATAAGATCTGACAATCATAGGAACTATCTATAATCTGTACTACATTATACATTACATTTCTAAATGAGCTATAAAAACACAATACCTAAACAAAAGGAGAAATAAACACATCACAAAATTGACCTCAAATTGTATCAATAAATGAAAATCCATTCCAAAACAAAGTATTCATATCTATATCATAATCCCCTTTTCATCTTTAAAAAGATATTAGTTGTGATCATTAACCATTTATAACCAACCCCATTTAAATGAAAACAAACATTTATAAACAATATTTGGGAATTTTGGCGTTGTTCTTTCCAAACTACTTCCTGCTAGTAAAGGGCGCTGTCATGGGGGATCCTAAGACGATGCAAATATCCTGGCTGTAGTCTGCAAGGCTGCCTTGTTCAAGCTGTTTTGAATATTGGATCACCAGGAACGCTGTTTCAGGGGGTCTGGCTTGCTCAAACCACATTAGTCTGGAAGGAAAACACAGCTTTTCATTTTCTGTGGAAACAAAAATAGAAATCCTTTTCCCCAGTAACTTGTCCTTAGACTTAAATTTTGGAGTCAAAGCATTTTTAAAATATATAAATTGAATTAATCTAGCAGTATTTTCTTTAACAGTTGTATTTTCTCAGCAGTCAAAAGATACAAAGACAATATAATGCCATACAATATGCAGATTCTCTGCATTTTTCTGTGGCCTTTTTATTACTTTGTTTCTTTTACTTCTATTTTTTTTTTTTTTTTTATTTTTTGAGACAGAGTTTTTCTGTGTAACTTTTATCTGTCCTGTAATTCTCTTTGCAATTGCAGAGATCTGCTTGCCTCTGTCTCCTGAGTGCTAGGATTAAAGGCATGTGCCACCACACCCAGCTCCTCCCTGTCAAAAGCATTTTATTTCTTTTCTCTCCCAAGCCTACATATATTTTAGATCACACTGTAAACCTTTAGTGCTTTTTCTTAATGTGAATTTGTCTTTACTGTAAATCTTTATCTTTTTCTGGCCACAAGTCTTTTATCTGGTAAACAACAACATTGCTAAAATGAAAGTCATAGTTGTTTCTGCCACGGTTTATCAAAGATGGCAGTGGGTACCTTTATTGCCAACAGTGAGAGCTGTGCTCACTGCCTTGGTCTGTGCTGCCATCCAGCAGCATGCTGCCTGCTTGGACATGTGGTCACTGCCACCGCCAGCTCTTGTACACACCAATAAATTGTTAGCAGTACTTTTTTTTTTAAAGCTGTGCGGTTTTTTGCCACTTATGCTGAGTCAGGAATCTTTCCTTAAAGGAGCTGCACAAGTCTCTGTCTCTCGCAAAACAGAATCAAACCCAGAAAAATGCTGTTAGCAAGAAGCCTTGCTTGTCTTTGTTCTTTTGTTTGTAAAACCCTTTTTTTAAGCTTTTGTTAAATTTTAAGAGGAAGTTCTTATTAGCCACATGGGCGCCATTTGTAAGGAGTAGGTTTTTATGCCTGCTGCTGGTCTTGTCCCATCCCACCGTCGCACCAGCCCCAAATAATACACAGAGACCCTGTATTAGGTATAAATGCTGTTGTCCAGGTACTAGTTTCTTATGTGCTGGGTCTGTCTTAAGTATTAACCCATTTCTATTAATCTCCACATGGTCTTGCTGGAGAGCCGGGTGGTAGTTCTGTTCTCTCCAATCTCCATCTTGACTCCTCCTTACTCCTTCCTCTTTTCTCCTCCTAGTCCCGCCTATCTAGCTTTCCTATTGGCCAACAGTGCTTTATTCATTAACCAATATGAGAAACATATTTACAGAATGACATCTCCCATCAGCAAATCCCACATCGCTTCCAAGTGGGGGACTTGGTCTATGTTAGACGTCACCGCACAGGAAACCTTGAGACTCTGAAAGGCCCACTTTGCAGCGGGTCCAGAATATGTCCTCCTCTTCCCCTGGACCCACCCCAATGCCACTCAAGGTTATAGGACCCAGAGACAGCCTCTTACTTTTGTTAAAAAATGAGTAAATGTGGTCCAGATTATGTTACTTAGACAAGAGTACAGGAGCCTCCTGAGCCAAGAGGAGGCTGCCTCTTAATTTTCCTAGTTCTAAGATTAGAACTAGTGACAAGAGAAGAAGTGGGGAATGTAAGGGTGGAACAACCGCCTAACACTCCAATGACCCCAGGAAGCTATAAGTTTAAAAATACTATGTAAAAAGCCCTAAAAACCTCAAATTCCAGACCCTGTCCTCTGCCAGTAAATAGGCAAAGTCACACTCCTTGCTGCTTACAACAGACAGGCCCTTGAGTATGTAATCCTGGTCTAGTAAGATAACAGAAAATGAACTGACTAACTGTTTATCTGACTTCGTAAACTGCTTGTGACCTATGTGCTCTTTTATAAACCCTATAAAAGCTGTCTCAATTCTGCCCTCGAGCTCCTCAGTCCTCTACCCTTGCATTGTGTATGACTGTGGACCCCAGTGCACTTGGAATTAAAAGTTCTCATGCTTTTGCATCAAGACCACTTCTCGTGAGTGATTTGGGGTGTCACCTTTCCTGAGTGGGAACGTGAAGGTCCAAGCTCTGCGAGTCTTTCAATATCACGCGCTTTTCCTCCTTGTTAGCACATTACTATTTTATGACTTTACTCATTGTTTAGGTAGCTTTCACCTTTGACATGGTTTTCCCCATGGTGCCATTTTTTTTAACCTATAAACTCCACAGTATAGTCCCTCATCTAGAACTCATTATTTTAGGCATTATACTTTTTAATAATGCTTTATTTATTTCTTTAATGCCCCTTCCTGTAGCAAGAGTTTTAAAGGGTAGAGACCAAGGAATTCTCACTCACCATGTTTTTTCCTCCCATAATCTAGAAAGCTATAGGATGTGGGGGAAGTATTTGAAGTGCTTGATTGATCAAATAAATTAATTGATTGATCATTGAAATGATTGATTGAATAAATGAATAAGCCTCTTGCTTTCAATTCCTATTGGTAGACAAAACTTGTAAAACCTTTTTACCTTTATATTTAAATAATATTTTTATACCTTGATAATGACAAGGAAGAAGAAAGCATTAATCAACAGGAATTAGGGAGCTCACTGTTAACCATCATCAGAACCAGAAGAAAAAAATCTTCCATCATCACAGACATAAATTTTATTTCAATATCAATGTAGGTTATAGGAGGAAATTTTTCTATGGTCCTGTGGAATAAATTAAATATATCTGACAAATAAGCAGCACATTTTAAGCCAACTATAAAAATTCTAGAAGAGAAATTGCCTTGGGAATGGCTCCATATTAAGTATCTAATATGAATGATGGTGATATGAAAGATTCATAGCTAAAGAATAAGCCTATGCTCATTACCCAATTTTATGGTCCCATAACAGCCTTGTGATACGTTTGTGCTGAATATTGGTTATAGTTTTGAGTACTTAAAAATGTCAATGAGAAATTTCAAAACAGTCAATTTAGCTTCAAAATATCTTTCCAATCTTTCTTAGGGATCTTTCTTTTTTATTCCCCTGAAGTGAGTTTTTAGATTCAAAATTTCCCCTTTATCTTAACTGGATTCTTACTTGGTTGAAGTAGTAAACACTCACACAGTGCTTTGGCCATGGTGTAAATAGTTCTCACCAACTGTGAGTTTCCACCAACTACATCTTGGGTCTTGATTTATTGCCTATATGCTCTTTAACCTTAAGATAAATCTGATAGCCTGTCTCCAAAGAAATATTCATGAAGTTTCATAACATTCATTACCATTTTATGATTCTTTTTGTTTGGTATAACAACAATCTTTCTCGTACTCTATTAAGTCAGAATGTGACTCCATAAATCACTAGCCGAAGTGCGAAAATCCATCCCATGTTAATGTCCTAGCCGGGCTGCAATGCTTGCTCAAGCACAGAGAATATCCTTTGTCAGACATACTCCCCTTTCTGTTCCCTCCTCTTTTTCTTTTTCAACTTAGTAGCAAATTGAGTTTCTTAATACTCACTAACAATGCTTTTTTTTTGTACACACACACACTGTAAAAATAATTTCCCACATGTTGTTTTATAGCTTGTTCCTGTCTCAATATATACTGTGTCATGTCATGAACACCTTTCATTTACTCTGATGATACTATTTTAGGACTGTAATATTCCACCAAATGAGTGTACTACTATTTATTTAGGCAGCGGCATTGCTCAAAAATTAGTTGGACCTCCCTTTTTTTTTGTTGTTGTTGTTTGTTTTTTTTTTGTTTTTCGAGACAAGACTTCCCTGTATATATTTGTAGCCTGTCCTGGAACTTCCTCAGTAGACCAGGCTGGCCTTGAATTTATAGAGATCCACCTGTTTCTACTTCCCAAGTGCTGGGATTAAAGGTGGTGCCACCACCCCCCCCCCCAGCTGAATCTGCTTTTTTTTTTTAATTTAAAGTTTCTATGTTCCTTAAGAATTTCATACAGAAGTATTGTATTTACATAATTTTCATCCTTCCTTTCCCCTCCTCCAACTTCTCCCATGGCCAGCATTCCCTCTTAAACTATTTACAGCTTTCTCTAATTATTATTGTTGCGCATATATGTAACCTACCTCTCTAGATATCCATACTTTATACAGACATACAGAACCTATTGAGTTCATTTAATGTTTATCATTTCTTTAGTGCTGGCATTTTGGGATTGGATGACCAGTCAGGGAGCTTATCCCTTAAGAATACCTATTTTTCTTCTTTTAGCCGCTATTGATTGTCTGTAGCTCTTTATCTAAGGGTAAATAAAACCTAATGAAATCTCTCTCCTCCACAGTTGGAGGTCTTTTTTTAGGGCATAATTTTGTTGAGATTTCATGGGTGCAGCTTCTGTGTCTCATCTAGAACATGCTGTGTCACAGCAGGTGTCCTGGTCCTCTGGCTCTTATACTTCTCCGTTCCCACTTCCTCGGTATTTCCTGAGCATTAGGTATAGAAGTTTGCTTGTAGATTTGTCAATTGGGATGAGCGCCTTTGGTGGATTGGTTGAAAATGTCCTCAAGTGGCTTGGGTACTGCTTGGATTCCAGTGTTAGTACAGATCCTATAGGGAAGTGTAGCTGTGTTAGATGAAGTATGTCTTTGTCGTTGGGAGCTCTCTTTGAGAGTTTGTAGCTTCACCCCAATTCTAGCTTACTCTCTCTGCTTCAGGTTTGTGGTTGAAGATGTAATCATTCTGCTTCCTGCTCCTGTCACCATGCATGTTGCTCGCTGACATGCCTACTCTGCCATGTTCTGGAATCATATGCCAGAACAAACTCTTTGGTAAGCTACTTTCAGTTATGGTGTACAACACAGAAAAGTACCTAACAGCGCACCTCGTGGTCACTTATTCTCTGTATTTTGACCAGCTATGGATCTCTATAATAATTATCTATTGATAAAGAAAAGCATATTTGTGAGGGTTGAGAACTACCATTGGTCTGTGGGTTTAAGGAAAAGTAATACAGCTAGGAATTATTCTGGATTAATTAAGTGGAGGATGTAGTTTTTCCTAGGTTTATGACATCTCCAGGGTTAAGTGGCAATGTTTGCAATACTGAGCATGAGTTCTCTTCTACTGAAAAAGCCTTAGGCCCAATTAGGCAGTTGTTGGCTAATTCAAAGATGTAAGTGCTAATATTGCATCATTGGATGTACCTTATTGGGCCAGTCATCTCTGTGTTTTGTTGGCTTTACAGTTGGTGACAACCATTGACTGACATTTTTCCCTTAGCAGGTGTACAGCACCTTCTGATGTCTTTGTAAGAGATGCCAATTCTATTCCTTTGAATCTTGTGTCTAAATTTAAGTTCTGAGTGGCATCCAAGGGCCATGGCAATAGCCTATATTGTTCTGTGAATCTCTTGAACCCAATGACTGTAATGAGTACGTTTTTTCTGCCTGCCGCCTGGTCTTGTCCTGACGCGCCGGCCCCAAATAACACACAGAGACTCTGTATTTGATATTATACTGTTGGCCAGGTACTAGTTTCTTATTGGCTAGCTCTGTCTTAAGTATTAACCCATTTCTGCTGATCTATGTATTTCTCTTACCGGGGAGCTGGCCAGCATACTGCTTTCTCCAGACTCTCCATCTTGACCCTCCTTCCTACTTCCTCTTTCCTCCTTATCTCCTAGTCCCTCCTATCTTGCTTTCCTATTGGCCAAAAGTGCTTTATTCATTAACCAGTATGAGAAACATATACAGAATGACATCTCCCATCATCTCCTCTTTTCTGTCTAAAATAAAAAGAAGGGTTTTAACCTTAACACAGCAAAATATATCACATAACAGTTATCAAATAAGAATCACAGTTAATACTATTTAGTCCATTAACATTTAGCAAGATTTGAAGAAAATATTCCATCATCTAGCCTATCTTTGTGAGTCTAAAGTCTAAGTAACTTATCTTTAATACTAAGGAAAACTGTAACCATAACTCTCTGTCTTCAAGTCCCTCAAAGACCACAGAAGGATAGTATATAAACTCTAGAAATGACAGAGACAACTCACTGCCTGGTCACCCGAAGTTCTTTTGTAATCTTCCATCTTCAGCCCATAGGCCATAGTGTGTCTGGCAGACTCTTCAGCAAAGCTTATTTATCTCAAATACATTTCTGTATATCTAGAAACTTAACTAACTTAACTATAAGATCTGACTATCATAGGTAACTATCTATAATCTGTATTAAATTATACATTACATTTCTAAATGAGCTATAAAAACACAATACCTAAATAAGAGGAGAGATATACATACGACAAAATTGAACTTAAATTTGTATCAATAAATGAAAATCCATTCCAAAACAAAGTATTCATATCTATATCATAATCCCTTTTTTACCTTTAAAAAATATATTGGTTGTGATCATTAACCCTTTATAACCAACCCCATATAAATGAAAACAAACATTTATAAACAATATTTGGGAATTTGAGCGTCGTTCTTTCCAAACTACTTCCTGCTGGTAAAGGGCACTGTCATGGGGATCCTAAGAAGATGCAGAAATCCTGGCTGTAGTCTGCAAGGTTTCCTTGTTCAAGCTGTTTTGAATGTTGGATCACCAGCGACTCTGTTTCAGGGGGTCTGGCTTGATCAACCACATTAGTCTGGAAGGAATCCACAGTTTTTCATTTTCTGTGGAAACAAAAATAGAAATCCTTTTCCCCAGTAACTTGTCCTTAGACTTAAATTTTGGAGTCAAAGCATTTTTAAAATATATAAATTGAATTAATCCAGCAGTATTTCCTTTGACAGATGTTTCCTCAGCAGTCAAATGATATAAAGACAATATAATGCCATACAGTATACAGATTCTCTCCATCTTTACGTGGCTTTTTTATTACTCTGTTTCTTTTACTTCTATTTTTTTATTTTTTGAGACAGGGTTTCTTTGTGTAACTCTTATCTGTCCTGGAATTTACTCTGCATACCAGGTTTACTTTGAAATCACAAGAGATCTGCTTGCCTCTGTCTCTCAAGTTCTGAGATTAAAGGTGTGTGCCACCAGACCCAGTTCCTCTTTGTCTTTTTAAAACCATTCCATTTTTTTTTCTCTTTTTCTTCCAAGCCTACGTATATTTTAGAACATACTGTAAACCTTTAGCGCTTTTTCTTAATGTGAATCTGTCTTTACTGTAAATCTTTATCTTTTTGTAGCCACGAGTTTTTTTTTTTTTTTAATCTGGTAAACAACAACATTGCTGAAATGAAAGTCATAGTTGTTCCTGCCTGGTTTACCAAAGATGGTGGTGGCTATTTTACCACCAGCAATGAGAGCTGTGGTCACTGCCTTGGTTTATGGGCAGCAACCAGCAGGTTGCCAGCTTGGAGATGTGGTCACTGCCATTGTCAGCTCTGATACACACACCAATAAATTGTTAGCAGTGCTTTTTTAAAGCCTTGCGGTGTGCCCCCCCCCGGCTTATGCTGAGTCAGGAAACTTTTCTTAAAGGAGCTGAGCGAATATCTGCTTGTCTCTCGCAAAGCGGAGTCCAACTAAGAAAAATGCTGTTAGTAAGAAGCCTTGCTTGTCTCTGTTCTTTTCTTTCTAAAACCCCTTTTTTAAGCTTTTGTTAAATTTTAAGTGGAAGTTCTTACTAGCCACGTGGGCGCCATATGTAACGGGTATGGTTTTTCTGCCCACCATGGCAATAGCCTATATTGTTCTGTGAATCTCTTGAACCCAATGACCAATGACTTGAACAAAGGTTTCTCATACCTGACACTGGGGTTTTTATTAGAAAATCTATGGGTTTAAGAGGGAGCATTATCATTCCATATGGCACAACTCCATTTAATACACACAGTGTGTACACATACTTATATATAATATACTTATGCTTACAAAATAGAATTGCCTTATTACTTTTTCAAATGCTTTTAGTGTTATTTATTTCCCTTTGTATTATCTGTTGTCTCCCTTCAACAGTTAAAATCTCCCCTTTCCACACCCTGAATCAGCATCTGTGTCCTCCTATCCTCCTTTGTAGATCTTTCTCCCCTCCTTTCACCACAGTCTCTTCCTGCTTTCCTTGTTTTTGTGTTTCCTTCAGGTTATATACTCACATCTAAAGATTCAGAGCCAGGATCCTCAAATAAACCAATGGCATTTGTCTCTCTGGGTCTGGGTTACTGCACTAAGTATAATATATTTCACTTACCTTCAAATTTCATTATTTTCTCTTTCTTGAGAGCTGAGTAAAATTCCATTGTTTGTATATACCACATTTTATTATCTGTCTACCAGCTGAAGGGACTTTAGGTTGTTCACATCTTCTAGTTATTATGAACAGAATGTTAATGAACATGACTATATATTTTGTGCATGCTATACATGGGTTTATTTTTATTCATCTACATGTGGACATTCAATTTTTCCAGCATCATCTGATGTAGATGCTGCCTAATCTCCAGTTTTGACATCTTTGTTAAATATGAGATAGCTATAATTATGTAAACTTGTGTTTGGTGCTCCTATTGTGTTCCATTAGTCTACATGTTTCTTTTTGTGATATTTTTAATTACTATAGGACTGTAATATAGCTGGAAATCTAGTGTGATAACTTTGATTAATTGATTGTTTTATTCAGGGTTACTTTGGCTATCTGGGATCTTTGTGCTCATATGAACTTTAGAATTCCATTTCTGTGAAGAATGTTATGGAAAGTTTGATTCGAATTGCATTGAATTTATAAATTGCTTTTGGTAGTGCACTCATTTTCACAATTAATTCTATGAGTTCATGAGCATATGGAAGGAACAATATATCTTTCTTTTCTTTGTCAGGAAAGAGACCTAAAGTTTTCATTGTAGAAGTCTTTTACCTCCTCAGTTAGGTTTATTCCTAGATATACTTGAATAAGCTATTGTGAATAAGATTGTTCCCACAATAACTTTCTCAGTGTGTTATTGGTGTATAGAAAAACTAGTACTTTTGTAAGTGGATTTTGTATCCTGCCACTTTGCTCGAACTGTTAATCATTGCTTAACATTTCATGGTGAATTTTTTGGGATCTCTTCTATATAATAGTATATTATCTGGAAAGGGGATAATTTGACTTTCTCTTGTCCTAGTTATATCCATTTAATTTCCTTCCTTAGTTTTGTCATACTAGCTAGGGCTCCAAGCACTATATTAAAAGAATAGAGATAGTAGAAAACTGTCTCATTCCTGATTTTTATGGGATTGCTTTAAGTTTTATGTAAGGTGATATTTTATGTAAGGTGATATTGTCATGTGTAGCCTTCATTATGTTGAGGTAAGTACTCTCTAGTGCTGCTTTCTCTGGGACATTTTATTATAAAAGCCTGTTGGGTTTTGCCAAAGGCTTGTTCTGTTCTAGTGAGATGATTAAGTGATTTTTTTTAAGTCTACTTACACTATTTATTACATTTTTCACTTATGTGTTTTGCACCATCCCTGTGCCTCTAAAGATTATGCCTTTATTTAATGTCCAAGTATTTAATAAAGATGTTGGAATCTATATTCACCATTGACATTATTCTGTAGTTTTCTTTGTTCCTGTGTCTTTATCTGGCTTTGGTAAAACAGAAATACTGGATCATGGAACAAATTTGGAAGCATCCCTTATTTTGTTGTTTTTTAAAAATGATTTTAGATGTATTGGTTGTATACTTCTTTGATAGTCTTTAGAATTCTGCTGTGAATCCATCTGGATCTAAGCTTTTTTTAGTCATAAGGCTTTTTTTTTTTTTCTGTTTTTGTCTCCTTATTTTGTAGGGGTTTGTTTAAACTGATGGTGTCTTTTTGGTTTAACTTTGGTTGTTTGGATTAATCTAGAAACTCAACCATTTCTTTTACATTTTCTAATTTAATAGACTATACATTTATAAGTGTTCCCTAATAATGTTCTGAGTTTCTTTGGTATGTGTTGTTATGTATTCCTATTATTTCTGATTCTGTTAATTTGACTTAATTTAAAGTTAGTATCAAAAGATGTAGCCTCTTTTTTCCCAAAGATATTTTTATGAGTGCATTGAAAATTTTGTACAATGTAATTTGATCATATTCTCCTTTCCAACCACAAGTATATTTATATCAAGCTCCCCCACCTTCCCATTCAACATTGTATACTTCTCTCTACCCTTCATTGAGGCCAATTTATGCTGCCAAAAATATTCTTGGTGTATGGCCTTCCACTGGAGCATGGTCAACTTATCTGGATTTACACTCTTAGAGAAAATTGACCCTCCCTTTCTCAGAAGCTAAAAATTGCTAATAGCTTCTTGACTAGGGATGGGATTTGTACCCAACTCCCATTTCATTCTGGAATTTGATATGCCGTGAGCTTGCATAGACTTTGTGCATATTGTCACAATGCTTGAGTGCATGTGCACAGCTGCTGTACTAGAAGACACTGTATTCTAATGATTATCCACCACTTCTGGCTCTTAAATTCTTTCTGACATCCCTTCTAGAATGATCACTGAGCCTTAGTGGGTGGTGGAATATATTTCCTTTAGGGCTTAGTATTCTGATGTCTTCTGTTCTCTGCACTTGGCTAGGGGTTGGTCTCTGTGTTGAGACTATCTACTGCAAATAAAAGCTTCAAAGATGAAAGTTGAGAGAGGCATTAACCTAATGGTATAATGCTAAGTTATTAGTACTAGGTAAGATCTATGTCCATCTTGTAACCTGTATGGTTTTTTCGCCTGTCGCCACTGGTCTTGTCCCGCCGCCACGCCACCAGCCCCAAATACTACACAGAGACTCTGTATTTGATACAATATTGTTGGCCTGGTTACTTGTTTCTTATTGGCTAGCTCTGTCTTAATTATTAACCCATTTCTGCTGATCTATGTATTTCTCTTACCGGGGAGCCGGCGGCATACTGCTTTCTCCATACTCTCCATCTTGGCTCCTCCTTCCTACTTCCTATTTCCTCCTTGTCTCCTAGTCCCTCCTATCTTCCTTTCCTATTGGCCAACAATGCTTTATTATTAACCAGTATAAAAAAACATATATACATAATGGCATCTCCCATCACCATCTAGCATAGTAATAGTAGTAGTTGCTTTCCTATGGCCTATGTAGTCATTGTCTCTTGGTCCAATAATGGTGCCAGGTATGGATTATCTTGAGAATTTTCATTTTAATTACATGTTTAGATATGTTTTGTGGAGATATAATACATAGTTATAAAGTACTAAAGTGGTATGATGAAATAAGTAGGGTTAACTTGGGGAAAGGACAATATAGGAGGTAACTAGGAGAAGTAAATAACACAAAAGACTTCAAAAAAACTCACATGAAAAACTACTACTGTAGAAGCATACTAAAACTTCTTGAATTCTTCTAGCACTTTTGTAATTGTTCTTTAAAATTCCATGTCTTGGAGTTCGAATGGGTAATTCTCATTGGAGAATATTTCTGTAGGACTAGTGGGTTATTATTATTATTTTTGGAAAAATTAACTCACAGCAGAAGTCTGGTCCTCTGTCTCTTATAATATTTCTGCCACATCTTCTATGATGCTCCTTGAATATTAAGTGTAATTATTGCATTGTAAATATATTAATTAGGGTCAAGGAACCCAATGATCATGATTATCTCATCTCTGAATTTTGACTGATTTGGTTTTCTATTGTGATTTCCATCTGTTGCACAAATAAGCTTATTTGGGAATAAGTGAAAGCTGCAGTTGTCTGTGGATACAAGGGTAAGTATTTAGGGTGATGTTAGTTAGAATTTGTACTGGTTTAGAAAAGTAGTAATAGTAGTTTCTCCAGCATCAACAAGTAATTCACTAAATCTGCAGTGCCAGGCACAAATTCCCTTCTACTGAGTAGGCCTTAAGTCCAATTAAATGACTGTTGATTACTTTCAGGATATAAGTGCCTCTATTTAATATTTCCAAATATCTTATAGTAGTAGACATTGTTGTTGTTCATTGGCATTATAGCTGGATAGGGATATTGGTTGCTTTTCTCTACTAGTGACTCATGTGAAACTCCCTAGACTATAAGAGATTAATTCCTCCAAATCCCATGTCCAAAGTGTATGGTGTCTTAAGCAATAAGACCTTCTTTTTCGGGAAGGCACCTTCCAGAGAGTTCAGTACCTGCTTATATTGGTTTGGAGGCATCTTGGACTCCCCAGACCAATGACTTCAAAGGAGATTTCCTGTGCCAGGCATTTTTTAAATTTTTTCTTTTTTAGAATTCAATGTTTCTAAGGAGATCATCATTACCTCAATTAGTTCAATTTTGATTAAGCTTTCTCTATACACACATATAAATACATATACATACATATATATTTATGTATAAATATTGAATTATATGTGGCATTTTCAAGCATATTTAGTATTATCTACTTTCTCCTTCTCTCTCCCTCTGTGTTGTCATCCTTCTTCCCTTTTGGGTAAGCATCTCCAACTTGCTTTTCCCATTTCTTCCTTCATAGCAACTGTGTACTATGTGTTGGTACAACTCTGTTTCAGAGCATTGAGCAATGTTGGCTACCTGTGACTGTATTATCACTAATATATCTCTTTATATTCTGATTATTGTGATAAATAACAAATACTTTTAAAGAGAGAAAAAGAGAGAACCATCTGTATTTTATTATTTAAATAATAAACAGTATTAAGTATCTAATGTTTACTATGTAAAGACAAAGCTTTGAAATGTAAAGGTAAAAGTGATTCTTATGATGGTGTTCTAAACTTTTTCTACATTTCTTAAAGTCAAACCCAAATTATAGTTAGAAAAGAAATTAATTGGACTATTCATATACAGTGAATTTTTTAGTGGATTATGCACTGTGCTGTGATTGGAGATGTTTTACTGAACAAAAGTCTGAATCCAGAAATCTGGATAAAGTGTAGTAATGAAAGAGAAGGGGGATTGAAAAAATAAGAAATAACAGAAGGGAATTTCCATTCTAGCTGCTGGAAGTGTGCTAATAAAGAATCAACATCTCCTCCACTGCCTTGGATCCTGGTCATGGGATAGTTTCCTGTAGAAGCTGTTGGGAAAGCCATTTTAACCCACCTAATTGTAACTGTTTTTATATCTATCTCACTCAGAGGGTGCTACATGGAAGCCAGATGGCTGCAAATGTTATTCTGCTTTACAAGCGTGGAGATTTCTGTATTGCTGCCAAAGCTATTGTCAAAATGTCCTATATCAAAACAAAACAAAAAATAAAATCCTCTGTTTTCCAAACTTCTGAAAATTCCACAATAGCTATAAAATACCAACCCCTCTGTTAGGTTTTGGCAGTTAAAAGGAAAAATTATCCATTCCCTAAGCATCTTGTTGTCTGAACTAACTGAGCAGTGGGGCAGCCAAAAAAGGAATTGCATCATTGAGAAGCTCATGAATTTTCAAACAAGCAGCCTTTGGAATTCAGAACTGCTCATAAGGGGCCAAGTGGAATGGGCTTGGCACAGACACCAGTCACTTGCAAATAAGGCTGGAGGGATTTGGAAAGCACTAGCTATCCTCACCCTCAAGGAAAGGAAGGCAGTGCCTGTACATGACTACGGATGTAGCCAAGGTGTCTTCTAAATATTAGATGTACTGGATTAAAGACAGTTCTGTTTTGAATAAAAAATACAATAATAAAGTTGGATTTAATAATAATGGTAGTAACAAACAGAAATGGAATTGTTAATAATAAATGTCATTGGTTTGATCACACCAGACCGCCTGAAACAGAGTACAAGCTGATCCTACATTCCAAACAGCTGGACAAAACAGCCCTACAGACTACAGCTAGGATATCTGAATCTTCTTCGAATCCCCCAAGACAGTGCCCCTTACCAGCAGGAAGTAGTTTGGAAAGAACGACGCCCAAATTCCCAAATATTGTGTATAAATGTTTGTTTTCATTTAATTGGACTTTGTTATATAAAATTAAATAAAAAATACTCTATATGCATAAAAAAATAATAAATGTCATATATTGAAACAGAGAACTGACTACATTTTAAGTTATCTTAAACCTTAGGTGCATATAGCTGAAAGAAAATTTCTAATGAATAGATGTGGAAAATATGTAATCTGCAGATTGACGTATTTAAAAATTATATGATATAGTGAGTCCAGGTTTCCTAGGGACTAACTGAGACCTAAACTACGTTCTGATCATTTGTTAAAGAATTGATGTCTTCATTTCTTTGTAAAAGAATTAATTTAAAATAAAATTTTTTTGAGAGGAATAATTAGAAGAGAGATTTTAGTTGAAAGTCTTAAAAACACAAATTATCTATTTAATTAGCTATTTTAATACCTTGCATTAAGAGCACATGATGTGCTAAGGACTCATTACTGTTCTTTCACTCACTTCAGTGGCAGGCAAATATCATTCCCTCACCCGCATTAAAGAGATGGGAAGTAAAGCAGATTCAGGAAGGAGTCCGAACGGTGGACATAAACTGGAGGGAATGTTAATAGTGAGTCAAAGATCTGGACAGCAATCCATGACTTTACAAGTGAGAGTGAGCACCTAGGGTCTCAGGGCAAAGTTGGGTCTCATTTTATGAGTGAGGACATTTAAGAAAGACTCTCTGTATGTTCCATCCACTCTCTAATTCAAGTACATCTGGGAATTTATATTTCTGTCGTATTAATATCAAGCATCTTCTAGACAATGTCAAAATCCTCAAGAATTTGAATTCAGGAAACTTGATGTTTTTATGATTGTGAAATGTAATTATTTTGTTAAAAGTATCTTTTAAGCCTAGCATGGCAGCACACACTTTAATCCCAGCACTCAGGAGGCAAAGGCAGGCAAATTTCCATGAGTTTGAGTGCGGTGGGGGTCTACATACCAAGTTCCAGTCCAGCCAGGACTACATTTGAGACCCTGTCTCAAAAACAAACAAACAAAAAAATTGTGTTTTATTGTGCCATAGGCTAATATCTGTAAGAGCTTGCCTGTTGTAGTAGGGTTGGTAGAGACTGCTATAGTTGGAGTAGAAGGACAGCTGAGGGAGCAGCAGACAAGATAGGGTGGTAAGGGGCTGAATAGGTGAAGAGTTAATAATGTGAGCTCTATTCTTAATTGAATGGTGGACAGAATTCCATAATGTTGAGGAGGAGCATCTTCATGATGTGTTTAAAGACTCTCTCCTGACACCCTGCTTGTTCTTGGAAAATATGCTGGATGGGTTAAGGAGTGCCAGAGGAGGTGAACAGATAAGGAACAGGTTTAGTAAGTTGGTTAAGAAAAGGATGGCCTTTGACTGAAGACAATTACTAAGGAAATCTTTTGATGCTGTTGCTATGACTTCACTAGACTCACATCTAACACTGAAATTTAGCCTGGGAACTACTCTTTGAAAGAAATTGTCTATCCGTTGACAACCTTTGTTCTTATGGGTCTAAAAGGTGGCATGCAACACTAGAGAGCTTGCCTCTTTTCTTTGTGCTGCTCTGCTGCTTTTTACCATCTGAGAGGATTGTTCCAGTGCTGAGGTTTACATGTGGTCCCCACAGGATTCTGGCCAGCCATTCCCAGGCATGTGTGTCCTTAGAACTGAGATCTGAAGCTGACTTACTCAGTAGGACATCTCTATTTTGGACCCTCTCTCTTTGCTGCCACTTAAAAAAATCTACAAAACAACACATTAAATAAGTCCACCAAATAAGTCCACACCAGTGAATAAAGGACAAAAGAAATAATTGCTTGGATGAAGGAAAAGCTAGGTGTGAGATCTGATGGAGTGAGAGAGAAACTCAGAGGAGCTAAAGTTTCCTGGGTTGGAGTACAGAACACAACTGCACTAGAGTGAATGAAAAGACTCTTATCAGAAACTTCAGAGCCCAGCCATGAGCACAGCACCCAGAGGACAGCGGGAAATACTCTTGCCATATGGACAACTGTGAACGGAGGTTTGGTTCTCGGTATTTTTCTTGTGGAACTAAAAATTCTCAAAAGTGGGCTTCAAAATTTAAAAACAATTGGTGATGTGTAATATGTTCATGTTTGTAAGGCATACTGTGCTATTTCGACACATTGGATAGTGGCTAACTCAGGACAATTAGTGAATCTCTTACTTTTAAACTTCTACCATGTCTGAATGGAGGGCTCACCCAATGAAAGCTTGCCCAGGCCTCAGCTGTACTGCCCATTGCCTTTACTATCTATGCAAAGACAATGATTTTTGGTTGTCAAAGACTTAAATTCTTTTCATTTCTTTATGGGTAAAAGGTGTGTGTGTGTGTGTGTGTGTGTGTGTGTGTGTGTGTGTGTTTCTTTCCCAGCACAAAATTATCTGAATTCTGGTAAATTTGTTTTTTTCAAACCTCAATGTGTATCTTCACCTCAACCTCAAACCTTAGTGTCCGTTGGCTAAGCAGAAACCCAACGATGACCTCAATAACTAAGGTATGATTGGTTTCATCTGTCTCAGATATACCTGCCTTATTGTCTGTTATTCCAGTGGAGTTGGAGAACCCTGCCTGCCACACACAGGGCCCTCAAAGTACCAGACAAACAGTAGATACTGATAACTCAATGTCTGGTGGAAGCTGAAAGAGTGATGAGTAAGGAAAATGCCTCTTTGACCTTTTCTGCTGCCTGGTCCATATTGTCTAGGTTGCTTTATATTGCAAAGGCCTGCTAAGGCTACTGTTATATAAAATGTATGGAGAACAGAGTTTGATTGACACCTTTATTGTTCTTGGAAGTCTTGAGAATAGACATCCTCAGCCAGACTGACTTGTTAGAAAGCTTCAGAGGACTTTTGGAGGCCAGGGATAGTGCTGATACCTCAAGTGGGAAAAGCTGGCTGATAGGCAGTAAGGTTTGTGATGATGCTTGCTGGTAAGAGCCCAGGCATGGTAGGGCCAAACCTTCCAATACCTCCCTTTCAGGCTACGGCTATATTAATTCCAATTACCTGACAGAGGGTCTGGTAGTAAGCAAATCTTTGTGATGTTTATTTAGCTCTTTTTGAGCATTTACTATGTGGTACTAATGGTGGTAAGCATTATTGAGGACAGTGAAACAAATATAGGACTTGGCACTTTTCCTCAAAATGTTCCAATCATGTTAGAGAGGAGAAGAGCTCTGATAGAGTAGACTTGAACAAAGAAACATATTAGTATCTGTATGGTAAAGGTGATACATGCTGCAAGAAAGCTGATGTGTTCATAAAAGATGTCCAAAAGGGGGAAGGGCATCCTATTCAAAATTGAACAGAAATACACTGTGTTTATTTGTTTCTTTGTTTGTTTGTTTTGGGACAGGGTCTTACTATGTAGCCCACACTGGCCTCAAACTCATTGAGATTCACCTGCTTCTGCCCCGAAATACTGGGACTAAAGGGATGTGTCATGCCACTGGCACCATGCCTGTTTAGAAAGACAGTTCTAACTACACATTGTTATCAAGCACAGATTGCATCAGATAAGATATCAAATCTTGTACACTTTTAATTTAAAGAATTTGGAGGAAGAGACAATGGGTGAGGGCAGGGTGTATCTTTGTGAGTCTGTACATAGTGAGTTCCAGGTCAGCCTGGGCTGCATAGTGAGACCTTGTATAAAACTTTAAAAAATATGTACTCTCAAGATGTTTTCATGGATCTAACAATTTATCTGTGATGGCACCTCACTATAAAAATTGTTTGATATTAGTAAGGCAAAGATGCATGATGTTAATACTAGATTAAAATACTAAAATTAACCAGTAGGACAAATTGCAGATCACCATATTTTGGACTTCACGACTCTAGATTTCATAACATTTCACACAAAAGCTGCAATTCCACATTGCCCTGGAAACATCTGCAGGGTTAACTTCATCTGATCAGCACTCTTGCTAAGGCAAACACTCGCTGGGGCCGAGTGGCAGATGGCCTCTGCAGTTTTCCATGGCCCTAGTCAGTCACCTTTCTTCTCTCTCAGCTTGTGTCCATAGTATGTGTTCATGCTCTGGCTTATGCTGACATTTGAATTTGTGATTCAGGATGAGGTCTGATCCTTCCCAAATCCAGTCGGGTCTTTTGCAGCACTCTTTCTGCCTGAACACATTTACATGGCAGCTCAGCTCTCCAGGTGATCCATGGTAGAACCGGACGCTCTTAGTTTCCTGCCACCATGCTCTTTCCTATGCTGAGCTGCAATCTGTTTCTTATAACTCAGCATCTCCCTGACTTCTGTCTTTTAAGACAAGGTGCCTTTCCTTCTTGCTTTTGTGTGGTGCATCTTCAAATGTGTGTGCAAGATGATGGTAACAGCAGTATCAAGACAGCTGAGTCCTCTGCTTTGACCCTGAGCATTCCTTGTGCTTTATTGCATTCTCCTTTCTTCTGTTCTGTAGATTTATTAAATTAAACTCTTCATTTGGAGTCAATTGCAAATTTATATTCAGTTGTAATAAATACTACAGAATGGCCTTTGTGTTTTCCTTGTTCAGTTTAATCAATAGTAAAATCATTGAAAATTCTAGAGAATATTATTAAAACCAGGATAATGACATCAACACTGTCACAACACAGAATCTTTCTATTAACACAGAAATCCTTTTAAAATTCACACAGGCATCAATTCTATTACCCCCCTCCCCTATCAATCTCTAGTATGTTTTCTCTACTCAGAATGCCTTTCTCTACTCAACATGAATGTTGACCTGCCCTTTTTATGGCTGGGTATTATGCCATGGCACCCATAGATAAGTGTATTTGAGTACTTCCTGTAAAAGCAATCTAGGCTGTTGCTACACTTTTCCTATATGAATTAAGTTGATACCAATCTTGTATACAGCTTTGACAGTAAACACACTTCTTGATTATTTTCATAGATAATTTCTGTAATGACAACTGGTATGTTACATTAATAATTAGTGGTTTTTATTTCTATTTAAAAAAAAAGTGCCAAATTCTTTGCATGAGGGATGGTAGCATTTCCCACTACCTCTAGAAATGTATACTTTTATAACTCAGATTTCTATGCCCTCACTAGCATTTGGCATGGTCAAGGTTCTTGTTTTTGTCCGTGGCAGGCTCTTATGTGAGCCCAGGCTCCCTTGGAACTCACTGTGTATTCAAGACTAGCCTCAAACTCATGGCAATTCTCCTGTCTCAGCTTCTCTACATCTGTGATTATAGGTATGATCTACCATACCCAGGTTTTTGCCACACCCCCCCCCAAGTTTTAAATTTTTATTTATTTTAGTATGGGGAGGTATTTTCTTTATTTAGACTTTTCTCTTTGTATAGTTTTTTTGAGATTAAAATATTTCCCTTGCCTTTCTTCTCTCCAAATACTCTCATGTATTTCTCTTACTACAATGGTTTTAATTTCTAACCTCTAATGGCTAGGATGCTGAACTTCTAATTTTGCACATCTGGTGAGGTTTTCCATGTGTTTTGCATGTTTGTTGACTATGGTTGGGTACTGAGGCTTATAGCAGGTCTGAAATGCCACTTTATCAGATGTGTGTTCTGATTATGTAACTTGTGGTGGCCCTAAAAGGATCTTTTATGAAAAGAAGTCTTAACATTTTGAAAAGTCTAATTTATTGATTTTCCTTTTAGTAGTTGTGCTTTGACTGTGAAAGTGCAGTATCCAGTTAGCTCCAGATCCCTGGGGTGTTTCTAAAACACTGGAGCTTTGTATTTTTTGTGTAAACTCATGGTCTATTTTGAGTTTGTTTTCCCACTGAGTGTGAGACTTAAGGCAGGCTTTCCCCTTGTGCCCATAGATCTCCACTAAATTCAGCAACACTCCTTGGAAAGGTTCTCTTTTTTAATATATTTTGCAAATCAGCCCTCTGTCAGATGTGGGGTTGGTGAATAGCTTTTCCCATTCTGTGAGCTGCCATTTTGTCTTGTTGACTGTGTCCTTTGCCTTACAGAAACTTTTCAATTTCAGGAGGTCCCATTTATTCATTGATCTCAGTGCCTATGCTACTGGTGTTATGTACAGGAAGCAGTCTCCTGTACCAATTTATTCAAGGGTACCTCCCACTTTCTCTTCTAAGAGATTCAGAGTAGCTGAATTTATATTGAGGTCTTTGATCCAGTTATGCCAGCACCATTTGTTGAAGATACTTTCTATTTTTCATTGTATAATTTTAGCTTCTTTGTCAAAAATCAGGTGTTCATAGGTATGTAGGTTAGTATTAGGGTTTCAGTTCAATTCCATTTTTATTCCTAATTTTGTGCCAGTACCAAGCTATTTTCAGGACTATATCTCTATAATAGAGCTCGACGTCAGGGATGGTAATGCTTCCAGAAGTTCCTTTATTGTACGGGGTTGTTTGGCTACCCTGGGTCTTTTCTTTTTCCATACGAAGTTGAGTATTGTTCTTTCATGGTCTATGAAGAATTGTGCTGGGATTTTAATGGGGATTGCATTGATTCTGTAGATAGCTTTTGGAAATATTGCCAGTTTTACTCTGTTGATCTTGCCTATCCAAGAGCATGGGGGAATCTACCATTTTTTTTGGTATTTTCTTTAATTTCTTTCTTTAAAGTCTCAAAATTCTTATTATATAAATCTTTCACTTGTTTGGCTAGTGTTACTCGAAGATATTTAATGTTGTT
Source organism: Phodopus roborovskii (assembly GCF_943737965.1). NCBI lineage: Eukaryota > Metazoa > Chordata > Mammalia > Rodentia > Cricetidae > Phodopus > Phodopus roborovskii. The sequence goes on along the minus strand of NW_026126418.1, from coordinate 26,728,590 downwards.
TGTGGCTATTGTAAAAGGAGATATTTCTCTGATTTCTTTCTCAGCCCCTTTATTGTCTGCATATAGTAGGACTACTGATTTTTTTGAGTTGATCTTGTATCCTACCATTTTGATGAAGGTGTTTATCATCTGTAGGAGTTCCCTGGTAGAGTTTTTCCAGTCACTTATGTAAACTATCATATCATCTGTAAATAGTGAGAGTTTGACTTCTTCCTTTCCAATTTGTATCCACTTGAGCTCCTTTTGGTTTTCTTATTCTCTAGAGTGGGCAGTCTTGTCTTGTGCCTGATTTTAGAGGAATCGCCTTGAGTTTCTCTCTGTTTAGTTTGATGTTGTCTGTTAGTTTGCTGTATATTGCCTTTATTATGTTTAGGTGTGTTCCTGTTATCCCTGATCTCCCCACCTTAATCACTGAGGGGTGTTGGATTTTATCAAAGGCTTTTTCAGCATCGGCTGAAATGATCTTGTGGTTTTTCTTTCTCAGTTTGTTTACATGGTGGATTACACTGATGGATTTTCGTATGTTGAACCATCCCTGCATCCTCAGGATGAAGCCTACTAGGTCACTGTAGATGATTTCTCTCATGTGTTCTTGTATTCAATTTGCCAGTATTTTATTGAGTATTTTTGCACAAGCAAGATTGGTCTGTAGCTCTCTTTCTTAGTTGTGTCTTTGTGTGACTTGGGTACTAAGGTAATTGTAGCCTCTTAAATAGAGTTTGGCAATGACCCTTCTGCTTCTATTGTATGGAACAGTTCGAGGAGTATTGGTATTAACTCTTTGAATTTCTGAAACCATCTGGCCCTGTGGGGTTTGTTTTTTTTGGGGGGGGGTTGGGAGATTTTGATGACTACTTCTATTTTATTAGAGGTTACATGTCTATTTAAATTGCTTAAGTGTTCTTGATTTAATTTTGGTGATATCTATCTAGAAAATTGTCCATTTCCATTGAATTTTCAAATTTTGTGGAGTACATGTTTTCAAAGTATGACCTGAAGATTATCTGGATTTCCTCAGTGTATGTTTTTATGTCCCCTTTTCATTTCTGATCTTGTTAATTTACATGTTCTTTCTCTACCTTTTAGTTAGTTTGGATAAAGGTTTATCTATCTTGTTGATTTTCTTGAAGAACCAACTCTTTCTTACATTGATTTTTTTTTTTTTGTATTGTTTTCCTGGTTCCTACTTTATTGATGTCTGCCCTCAGTTTGATTATTTCCTGGTACTTACTCCCCTGGGATAAGTTTGCTTCTTTTTGTTCTAAGGCTTTCAGTTGTGCTCTTAATTCTCTAATGTGACTATTCTTCATGTGGGCACTTTGTGCTGTGAACTTTCCTCTTAGTACTGCTTTCAAAGTGTCCCATAAGTTTGGGTATGTTGTGTCTTCATTCTCATTGAATTTTAGGAAATCTTTAATTTCTTCCTTGATCCAAAGATGGTATAATTGTGCATTGTTCAATTTCCATGAGTTTGTAGGGCTTCTACAATTTGTGTTGCTATTTAATTCTCATTTTATAGCATGGTGGTCTGATAAGATACAGGGGGTTATTCCAATTTTTTTTTGTACTATTGAGGTTTACTATATTGCCCAGTATATGGTCAATTTTAGAGAAGTTTCCATGTGGCACTGAGAAGAAAGTATATTCTTTTGTATTTGGATGAGATGTTCTATAAATGTCTATTAAACCCAACTGGGTCATAATTTCTGTTAGTTCCTTTGTTTCTTTCTTATGCTTCTGTCTGGTGGACCTGTCTAGCATTGAGAGTGGGGTGTGTGTTGAAATCTCCCACTATAAGTAAGAACTATAGACAAGTAAGGAACTATGAGTGTGGGAGATATAGTCTTTCCCAAGGATGAGCTTATTAATTGATTATCCAATACCAAGTGACCATCTTTGAAATTATATATGCACAAGAAACACTAAGTGGATAGAACAAATTTATTTCTGTACTTATACATAGGTGTGTGTGTGTGTGTGTGTGTGTGTGTGTGTGTGTGAGTGTGTGTGTGTGTATTTATGTAATAATCACCAAGAAAGAGAGGTCATGGATTTGAGAGAGAATAAGGGTAGTGGCGACAGTCGTGAGAGGGGTTGGAGGAAAGAAAGGAATGGGGAAGAAATTGTGTAGTTATATTTCAGTTAAAAAAATCCCATGAAACATATTTAATTAAATATGTCTGGCAATTAGTAACTGGATTTCAGAAATGTATTATCTTCCCCCCATTCAAAACAAATTAAATACAAAGGAAATGCTACCTAAAACTTTTGTCTTATTTCTTAGCTGGCCAGAAAGAAAACGTTTAGGACTTTACTAGCTGGTCAGCTTCTTTAGCATCTACTGATATTAAAAGAGGTAAGGAGAGGCTCAAAGAACTCACTATCATGTGATTGTTTGGAATCTCTGGCTGGTCATTGTTCTTCCAAACTTTCAGAGTCTTCTTAAGGCTTGTTATTCCCATGGTGTTTAGCTTAATCAAGGGAAAAGGGAAATTTATGTCTACTTCATGTTCTTGGCAGAAATGTATGTTCTACTTTTGATAGCAAAAACATGTTGCATTACCTAATCTTCATCTGTGCCATAGAGAAGACCCAGAAATCTACAACAGATGGACCACATACATGGTTACATCTTCCTCTAACCCAACAATATCATTTAAGAACAATGTCCAATTTAGGCTGAGGAAGACATGGTTTGGGCTTTCACTCATGTTTATTCATGTGAGTTATGGACCAGTTCCTATGCTTGAAGTTTATTACAGGACTGCAAACCATATATGTCCTTCTACCTTTCCCAAGTTATTTGGAATTAATCTTTCATCGAATATGAGCCTGGAGCAGGCAACAATTTCATGCAAATGTCCTCATGTCCAATTAAGTCTTCTCAATTGTACCATCATCTCTTTTATTCATAGAGTTCAGTATCTGGTCTTACTTTAAGATAGAAGTTCAATCCTTCTGAGATGTGCAAAGAAGAATATTATCAGATCTGCAATGTCACATTGTCTGGGACAAAAAAGAAGAGATTCAGTTTACTAAGCCTGGAGAGTCCAGGATTTTCCTGAGGGTGCGAGGGTGCCTTCCATCATATGCAGATGTTCTGTAGATGGTCCATCATAGATGCTGTCTCCTATGTACTGCTTTATACTTCCTATTCTTGCCATCCTTTAATATCCCCAGTTCTCAATACAATCCTCTCTAGGATGACAGGCATGCACTATCTTCAGGTGTGTTGTCAATAAAAGTCATGTCTTCTTACAACATATTAATTGGGTGATATAGGGTAGAAGGTGTGAAAAAGACCTTCTGGGAAGCCCAGGAACCTTATGTTCACAACACAGCATTCTAAATCTTAATGTTTCCACATCTTATATCCTAACGGATGTAACTGCCATCAGAAATAAGGAAAAATGAGTAATGTCAGAGGCTCAGTGAAAACAGCTGCATTCTGAAGATTGGTGGGCATGGTGCAGTGTTATTGGGGTCTTGCAGGTGGTCAGATGGCAGAGAAATAGCCCATTTTAATCAGGTAGAGCCTGTCATTTGTGTCTCCATAAAGGCGGCATGTCCCGTAGATAGGTATGAATAATTATTTCAAGTGAAAGTACTTTAAAATAAAAAAGTAAATTCAGCTCCTTAGCTTCCTGTGTCACGTTTTAACTGCTCAAGAGTTCTGTGTGAGCAGGCCCCTACAATGATCAAAGATTGACTATCTGAGGGATTCCGGGTACCTCTTCACTTCTTGCTCTTTCTTACCTTGCAGGCTTTTGCTTTGCTTAGATATAATAGTTCCTATCACATCACATTCCTGTTTGATTCCGAGGACAGCTCCCCTCAACCTCTGTATCCCTTTGCATGTGCTCTGCTGCCAGTCTTTGTTCTGAAGAATTGTTCTTAACTCTTGCTAAAGAATAGAACTTTGCCGTCTCCTTCTGATCTTGTAATTATTAGTTCCCAGTGATCTCAGTTTGCTCACACCTAGGCTAGGATACTTAGTGCCCGATTTGTTCCTTTTGCTTAGGTAAGTCCTCTCCTCCCGAATCAAGTCAGGGCTCCCTGGGATTTTAGTCTGAAGCTGTCTTGTTTTGGACAATACATTCTCAGTTCATCTGTTCTCATAGTACTGGCCTCACACCTCTTCACCTGACATTTGGAGCAATAATACTTTGTTAGTATTCTCAAACTGATCTTAACTTTTAGATTTAAGTTTGTGAAAACATGCTTAAAGCTAAGCAAGTGATAGTTTACAGTTTCAAGCGCAGAACTGAAAGTGAACCTAACACCATCAGCTACATGAAGAGAGCAAGCAAGTACATAAACTCTGGGGGGGTAACAAAGTTAGAACTTTTCTTCCTCTCCTTAGAGCATTACTGAGGGTGATTTGAAAGTACTAGATACTCCTTCCCAATAGCATCACTTTAGTCCACCCACAGAAAGGTACTTAATAGAAACAGCATGAAGGTGAGCTTCAAAAAATTGAAATTTAAAAACTCCAAAATTTCTATAATTAGTCCCATTTAAAAACAGAAGATCAATTAAAAGCAAGCCCAGTGACTAGTTAATATACAAAAATTTTAGTTTTCTTCCAGCCCCCATATTAACCTGCCATGTCAAGGAACATAGAGATAGACTATTGGTATTTCTAGAAGTTTGTGTCCTGTGACATCTGGAGAGGCAAAGAGTCATTTAGAGCGGGTACATTATTTGGAAATGTAACCAGTCCTTAAGAAAAAGGACTTCTCAGTCTGTGCATGTGTTTCTTCAACTATTACGGAACTGTAAAAAAAAAAAAAGAGAGAGAGATTTTTGATCACTGATTCAAGTCAGCCTTAAACAAATTGTTTCACTAAGTAGGATGTTTTATACAGAGCAGACACTTAAACAAAACATGGAATTATAGAAAAAGGAAATAAAGAAAACCAGAGATGAAAATCAGTCTGTGAATTTAAAATGATCTTCCATTAGTTGGAGGCATGGCAGTAAGCGGTCCATAGAAAAGAAAAGGAGTTGTAACTTCCAAGAAAAAGCATAAATAAACTAGAAAGTGTACAATAAATGAAAAATACTAAAGTACCTGTAATATCTCCATGTGGCTTTTATGGAATAGCTAATATTTATAATATTATACACACATAATTGGATGGTTAGGTATTAGAAATATACTTGAAGGCATACTTAAAAGGTATTAGAATAATTTTAAATTAATATTGTATGAGCCTATCTAACAAAGCCCAGTTTAATATACATTCCATTAAATGTCAATTATATTCAATGAACTCTCAATTAAAAGAATCTGGCAGGGTATCACTAAAGACTTTGATAATGGATGAATTCTTTAGTCACTGTTTTCACCTGTCTGAGAACCTGTGTGTTGAATCTGTTATACTTAGTTGTAACATTCAAAGTGTTTATTGGGTTTGAAAGCCCAAAGCAGAAGTATTAATAAGCAATTGTGTTCAACTTGCAGTGTCCTAAAAATGAGTGTTATCTTGTGGTGATATATTGTTTATTATCTAATAAGGCCACTGAAGACCAGAATGCAAAACTAGCCACACTAGTCAGTCACAGAGACCAGGCCGGGGTGATAAACACCTTTAATCCCAGGCTCAGGAGACAGAAGAAGATGGATCTCTGATTTCACAGCCATTCAGGGTTACATAAGAGTGAATTAGTCTAAAAGAGAAACAAAGCTCACACCTTTAATCCCAGCAATAGAAAGGTATATAAGAAGGAGACCAGGGTCTCATGAGATTTTCTGTATTCAATCTCAGGGCAATTAGTCCCCAGTTACATTAAGATCAGGATCACCCCAACCCCGGTAAGAACTCTCTGGAAGTTTGGCTGCTTTGCTTTTCTGATTTTCAGCACGAACCCCCTATCTGCCTCCGAGTATAAACAAAAGTGACCAAGTTAAAAATCTTGTCAATTCTCAGTTTTCGTTATTTGGGAAGATTCCATATACTATCATGAATTTTTCCACTTGTTTTTCAACTTAACTTTGAAAATGTAGAATTTTGGAACTCTCATACTTATGTTCATGTTAAGAGCCATCTTTGCAATTAAATATATACTTTCAAAATGTGTTTTCACATTTTTTTCTGGAAATATATTTTTCTTTTTAATTTGTGTGTGTGCCTCTGTGTGTGTGTGTGTGTGTGTGTGTGTGTGTGTGTGTGTGTGTGTATGTGTGTGAGATTTTGTGTGTGAGTGCATATGGTGATCAGAGGATAAATTTAGGAGTTGGTTCTCTCCTCCTACCTCGCTGAGGCATGGTCTCTCTTATGGTTTTATCTGCTCTGCATGCCCCAATCTAGCTTATGGGCAGTTCTCTTTGTCTCTACCTCTTCCTGTCTTCCTGTCTTCCTGCAAGAGTGCTGGGATTACAGATACAAGCCACTGCATCAGGCATCAGGAATTAAACTCTGGTCATGAGACTTGTGCCACTAGCACTCTTATCGGCTGAGCCATTTTTATTTATTTTTGTTAGCTTAAAGCTTCCATTTAACCCATGGGATGTCAGCATTTTAAGTTGATTTATACTAACCAGATTTCTATACTGTCAGATTCAGGGCATCAGATATTAATTACACTGATGTTCTTGATCAATTTGGAGTTAAAGTTTGTGTTTTGTTCTTCTATCTGTAACTATTCAGACAGAATTTATTGAAGATAGTGTCTTTTCTCCAATGTGTATTTCTGGCCTCTTTCTTAAAAGTCAGGGGCATGTAGATGTATAAGCCTCTATATGGGTCCTTAATTCTATCCCATCTATCATGAGTTTGTTTTGATGCCAGTGCCATGCTGGTTTTACTACTATATCTCTGTATTGTGACTTGAAATTCAAGATGGAGCTACCTCTAGCTGTTCTTTAGCTCTTCAGGATTGTTTTAGCTATCTTTGGTCTTCTCTGTCTCCATATGAAATTTAAGTAGTGTTTTTCTTTAATTTCTGTGAACAATTGCATTGGAATTTTGATATGAATTGCATTGAACCAAACAAATTGGTTTTAGTATGATATCCATTTTCATAGTATTAATTCCATCAATCCTTGAACTTGGAGTTTTCTCTGTCTCCTAGTATCTTCTTCAATTTCTTTTTTAGTGCCTTAAAGTTTTCATTCTGTAGATTAGTGCATCAGTCAGCCCTTATTAGAGAAGCTTATTTTTTACAGTAGGTGGTGATTAACACAGACCTACAACTGATCAAGGAGCAAAGGGTAAGATACTAAGAATTCTTATCCCTAATTTGGATATCTATATAATTCTCCTCCACCAAAGACATAGGGATCATGGCAGAAGAGGGGGCAAAAAGATTGTAACAGCCATAAATAGTGGATGACTACAAGGAAACATTGTTTTCTGGACATAGTAAGGCAGCTGCATATATGAATTCACAGTGGTTGAAATTTTACACGTAATTTTACACGTAATACCTGTGAAGGAAGACCCAGGCCAAACAAAATTTCAGCATGGCTACTAGGAGAGGGAAAACCAGTTTTCTTTAGGAGTACAGCCCCTGGTGAGTTCATTACCCTCCATTGGAAGGCTACTTACACATCTAAAGAATGTATGGGAGGTTAAACTATACTTATTGGTTTTTTTTAAAAAAGAGGAGACACAGTTGGGTGAGTGGGAAAGAGGAGATGGGTCTGAGAAGGTTCATCTGGGAAGAGAAGGGTTCATATAATCAAAATGTATCATGTGAAATTCTCAAAGAACTAATAAAATGGAGAAAAAGATAACTCCAACTCTAACCACATTTACTTTTTAGTATTTGTCTTTTAAAGTTTTATATTTTAAATAATTTCTAAATTCGCAATCCATTTAAATAATCTCTTTGAAAATACTATGAAACAACAGCTATTTTCTGATTCTTCATTTTATGAGAATGCATTTTTAGGGCACTCTGGAGGGACAGAGGATCAGAACTCAGTCCAAAAAGCTGCCAACCTCAGAATCAATGATGCAGCCCAAGTCTAAGGCTGAGAGCCTGGGGGCTCCCTGGAGAGTTACTGGTGTTAGTCTGTGTTTAGTAGTATTTGATATCTACAAATAATGGTAACAGCAAGACACAAGCCTGGTCAAGAAAAATCAAGCTTGATAGTAATCCAGCTTCCCTCTCCCCTCTGCTTTTGTTCCACCCACCAACCATAATCTACTGGATGGTATTATACACAATCAGATGAATCTTCCTCTCTCTGTTTCCCAACACACATGCCAATCATCTCTGGCCAACACTCTGAAAGACCTTTGCAGAAGCATGTTTTGGTAGCTTTCTAGATATCACTCAATACAGTAAAATTCATGTAACTTTAACCAGGACAGTATCACATGCTATAATCTCAGTGCCTCTAATCAGTAAATGTGTTTTTAGTGTTGCTACTGATTCATCATATGAACACAAAGTCAACATCTATGAGTCATCCTTACACTAATCAGTAATATGCACTTGTTAGCTTATGTAATGAGTGGCTTGTCCTCATCTCTTTATCAGTTAGTGTAAGTAGATATAGCTCTTCTTATTTTTTTTTTCTATCTACAAACTTTATCTTTGGGATTAAAGATATATAGGTTTAAGACTATTCTAATTTTGTATTCCAGATCATGAAGCTGATCAGTAATCCTTAAGGTTTTCAATGTGGTATTTAAGAAAAGAAAAAGCAACATGAATCACTGTTGCAGTGTATGAGCTCAATTATTTTTATTCATTAAACATTTACAATAAGCAATGGGTTCTTCTGAAAGGTCAGTATTCCATATAAATGGGACATGAACAATAACTCTGTTCTCTCCCTGAAGACTCCATTTGAGGTATGTGAGTTTATCCCTCTCTTTAAAAGTAGGTCAGCAATTCCGTACCAGGAATTGTGGTACTCGAGAGAGCAGCAAACCTTTCTCAACTAAGGTTGAATTTAAATTAAATGTAGACTTCACAGTGTCTTTTTTTTTTTTAAAGAAAGTATAGGGGTCCAAAAACAATCTCAACTATCATTTTTATATAGATGGTTATGAATTCCAAGTTTCCTTTCTCATAGTGTGACTTTGAACAAAACACTGGCAGCTTTTCTTCCCCCTCTGAAATAATGCCTTTCTTCTAGAATTATGAGAATTAAGTAGGGTAAGTATTGCTCTGCATTATACTTTTTAATATAGTAAGTGTCATAAAGCCCATGCTAATACAAACCTATTTTATTATTATTGGGAATAAATATATGACAACTATTGATCTTAGAGAGTTTTTGAGAACAACAGTTATCAAATGACATCATACTTGCCATAATGGGGACTTGGAATGGCAGCTCATGTCCTTGTTCTCAGAAGCTTGGCAATAGAGTGTTTAGCTAAGAGCTTTGAAAGTAGCCATTAAAGATTAGACCACATTTTAATGCCTTTCCTTAATTATGCCCCCTTTTAAAAATCATAATTTTGTTGTTATAATTAAACCAAGTCAGAATAATGCTTTGTTTAAATTATAATTTTCTAGTATATTGAGGAATTATGATTTTAATATACAAGTTTTCCATCTGGGCTGGCTAATTTAATTTTAACTAGATATAGACCAGAGTCATTTGAGAGAAGGCCTCAATTGAGAAAACACCTCCATAAGATGGGGCTGCAGACAGTGGGACTCTTTCTTAATTACTGATTCATGTGGGAGGTCCCATTCCATTGTGAGTGGGTCCATCCCTGGGCTGGAGTAATATACAAAAGCAGTCTGAGTGAGCCTCCAAGAGCAAGTCATATGAGCAATATCCTTCCATGGCCTTTGCATCAGACCCCACATTCAAGTTTCTGCCCTCTTGTCTCAGTGTTGGACTGTTACCTGGAAGTATAAGCTTAAATAAATCCTTTCTTCCTCAAGTTTCTTTGGTCATAGTGTTTCATCACAGCAATAGCAACCCTAACTAGGATATCCTCCATCCTCCAAGTTCCTGTATACCAGTCTCTTTCTGTTACACAAAACTGTATAAATCATGGTTCTCTCTCTGTCTTTCTCTGTCTCTCTCCACCTTCCCATTACCTCTGTTGCTTTCTCAGTATTCATGTGGCAGAAATGGATTGGAGCACCCATTTGTTGGCTTTTAACCAGGACTCAGATCTGTGTAAGGATGGTGTGTTACTTTCTAAAATTTGGTTTATGAGCTAGAGTTACTGAAATAATCTAGGCAATGTGTGTGACATGTCCTAGGGGAAGGGTAGATGTTGCTTCTCTCATTGTCTTTGTGGTTATGTATGTGTACCTGTTGAGGGAATGAGAACCCTTCTTTTCCTCTGTCTGTATAGTTTTGAGCCCATTCTACACTTTCTGAAGACTTGGTTATGTTTGGCCTTATTAATTTTTTTAACCAATGACTTCAATCTTTTGATCTTTATTTTCATGTTCTTTTGATTTCAGAAAGCTCCACAGCTTGATCGTTGGCTGATGGGCTCAGGGGAGGCAATTATGGCCTGAGGATTAATCCACGACCTGCTCATGGAATAATAATTTGGTGACATTACTCAAAGGTGATGGGAAATAGGAGATAGGGTCTAGCTGAAGGAAGCGTGTCACTGGTAGTATATTTGGGAGGACATAGCTTGTTTCTTCTGTATTCCTGACCTAGCCTATTCCCTAGCTGCCATGATGATGCTAACAGTTTTCTTTTCTGCTATGCTATTCTGCTTTATCAAAAGCCTCAGGAAGCTAAGAGACCTTGAACTGAAATTCCTGAAATCTTGATCCAAACAATTCTTTTTCAAAGTTGTTTTTCTAGAGATTGTGACAGTTGTGAAATACTATCAAGTATAACAATCGTATTCTAATTAGCTACAGCTGAATAAGAGGCACAGCTCTCATACATCAGTAGGTCTTTCATACATTCAAGAGTATAGGAGGACTATACAGGATGGAAACCAGAGGGTAGAGATTTGATGGTTATATTGAAATTCTGCCAGACCTTATTTTCTCTTGGGAGTTGAAATCAGTCACCAACCCACACAATTAACTTCCTTTAGCTGATTGACTTTCACAAGTGACCATCCTTGGGTGTTTGGATGTATATGTCATAGAAGCATGCCTTCCTCAGGAATGAAGACTTCTGTCCTCTGAGCCCAAAGATGTGGGGACAGCAAGCAGAATTTTGCTGGTGGGAACAATGAGGAGAGAAGACAGCTCATTCTACATTCCTATTCATCCAACTAATGAATTTTTACTGGAGGTAGAAAACTAGAACATATACTGCTACAGGACATTGCCCTATCTCATAAAATGTGACCATCTAGTTAGCAGTATATCTGGGTTTTTTAAAAGGTTACTTGATTTATTCCTAGGAATCATATAATATGATTGGAGAATTTAAGGAGGAAAAGTTTCCTGTTACTCATCATTTAACTGTAGATTAACTTTCTTGTTATGATATGTCATATAAAGCATTCTGTCCTTTTTGGATGGTACATTTGAAGGAAGCTTTGTGGGCTAACATAGCAAGCTCTTATCCAGAGAAAATACTTTCTGACATTAAAAAAAATTACTGCATCTTACATGAAGGTAGTTGTTCAATGCAACAAACAGCCAGGAGATGGCTGGTTCCACTGGATAGTGGTTCACCAATGGTATTGGTGTTAGGCTTTCCTTTCTTAGATTGAAGGACTGGAAGTCCAAGTTACTAACAAAGATCAGGAAGAATTTCATCTTTTGTATTTATCACATACTCACAGTGTTGATGAGGCTAGTGGAAAAGAGCTAGAAGTGGCTAGAGAAGGCCTGGCTGACACCTGTAGAATGGGAAATCACCTCCACTCATTTGCTAGTCACTTGTGCTAGTTTTCCTTGTTGGTTATTCTTTGCATTTTCAGATGTGTCACCCACATAATATCCTCCCTTTCAACATATACAATCATGTTTTACCTGAGTCCCTCACTACCTAACAAACTGGCTGGCCTTCCCTATTATAGGGGGAAAATGAAGTATGTTGATCAGATTCATCATGAGAAAGAGATGGTTCTACAACAAATATATCCAACACCTGGGGTTAAAAGTGCCAGGAGGATTTACCTTCATCGCCCAGTTTGGGGTCAATGCTGAGTAGTTACTGTGGCATAGCAATCCACTGCCAATCCAGTGTACCATGTTGTAGCACTTGTAAGCCCTTTGGCAGTTTTCCTTTATTTTATTTCTCTTTAGTCAGCTGATTAGAGAAATTCCCATGTCTTTTGGCTGATAAAGTGGCATGAACAGGAGCCAGAGGGACTTAAAGTGCATGCTCCCAAGTTTTATGTGCTTTTGGGAGGCTCTAATCTTGCCACGGAAGGTTCTTATTTACTCTCAATTTCATAGCTTCATGGGTAAACTAACAATCCATTCTTGCCATGCAACTTAACTTTCAAGAAAATTTGAGGTTTTTTTTGACAAACATATCATCTCTTCTAGAATCATGTAAAATCTAGGGGCTAGTTTTTAAAAGGGAGGAGGAAGTATACGTAGAGGATAAAATAATTTAAATATTCACAGTTGAAGTTCTGCAAAGTTCCTCCCTTTATTGGTTTTATAGTGTGTCCATTACAAACCTTCAATGGACAACAGCTCTGCTTGGTTATATGATCTAAGTAGCAGAACCATTTACATGGACATCTGGGATCTTTTTGCACATGGTGTTCTTGCTGCATCCTGTTTCATTGCCCAGTAATTACACCATTGTGGCATGTAGCTGCAAGTCTCCTTGTCAGGCTATATTAAATGCAGTTGGTTGGAGGTTAATCTTAAGAGGGAAGGTGAATATATCAAAAGAGACCATTTCCACATGTCACCTTGGAGGCGGAAGAGAATTGTGTACTTATAAGGACAGGAAAATGTGATTAACCAGGTGAAGGGTAATCACAATATGGGGAACAGTGCTCTGCACTTAAGCTTGGGTTTAGCCATCACACTTTCTCTTTACCTTCAAGCTGGAAGCTCTGGTGAAGTTATAATGTAGCTACCCATGGGGTTTAAATTTGAGTTTGATTTCTGGAATCTTAATCTCTAGGTAAGGAGGTTAAGGCTACTTTGGGAACAGAGTGCTTTCTGTTTGCTTACCAATTCTAGAGACAGGAATTTACTCCACCTGCAGAGCCTATAATGCTTTTCTCCATGTGTTCGGTGTGTGTCCAATACAATAACCAATCCATTGACTTTAATTTGACTTAAAATTTATTTATTTATTTGATGATAGAAAATACTTTATTACTGAAAGCCTTGCATTTTCTTATCTTTTGGGTACATACAATATTTAAGTGACTATTTCCTTTGTTACATCTTTTCATAGAACTCTAGATGTTCCTCTACCATTGGGGAGAGAGCCATTCTTGCCTGTATAACTACTTAATCAGAAAATTAATCATTTTTTTCTCATTTTTAAATGTGCTCTCTTGGAACAGTGCTTGTTTCCAATAATTGTATTCATTAACATCAGCTTTAAAAAATAGAGCTGTAGGAATATTTTGGAACATGGCTTTTTAAAAGTAGATTCAAGGGTCTGGAGAGGTGTCTCAGCAGTTAAGAGCATTCATTGGTTGTTCTCCCGAAGGACTTGGATCCAATTCCCAGCACCCAGATGGCAGCTCACAACTATCTGTGACTCCAGTTCCAGGGGATCTGACACCCTCACACAGACATACACATACAAGAAAAACACCAACGTACATAAAAAAGTAGATACAAATTTATAAATTTGCAAATAGATGGAGAGGAAAAGGTAGACAAAATAGTTCTCAGGATCAGCAGAAAGCCACTGACCAACACTTCTCATGTTGGGGTCCACTTGTTAATGACTGTGAAGAAAAAATGCTAGAGGATTCTGTAGGTAGATGCTGCTATATGGCTAATGGTAGAACAGATGACATTGTTGGATTCCTCTGGAATTAAGCATAGAGGACATGGTGAGAGAAGGATGTCAGAAGATCAAAGCTGCTTAGATGCTGAGTGACTTCAAAGGATACTTCTTTCACTCACCCCAATCACAAATGTGTTGTGAGAGAAAGGCAAGCGCACTTGTGCTTTCTTGATTCACTTAGGTTTTGTTAGAGCGTCTTAGCCCAGTTTTGTTACTACATCACTCCTTAATGCTAGGGAAGCTGTTGATTGAACATAATGGTTCTTGTTTCGAGGTTGATGGAAGGTGCCCGTTGGCCAGGAAAACAGCTCATGCTTTTAGAGGAGGATATTTGCCAGAAGGCCTCTATGAACAAAAAATCCTCACCTTATAGCCTTTGTGATTAGACTGTGATTAGACTTTGGGTTAGACTGTCAGAGTGAACATTGTTTACCCTTTGTCATCGAATAGAGGTGTTCACAGGAAAAACAAAATAAGGAGACTGTCAGGTCACCTACTTAATTTTGTTTTCAACTCCAGTGAGGAAAATGATGTGTTCTGTAACAAACATGTCCCAAGACTGAGCTGGCCACCACAGTTTATCCAAGCCAATAAGTGAATTTTAAGCTGTAAATGGCCCTTGGCATTTCAACTTGGAGGAGGGAAAACATATGATCAAATATAGTTAAATTTGAAAATTGTTTTAAATAATAAAAAATAACAAACAAACAAACAAAAAAGAGTCCATTGTTTTGGTCAGCTGAGACTGAATAATTGGATGTGATTACAAGATACCAAACCATTAAAGTGAAATCTTTGCTTTGCTGGGCAATTGATGCTAGTTATTAAGAGACAAACATCCCCGATGTTAAATCTTCTGGGAAGTGTTTCCTGAGAGCCAGTACACAGATCCTATGTTCCAGAGGTGGCCTAGGTTGTACCTTGTACTGACAATTAAACTTTGTAGTACAAGAGTTACCAAGGTGATACTGGTTTTGGAGGCATGAATGGAGTCAGGGAGAGCAGCTAAGACTTGGCACTGTGTGACAGGGACAAAAATCCTTGAAGAGGGTCCAGGATAGGCTATTGGTGACAGTGAAGCCCAGTTGACCTAGGAGATCCCATTGTTTTGGAGATGCTAGTACCATGGGAAAACCCCCAAGAACAATGCAGACTGTGGAGGCCAGACTTGTGAAGTTTCAGAAATTAGTACCAGGACAATAAGGAATTGCTATGACAGACCTGACCATGTGATTTTGGGAGGATTGTGGAAGGAATTTGGAACTTTTCAATAGAAAAGCCACTGCGTGTTTAAAGATCAGTGAGCCATCTACAGAAGCCTGGTAGATAAGAATCTTGAAAACAAGCTGGTAAGCAGCACTCCTCTATGGAATCTACATTAGCTCCTGCCTCCAGGTCCTTACCCTATTTGAGTTCCTGTGCTGGCTTCCTTTAATGGACTGATTTAGTGTATGTAGAGCAAATAAACCCTTTCCTGTCCCCTTCCCCCAAAAACCAAACCCAAACTAAAAACCAAAACAAGCTAAACCAAAAAGCTGCCATAAACAAACAAACGAACAAACAAACAAACAAACACTATTTCATCTGTTTTGGATGAATTCTCATTTACTGGCTTGAGAGTTTTGAGCCTTTCCCAAGCCCCTTATTCTATATCAAATACCCTTGGACACCCAATTCAAAAATCTTTGTAGTTCAGCTCATTTTCCTTTCTTTTAAAATGAATTTGTTTACTTTTGTTTTTATTTTCCTGTGTATCAATACTTTGCTGATGTAGTCAACCATGCCAACAGCCTTTATTCTCTCCCCATAACCATTCAACAGATTCATTACATTGGCCCTTCAAGTCATGTCATCTAGAAGGCCATTTGAAAGTCTTATGGCCTTTCAGTATGTTGTTACATTTTAATTGACTAATACATCTACTTTAACTGTGCATTTCAGATCATTTCATAGTAGAATACTATGTATGCTTAGCATTTTCTTTTTAAATATATGAACAATCCAGAGTTTGATACCTATTATAAAAAACTTCATTGATGAATCTATAGCTTTATATTAAGTAAAATTTAAAGTTAAACAAATTTAGAAAACATTAATAGCAAAAAAATCTTGGTTTTTGTTTTGTTGAATAACTTTGGACAAACTACTATGTGTAGGGAAAAAAAAACATCAACTGATATTTCTCTGTAACTTGATTGTGTCTGAAAAATACAAGAATAATTGTATCTTGATTTCAAAATAGTAATGCTGTAAGAATCTTAAGACAGAGTAGTGTTCAGTAGCTAAAGAGAGAAATGTAATTGCAAGTTTAATAAAATTGTGACATACTATAAGATAATGGAAATTTCATTGGTAACATATTAAAGACTAAAGATGCTAAGAATATTTCATTGAGTTCTATTTCTCTATGGTTCCAGTCCTAACTGAAAAATTGCTTACTGTTAATGATACATAAAAGGTACTCTAGGTAATTGCTTAGCATTTATGAAGCTGACCTCAGCCATGCCCTGTTGTAACTCTTCCTCTTCCTTTTGCAGGGCTTATTAGCTTATCAGTTCCAGTAATGCCTTCTTCTGTCAGTCCAAGACACAGTTTGGTTTATGATATTTGGCATGACTTTATGTCTATTTTCTCATCATACTAAACAGTAAGGTGTTTAAAGATCAGAGTCACAAAGGAATTATTGCCTTATTGCCCAGACTTTTGTGCATCTACCTGTCAATAGTGTTTTTTTTTTTTTTTGCACTAATTCACAACTATCTTTTAGCAAAGAGAGAATTATGTATGAAGGAGATATAAATCAATTGCTACAGCATTGAGAGCCAAGTGTTATTTTAGAGAGGGGAATACATGGCAGGTACAGGGCATGGCACACGGCAGAGGTACTTACAAAATACATTTTGAGTAGATTGAATGATGGCTGTGGGCATGGCTGTATGACCTTATTGGGCTGAGAGAACCAGCATGGTCCACCTCCAAGACAAAAAGCTGAAAATATATATCAAAAGAATGTAATAGCCACAAGTAGAAGTCAGGAAATGTACTTGAGACAGAAACAGCAGGTAGAATGGTTAATTAAAAGCTTCCAGTACTATGTTGAGGTAAATGCTCTCTAATGGAAAAAGCAAAGATTAATATTTGGTGTTGATTAGACAACTAGCTTCAATATTTCAAAATATTACACTGTAATAATTTTGTCTTATGATTTTCTTTATTGAAAGAAATAGACAAAAAAAGAAAAAGAAAAATCCAGACCCCATCTTCACTAGCCTCCTTTAACTGTCACCCTTGTTTATAGTTTCACTCCCTTCCCTTTTTATCTCTAGCCACTCTTCCCTCCCCCTTGAATTCCTACACTATTCTTTCTTTGCTCATTCATTCAAAGATCATTTCCAAGGATCTGTCATCCTTGTCCACATTGCTATCATAGTGGCACTTCAGATGTCTCAATTTGGAAATATTTTTCTTCTTCGTCTTCTTCTTCTTCTTCTTTTTTTTTTTTTTTTTTTTTTTTTTTTTTTTTTTTTTTTTTGAAAATGGGCCACCAAGAATCAGATCATGAAAGCCTTTGACTGGTTAACTAAAGATATCTTTTATGCCCATGAAAACTGACAAAATCTGTAGAACAATCTTAAGCTAAAAAGTGACACGTCTCTGCTTCTGTTTTAGAAAAACCCTTTGAAAAGACTGAGGATGTTGCCATGGAGAACATCCCACTGAAAGAATGTATAGAAGTGGCAGGAGAAAGATACTATGAATTGGAGAAACATTTGAAAAGATCGTGGAGTTCTGTTAGCCCTGGGAAGATGAAACATTTTCAAGGAGGGAGTTCACAAAGAAACTTCTGTAACACTAGCTCTCCTCAAGAGAGGATTAGCTAACTGAGCACCTTCCATCTTCCCTCCGAGGGCTAGACAATGAAGTTGGAGAAAGCAGCAGACTGCACATGGAGCCACAGAAGCTGGAATGTGAGATGGCAGGAAAGAGTCTGAGGTTCAGCTCTTCAAGTCTTGCTGCAGCATAAGTTCAGGGTACAAGAGAGGAGAGCTTTAGTGTGTAAAGCCAGTCTTGCTTTTATCTTTATGAAGTCATTGGCATGATCCTTCCTTTTTCTCTGAGCCATGGTGGCTTCCAGGATTTGTCCCAGATTGCTCTTGAAATGTTTGAAAAGGATGATACCCTGAATTACAATTTTACTGAATTCTAGCCTACATCTCATATTATATACATTTGCATAATTCACAAAGATTTACATATTCAGTCAAATTATAGTATAAAACTGTTCCAGAGAGCAAAATGCCAGCAATGGATACATGACTCAATTTGTATATTTATACACCCTCTATTAAATTGCTAAGGAGAAAAATTAGTACATAGGATAAATGAGCTGTCCCCTAAGTTCAAACCTAAACATTCTCTCCTCTGTAATTTATTTTGACAACTTTCAACTGGGTTAAGTTTTTAAATCAGTGAGACTTTATTTAGCGGCTCTAAGCTGTAGTTCTTTCCACGAACTCCTTATTGTTTTAGGGGGTCTGAGAACCTGCAGGATACCCAGGATCATGACTCATATGGCTGAGAAAGCACATGGAGCTGTAGGCCCCTGAGTCAGAGTGAAAGCAAAATAATAGAACTTGGTTTGGAATTTAGCAAGAGCTCTAACCTCCCTGAATATTCCAAACAGGATCTGGCAAAGCTCAGAGGCATCTGATAGGGAAGATAGAAAAAAATAAACATATCATTTTGGTTTTAGTTTCTCCATGATAGGGGTCAGCTGCCCACCAGTTTTTTTTTTCACCCCTGCAATTTCTGTGGTCTTCCTGGTTGCAAAAACAGAAGTCTATTGAGAAGCAAGAACTTGTGAAATGTGAAATTGTAACTACCCTGAAAGAGGTGATATCATTTGACATGCATGTGCTTCTCCCTTAGGTTCTTAAACTATTGAAGGGGACCCCAGGACACAGGAAAAGGGGAAATGATGATACCCTGGGGCCACCTGGAAAGGGGATTTGTTTCCAAGAAGAGATTTCATCCAGTTCTGACAACTTGCTTTAAAGACCATGCAGAGATAACAGGGGTCAATGATGGGAAAGAGTAACCTTGACCAGGAATACTCAGTTATGCCTAGTATTTGCCCTCTGTTTAAACCTAAACCTCATGTCCAGACCCTGAAGATGGCTTGAGAGGGGTGTCAGTGGACCTCCTCATGTACTCCTCTTCCCACCATGACCATAAATCCCCGTCCTCTGATCTTGGATTCCCTTGGTAAGGATGGGTGGCCAAGCTCAGCTTGTTAGACCTACCAGGGCCCAGGTTCTGACACTAATAGTTCTGGCTACAGTGTACTTCTTAAGAGCAAACCTTTACTTCTTCCACATGTAATTCCCTTGACATTGACTAATGCTCATGGTACCAATGGCACTGTCTGTGCCACTTATCTGCCTGTTTTTTTTTCTTTTATCTTACAGGGATTGACTATTTTTTCCCCATTGCTAAGAAGGAGAGGATATTCGTTGAAATAAGCAAAGCTCTGTTATATTTTTTTCCCTAACATCTAAGACTTGGAATGTCTCAAGCATTCAGCTGAGGAGGCACCTCAACCAAACTTCAGTTCTTATTCTAAGCTGAAATTCCTTGGAATTGTCACCCATGGGCACCTGTCCCATCTGTTGGGAGCAAAGGGCCTTCTCATTCTGTGCAGGACAAAGTAGCAGACATAATAATGCCTTTTCTGGCTTAAATTCCTGAGAGTACACAATGTTTGGATGTATGGCTAGATTTCCTCTGATTCTACTGGATAACTTCAGAAATGCCCATGATTACTACTTAGATGAAGCCCGTCTCAGTCCAAACTCAACTGGAGCTGAGTGTAAGCACAGCAGTCCACATTTTATTTCAAGTTCTAAGTAGCCACTTGTCCACTGGTTCTAAAGTTTAAAGCCACATATGCCAGGGATGTCTGCAGTAGCCACACTTCTGTAGAATGTAATAACAGGTATGAGTTTCTGGGGGCATCGATATTCAAAGAGTCAAGAAGACACAACTATTAAAACCATTAATATCAGCTACATTTAAGCTCAATTACATTTTGGTCCAAAACTGTAAAGTCTTTGATCTACTCAAAGACTTTTCTAGCCAATGTGTTAGGGATTTACAATATATAAGCACACTCTTGCCCCTTAGATTCATGAATCCTAAATTGAAAGTTATACTTGGGAGTCAGGAGGAAAGATTGAAATGCCAGTATTATTTTTTTTGATGAAGATGGATTGGAAGATTTGGCTTAGTCTTGAAGGCCAAATGGGCTCCTTCTTATTTTTCCTCTCGAATTATATTGCATTCTTCAGCAGCAGAAGCGATAGCCAGCAAGCTATGAATCTCACTTCCCACACTGCTATAGTGTAAAGATTCAGAGAGGCTTGTAAGCCGACAACAATAAGTAAGTATAAAATACATAAATCATATAAGGGAATGCTACTGAGAATAGCATCCTTTACTTCATTCCTTATATTTACTTCCAGTGAGAAGCTGACCAGGATCAGGGTGGTTTGGGATATGGTGAGACAGGTGTGGATCCCATAATATCCTAAAGGGTTAGGATTCTTCTATTTGTTTGTTTTGTGTTATTTTACTATTTGCAATAGGTACATAGGATGACAGGTTGCTTTTTCCCTCCACAAGTGGTGGCAATACAAAGAACAAAGGTTAAAAAAAAAAAAAAAAAAAAAAAAAAGGACAAGAGATACAAAGACAGAAAGCTGCTCAGGTGACAAGAGATACAAAGACAGAAAGCTGCTCAGGTGGCAGAGTTCTTTGATCATTCCAGAGACAGTGGTTTCTGTAGAGCAGTGGTCCTCCAGCTTCAGTGTGTCTGAGACACACCTGGATGGACTACTTGCCATACCACAGACTGTCATTCTTCACTGTCTCACATTTCAATCTCAGTTGGGGGCATTTGAATTTGTGTTTCTCACAAGTTTCTTGGTAAGGATGCTCCTGGGGATGTGGTGACTACATAAAAACTGCAGAGTGCCTAGGGAAAAGAAACCCAACGTGCCATTGTGGCATGAATGGACTATGGCAAAGGCGAGGGTATTTTGGCTCAAGAAACTTGGCAGGAATGAGAAATCTTCATGGATTATAACAGAACTGACTTGTCACACACTTACAACTCAAAGCAGCTACTTAGTACAGTTTATAATGATTGTGAGCTGTGTGCTGTCTGTTTGACCTACAGAACTGCTCTGTTCACTTTTACCATGCCCTAAGAGCTCTTTTGATTTGCTGTGGGATTTGGCCAATGCAGAGCCATGATGAAATTAGTGGCTGCTTCCTGTCAACTTATCATGGCTTGGCTCAGAACCTTGAGAAGACACCAATGGGAGAGTCTGATGTTCTACATGTTGGTAGCGGCTGTGTCTCTTCTGCTCCTATATTTGTCTTTTCTCTTTCTTTCCATTCCCATTAGCAGATAAAAAGTATTTCACCCTGACTTTAAATTATTTTGTTTTAAGGATGCCATCCAGGATCCTGAGTTATATAATGTGTGTGTGTGTGTGTGTGTGTGTGTGTGTGTGTGTGTGTGTGCGTGCACACGTGTGCCCACACATGTGCATGTGTGTGTTACCTTACAGGTTCCTCTAACATATCAACCCTTCCTCCATTTTTGTCTTTAGTCACTGTGACTTGGGTAGAGAGGTCTGCCCTTTTCTAGACCCACGAGCTTGGCTTTATTAGGATTCTCTCTGGCCCAAGTCCAGCTCAAAGAAGGGATTTTGATATAATTTGGTCTAGCACTTCTCAGCTCCCAGACTGCATATACATGAACGAGGGGGCTGTCTTTACTCTATAAGTGCTATGCTGGTGCCACAAAGGCAAGAGTTTTCCTGTGACCTTGCTCATCACTTAAGGGATCATGCCAGTTACGATGCCATTTTGGATTTACAAATGAATCATACAATGACACATATTTGTGAAATTGCTTCCAGATTGCCATCTTTTATATTCTCATCATAGCTCTGTTGTTTAACTTACTGTGTCTTGAATTAAAAAGATGTTAAGCTAAAGTGTTTTGTAAGATATTTGAGACATAGGCATAGAAATCAATAGAGAAAGGGAACAGGTTAGAACATTATGTGGGGACAGAAAGTGTTTAAAAGAAGAAAAGATCTCAGGACCTCTGTGTCTTGTGGATTATCACATTTACTCCCACTGCTAAGTAGTGACTACTGATCCCTAGATGTTGGAGAAATGGAGATGGGTATTCAGTGGTACAAAGATTGTTAGCAAAGATTGTTGCACTAAAGGCAACACTTTTAAAATATATAAACTGCTGTCATGTGGGATAAAGGAAAAATTCATTCATTTAAAGTGGCTAAAATGGCTTAAAACATCTTAGCTCATATTTATAAAACCTGACAAATAAAAAAGAATTAAAAAAAAAAGCCAAACAAACAAAAAAATCAACAGTGGCTGAAAAAACAACGTGCTAATCCTGAGATTTTAAGATATATTTTAGCGTTCCAAGACATATTTTAAGTTTTGAAGCAAGTGGCAAATTATCAACAGCTTCTTGTCAAAGTGTGTGCCTTAATTACTCATTTTATTTGAAGCAGTTTATTTACAGCATCTTCCCCAGCTTCTACTCTGCCACTCACTCTGCAGCTAGAGTGATCTGGGGCTCCTCCAGGTGCTGGCGATAGCTACAGAATGACTTCATAGTCTTGACTTTCCCCCATGCCAGCAGCTGGCTTCAGCAGCTGTTCATGGTTACTGGCAGAGAATCATTCATTCATGCATAGGGACAGCTGCTCAGGGTGGCACATGTTTTGGGGAGCAGGCTGTGGACAAAGGCCAGGTTCTACCTGCAGCTGCTACAGACATCTTCTAGATTTTCAGACATGCAGAGCTCGATAGACACTTGCTGCTGAGTCTGCCATCTAGATCTCATTAGAGCCATGGATTCAATTACCACAGCCTTATCATCTACCTCCTGACAATGTGAAGTGGATGCTGGGAAATTTAGCCAGTGAGTTCATAAGAAACTCAGTTTATCACTCTTCCCATGATCACAATGACTCTTTCTCTTTTTAATAAGATGTCTGTGCAATTCAAGGTAACATGGGAGAACTGACCACTAAATGTAACTGCTTGGTCCAGTGGTCCTTGGCTTGGGCTGCTCTTTGTAGCACTGTGAGCTGAAGCAATGCAAATGTTAATGACTCCAGGGGAGGAAGCAGCCTGAGCAAAAGGATGCTTTAAAGCTTCCCTGTGGATGGCCCCATCAGCCACAGGTAAGACTCATAGCCCCAGTTAGATCAGTAGCTAGAACCAGGGAGGCTCTAGTGGCACAATCTGTCACTACTGGCCTTGTTTTATGTTTTGCCATATGTTGTTTGTGTTCTGGCAAATAAAGCTTGCCTGGAGATCAGAGGGTGGAGCTTGACACTAGTTAACCACAAAGGTCTGGAGGTCTGAGCAGACAGGGGAAAGTGATAAAGCTGGGCAAAGAGAGGAAGTGATAAGGTGTGTCATAGACAGGATCTTGGCCCTTTCAGTCTGAGGCTTGGGAGAGGTATAAGACGTGAAGGTGGCTGCTCCTTTGTTTCTCTAATCTTTCAGCATTTACCCCTATCTCTGACTCTGGGTCTTTATTGACAAGACCAATCAGGGTCATGCTTCAGGATAATGAACGTTTGGTGCCGAGTTTCCTCATGGTGTATCTAGCAACAGGCTTCGTACTGCAAATTTAGCCACCCTCTTTGCCTTGTACATTGGGAGGTGAAGTCTTGCTCTTCTGATACTGTTCAAGGTTGGCAGGATCATGTGTGAGGCAGACCCTCGTTTGCTAGGATACAAAGCTTCCACAAAGTTAGTTCTGGAGACCAGAACCATAGGTCTTTGTCTAGCACCAAGTTTTACCATGCTAGGCCCAGTTCAGATTTACTTTCCTCTTCCTACTCCAAGCAGAAGACACCATTCTGTAGATTTTGTTGTTTGGACTTGAGGGACAGGTGAGATTGTTTTCCTTTCTGTATTCATCAACACTGTTATTAAAAACCTTACACTGTGGTCTCTTTCCTGACCCATTTTGCTTGTTGTCTCCATGGGCAGATGTCCACAGAAGTATGCAGTCTTCTTTCTGCCTGGTGTTTTTGATTATTTTATTTTATTTCTAATTGTTCCTGTCCACCATGGCATACCTCCATTTAGGGAAAGACTTTGAGGAGAGGAGAAACTCAGGTAAAAACCTGAGTTTAAATATTATATTTATTTCAAAATAATGTTCTATTCTGGTAGGTTGTGATTCTTAGAAAATTGGAAAGCTTGAGCAATTAAAAATGCCCTTCAGTATAAACAGAGTAGAGAGGATCAACTCAGAGGAGGCCTCACACTCACCTCCTGTGATTTGGAGAAATGAAACAGTAAGTGAAATTGTCTGTGATGTTATGAAGAAATAAGAAAGTTTAATAAACAGATAAAGCTTGCAATTAGGAGTAGTAAAAAGTAATTAACAGGCAATGTTCTTTTTACTTCCCATGCTCTCTTTGGGCCCTGAAAATGAAGCTATAAATAAATAAGTGAAGGGAGGTTGGTTTTATTTTAATGTCTTACTTCTCATGTGTCTTTGATCAATCAACAATAGTGTGTGTTCCGTCAGAATCATCTTGAAGGTTCTATGGACATAGTATTCTGTACTGCCCATGCGACACAGTGAGTCTATGTTGGAACACTGGGAGTGAACTGTCTCTTCTACCCCACTCTGAGAATAAAAAAGAGTGATGTGAAGTTTTTCAATGCTGAGAAAGTTGGATAACATTCCTGTAGATTTGATTCTCAACATGGTGACTTGACTCAAGCCTTCATTATATTTTTTGTGGGTTGAGTTTCAGAACACCCCAAATAAGCATTGGCTATGTACTGGATAAGCTTCTCAGGAGTGTTTCATAAAATCTGAATACACTCCTAATTAGGTTAAGATAATGATCACTATCTTGCACACTATCACTCAGAGGAGAATAGGCAACTGGACAGTAAGTGCTGAGCTGACTGGTTCTAACTCATGAGATTTCTAGTCAAGGTCTTGGATTCCAGATGAGATGTTCTTCCTGGTGATAGAAGAGTGGGAACAGCTTTGTGTTGAAGATATTAGGTTTTGGAGACAGACAGATGAAGATGCAAATCCCAGAGTTCGTTAGATTGAAGCTTCTAAATCGAAGATTTTCTCTGCAGAATGGGATTTATTTTTATTCTGATCATGGTGTAATTAGATCCTTTTTAAGGGTCAAATGAGATGTTATGTACAAAACATCTAACTTAGGCTAGCAAAGGGTAGGTTTCTCTGCCTCTAGAGTACTGGGATTAAAGGTGTGTGCCACCACTGCCTGCCTTAGGGTAGATGTTAAAAAGGATAGCAGTGTTATCATTACTATTTGTATGACAATACATACTGGTTTATCATTAAGTATTTAGAATAAACTAACTGTTTTTGGTGTTTGAATAAGTTAAAGGTCTTTAAGTATTCACTCATGCAATAGGCATTAGCTGAGTGGCTATTTTGAGCCAGTCACTGCTTCAGCACTGAGAATATAGACATAAACATACTGGATACTAATGCCAGTTCTCATGGATCTTACACCTGTGGGCTAATTATCTTGCCTTTTTAGTATCAAAAAGATTCAAACTACCACTAGAGAATTATTTAAAACACAGTCCAGCTTATCTTTTTCATCCTATTTAACATCAGTCATTTCAAAGAGATTTCTTAATTTTAGCTACAGATAAAGTATGAATTTCAGGTCTGAAAAGATTAAATGTTGCTAATAGCTACTGCAAATTAACACATTTAAATTCCTTTGGATTAGATGAGGTACTAAAAATCAATTAGTACCATATAATGGGACCTACATAACTGTTTTATTCATTCTCCATGTCTTTCACCTGAAACCATCGTGTTTAAAAACAGTCAATTGATTAAGCAAGGTTCATGCTTCATAGTGAGAAAAGCTTACTGAATCTTCTTTAGCTATTCAGTCAGGAGCAGGACAGACAGAAAGTTTATGGACACCATGTTAGGAAGGGATAATCCTCAGACAGTTGTGGTGTGCCTCTTGCCTATTTTTCTATTATCACAACATCAAAAGTACAGAGACAAATCAGGTGGACATGTAAGTATGGGTCTGAGTTTCTGAGGTTTGATGTATTCAACTCTAATTTTCTTCCTTTGCTTTCTCTGTAGTGTAACTATTTTCAGATGCTACATGGATTGGAGGGTATGATGGTTAAAATTGTTTGCCGACTTGGCACTATCTGGAATTACCTAAGAGACACATGTCTGGACATTCTATGAGAGTGTTTCTAAATTAGATTAACTGAGGTAGATATAACTACCCTAAATGTGAGCAGCACCATTCAATAGGCTGGTCTGTACAACTTAATTAAAAAAAGAAAATGAACTGAGCACCAGCAAACATTACTCTCAGCATCCTGACTTACCTACTGTGGATGTAGAGTGATAACTTCCTGATGGTGGTTTTGTGCACCAGACTTCCCTTTCATAATGACGATATTCTTGAATAATGAACCAAATTGTTCATTCTTTAAGTTTCTTTAGTCAAGTGTTTTATCATATTGAGGAGAAAAGTCACTAATATGGGTGTATGTGTCACATCTGAAAAAAATTAAAAAATATTGGAGAATTTTGTCAAGAAGTTTTGGGAAAAATTCAAGCAAGCAAAACAAAATACTTTTTTATTATTAGATCAAAGAAACACAGTTTTGGAAACTGTTTCAAAATATGAACTTTCTAGAAGAATTTAAATTTCTGCAAATGTGTCTTATCTCCTATAATTCTGTGCTGGTTGTCCTCAACATGTACAAGGTATTGGGCTTCTTCCCATAGCCTGTAATTGAGAGCATAACTATTTTTAGTGACTGCTGAGGTGTTGTTCACTGATTGTTAGAATCATAATCTGATAAGGTGTGGTAGTGGACATCTTTAACCTCAAGAGAAGTGGGGTTTTGGAGCAAGAAGAACATGATTTCTAGAAGGATCAAGGCTTTGAAACATTCAGGCATCATTGTCTGTCATTTTCCCGGCAGTAATTCCAAAGAAATATTTGTGTCTCTCCTGTTGGATATCAGACTATTGAAACAATGTTCCCCAAGAAACTGAAATTTGTCTATGAATTTCTTACTGGGAGGGAAAAAAGCTTTCCACAATTGCTGGCTTGCTGGGTAAGGAAAGGAAGGACTTGGTTCTATTTAACAGTCAGGGCACTGAGAGTTTGACCACTCTCTTGTGAGAATATGGATAATACAAATTGAACTTGTTTTGTTGTTCTCTTGGCAGTGGAGGTCATCACAAGGGGTAGCAGCATGGGCAGACACGGAAGGACTGGGAGCTGAGTGTGATTTGGATATGTAATGCGAAATTCCCAAAGAATCAATAAAAATATTATGTTGGAAAAATAATAGATTAAGAAAAAAAAAGCCTATAGCCAGCCTATAACAGAACACAGATTATCACCATGTCAAACTGTCTCTCAGAAAAGATTGTAGCAGCCACATGTTAAATAGGATTGCTTAGCTGTGTATACCTCTTGCTTTCTAGATAGTACTAAACTTCATGTCAGTACCCCAAGCTTGGACTTGGTAGTCATTTGCTTTCCCCGTTTCTCTTCCTTACAGTGACTACATTGAAAAAATTTCCCTTTCTGTTCTTCCGTATTTCATGTGTGTTCAATTTGCCTGTTGAGGACATAAATGGCAGCACATAGCTTACAAGAGCTGCTAGAGCCCAGGTTCTGGCTTTAAAACTCTAATAGTAACAAAATCCTGTTTCAAAAGAGAAAAGTTAGAAAAAAAGTTACTAATGAAAGAAAATAATTGACATGTAATGTATACTGTAAAGGAAGGTAATGAGAGTATGTTAATTAAAAGTTAACAACTCTCTTCTTGACAGTGCGTGTTTATGATTCATGCTTGCAGTGACAGGGAGAATGGTTTGAATGACCAGTTACATTGTGCTAGATAGCTTATGTTTATACTTGCATGTTTGATTTACCTTCTCCCCTTACCTACCACAGGAGACTTTTACACGGATATGCCTTCTGTCTTCCAGGTTGGCTGACTAATGGGAGCCCTCAGCAAGAAGTAAGGTTGAAGTATTGATTCCTGAGGTTTTTTCAGTGATGTGGTCTGTGGCAGTGTGAATGTAGTTGACCCTCATAAACTCACAGGGAGTGGCACTATTAGGAGGTGTTGCTTTGTTGGAGTAGGTATGGTCTTGTTGGAGGAAGTGTGTCACCGTGGGACTGAGCTTTTGGTTTCATATATGCTCAAGCCATGCCACATGTCTCAGTTTACTTCCTGTTATCTTCTGATCAAGTCAGTATCATGTCTTCCTGCATGCAACCATGCTCCCCACCATGATGAAAATGAACTAAATCTCTGAAACTGTTAGCGACCCCATTAATTTCCCTGTTCAGAGAAAAACAAATGTTATAAGTGCATCTGAGATCCATAGTAAAGAACACAAACTTTGTGTTCATCCAGCCTAACCTGTGCCAACTGCCATCCCAATGAAGATGGACATTGATGCAAGTCAATGGCATTTCCTTTTTACTCTTCTGCTATCAGATGAGGCTCTGAGGGTTAGCGATATGAGGTGAGGCCCATATTATTATCTACACTTTAGGCAAAGCAAACAGCTCTGGGAGGCATTGAAATGACTTGGTACCAATTTAAATTCCTGGCATGAATAGCTTCTTAGTCACATCTCTGCAATAGTATCTGAGAGAATGTAAACATTTTGTCCCCTATCTAACATTCAGGAGCCTGAAAGGGAGATTGCTGTTTCATTTGCATGTGGGATAAAACTGCTTAATATGTGTCCCCTGTAGCAAAATTTAACCTCCCTAAAGGCAAAAATGGCATCTGCTCACATCTTATTCACAATTTAGCCCTTGGGGCTGGCACAGAACCATGCATAAACTTATTTCTTAATAAGTATGTATAAGATGGAGAAATAAAAATGGTTGGACCTTGAAGGGACATCAGTGATATTTCCAATGTGAGTACACACAAGAGAGGTTAAATAACTTGTTCAAGATCACATAGAAGAAGGACATATAGCTCAGTGGTTAAGAGTACTGATTGTTTTTCCAGAGGACCTGGATTCAATTCTGAGCACTCACATTGTGGCTAACAACTGTCTGTAACTCTGGATCCAGGGGATCCGATATCTTCTGCTGACTTCCTCAGGCACACAACTGGTGCAGGAATATATATGTAGGCAAGATACCCATACATATAAATTACATCTTTAAAAAAATATCCCACAGCTGGTCATTGGTGATGCACATCTTTGATCCCAGCACTTGGGAGGCAGAGGAAACTGGATCTCTGTGAGTTTGAGGCCAGTCTGGTCTATAGAGCTAGTTCCAGCATGGGCTCCAGAGCAATACAGAGAAACACTGTCTCGAAACCACATTTATGGAGGCCTTGAAAGTGGAGCACTGATTTCATATCTCTCATCCCACTGTACTTTGACCAAGACATGTTCTAATTTATGAGCACAGGTGTGGTACATGGGACTACACTGTTCTCAATAAGAGGTTAAGAAGTTCACTCTGCAACTTGTCCTTTAAAGATCAAATGGAGATTTCAGTCACACGGTTTCCAAAAACAGTCAGAGAATAAGAGCAGTGACGCAGGGTAAAGGAAGTTTGATAGCCAGTTGCCACCAGCTTTGGAACGAGAATACTAAGTGAATTCTCAAAAGGCAAGAAGATCTATATACCATGATTGGCATGTTGAGAAGAGAGGAGAGAGATGTTGAAGGGGGATATGCTTCACAAAACCGAGGGACAGCAGAAAACCAGTTTGCATCAGCAAAGACAGCAATCAGCAGGAGCTACACGCAGAGTAGGGATTGTTGGTCAAGGTGATGTGTTGGAGTGTAGAATGAACAGGGCTATTCTTCTGCCCTTGGCTTCCTTTGCTCCACCAACCCTATAGGAAAAAGTAGACGAGATGAAGGATGATTACAGAATGAGACTGAAGGATTAAAAATAAGACTCACTTTTGCCTATAGAAAGTAATTCTGTGCATGTTATACATGCACACTGTTTTTAATCTTCACATCCAGCTTTCTAAAGCTGTTGCTATTTCATCCTGATTTTTGTTAGTGAAGAAACAGGCTAGGAGGTAACCAACTAAGAAAGCCTGTCAAAAGTTGAGAGCAACGTAAGGAGAACTTTCAAGCCCTGTTGTTCACAGCTGCTTATATACATGTGAAGGTAGAAAGAAAGTATACTACAAATCCCTAAAGAAAATCTGAAAATCTATTTCTTCTGCAAGAATCATCCCCCTGCACAAAGCTAGTCACTGAACATTGAAGGCACACTATAGTTTTACAGGAATAAGAAAATGCTTCTGGTAGCAGAATTTCTATTCTACTCCATAAATTATACAGGTCCTGTCTGAGGCAGCTTGTTTAAACATGTTGACTTACCCTTCTTGTAAAATGTTTATAGATATGATTTGCTACAGGGAACTACTTTAAAGACTCCAGGCACTGTCAAGGACTATTAGAGCAGCTAAGTATAAATTTGTTAGTAGGGGGTGTATGGATTTGAGCCTTTGAGGGTCAGGGTGTAATCACCACCCAAAACCAGAAGGCACATAGGATATAATAGAGGAGGAAGAAGAAAAACGTTCAAATATTTGAATAGCAAATTGATGGGATTCAGGACACCTGTATGGCAGCCCAAGGAAACCTGCCTTGGGATAGAGAAAGCATGTATTATAGCTGTAGTAGGCCAAAGGCAAACAGACTGTTGTCTTTAAAAAATTAAAAAAGACTAACTCAAATAACAGTGAAGGAAGACAAATATGCAGACAAGGAAGAAGTAGTACTAGGTCATGTTGGGATTCCTGTTCTACTAAAGCTTTGAAGTCACTGATTCAACGCCTCAGGAGCAGGGTGACTACAAGTCCTTCACACTCTAGGATCATACTAAAAGAGCATCCCAAATGTTCAGTGGCAAAAATTTTAGATGGAAACCAACTGTCCAATATTTTTTAATATGATTAAAGGGGAAATAAACCCACCAATAAAAATATAATGTGTTATAAGTCTGGATTTTGTTGTTGTTGTGTTGTGTTTTTGATAGGGTTTCTCTGTATAGTCCTGGCTATCCTGGAAGTCATATTGTAGATGAGGCTGGCCCAGAATTCACAGAGGTACACCTCCTGCTTCTGCAGTGATGGGATTAAAGGTGTGTGCCAGCATGCCCAGCTTTTTAAAAAGTAGCATTTAAATTTGGTCTAGAGTAGTGGTTTTCAGCCTGTGGGTTGCCTAAAACCATCAGAAAGCACAGATATTTGTAATAATTACAAATATTACAAAAACAATTTGTAATAATAGCAAGATTATAATTATGAAGTAATAATGAAATAATTTGATGGTTGGGGTCACCACAACATGATGAACTGTATGAAAGTGCTAAAGTTGAGAGAGGTTGTGATCTACTGCTCTAGCGTTTGAGGAGATGCGTGGAATGCAACAGGCATTCCTTGAGCATCAACACTCATTGCTTAGATGACATTAAATCCCTTTTGATTTTTAGAAGGGTAGCATTTAGAACTCTCTGAAAGAAGGAATAAAAAGAAGGAAGACAAAGTTCACTGAAATCATGAAGTTGGTCAATGATGGAGCCAGACAGACATTCTTCCTACTATATTGTCTTCTTAAGAGATGTTGGGGTAGAGTGCAGGTCAGTCTGTTCAAGCTCAGATTACCAAGAAAGAGTCTCTCACAGAACTGTAATCTCTCCAGTCACCAATAAAAAAGCAGGAATGACTTCTACTGCTCTGAATGACAGACACTGACTATGCCAGTGAACTGACATCCTAATATCAAAATGACTTTAATTTCTTGTGTCCACTTTTGAAAAAAAAATCTAATTGTTATTGGGAATTCTCAAAAAGCCCTGCAGTCATCTCCTGATTGGCTTTCTGATGGACTGAAATCACTTACATTGAGAGGAATGTAACCAATGTCTTCCCCCTCTTCTCTGCTCCACACTACCTTCTTGTCTCCCTCCCTCCATCCCTTCCTCTCTCCCTCCCTCCCCTACTACCTCCCTCACCCCTTTCTTCCTTCTTAATTTCTGCTCTCTCTCTCAATCTCTCTCTCTCTCTCTTTCCTTTCCTTCCGTTCCCCTTCCCTCCCTCCAGGCCACTGTTGTCAGATATTATATCACCGAAGGAGAACAGTACAGTCTCTCTGTGTGCATGTGTGTATTTTGGAGGTATATTTGGAGCATCTGTAAGAAAGTAGTATTTGTGTTCTCCTCCTGAGAACTGTTGCTCCATCTTCCATTTTGGTCCTGAAGCTGACTTACAAATACTTGGCTTTCTTAGACTGGTGGAGATATGGCTAAGTGGTTAAGAGCTCTTGTTATATTTAGAGAGGATCTGAGTCCAGATCACCAATGTGTATGCTCACTCTGACTTCAGGGGATCCAGTGCCCTGTTATGTCCTCTTCAGGTGCCCCTCACATATGGCATACAGTCACACATGCAAAAAACACATATAGATAAATAAATAAAGCATATAAATACTGACCCTTCTCATACAACAACCATTGCTTAGTGTTCTGAAAGAGGTCCTCATTTTGTGCAGTTATTTAGGAAAATGGCTTCATTGAGAAAACTTTCCTCATCACATTCCCCATGAAATAGCTTTCCTCC
Source organism: Phodopus roborovskii (assembly GCF_943737965.1). NCBI lineage: Eukaryota > Metazoa > Chordata > Mammalia > Rodentia > Cricetidae > Phodopus > Phodopus roborovskii. The sequence continues at coordinate 26,695,982 of NW_026126418.1, read as the reverse complement.
CACAACCTTAATTACACAAAGAATATCTATTCCCTTTTCTTTGCTGTGGGTTGTGCTAATTTCAATAGAATATCCCATGGAAGAAAGATTTAGGAGACTTGCACCTTCATATCAGCCTTGGATGATAAACTCATACATATAATTTACTACTCAGATATTGGGAATGCCTTGCCAGGAGATAATGAAAGGAAAATAATTTGACGTCTAGTTATTATAATAATTGCATCTCCATTTCCAAGTTAGTCATTAAGAATGAGTATTAAGGTTGGAGGAATCCCCTGATGAAAAATTCCATATTACTGCTGCTGAGACTCTGAAGATGTTTCTAAAAAGAAAGTTCTTTGTGAAATTACTTGGGCCCAGTACCTATGTAACTCATCTTATTAATCTTATTATGTTTTTCCTTTGTCGTTCCCCATGGTATAAAGAGGTTGCTTTTGGAAAGAGGAAGCAAATCATATCCATTTCCCAGCGTGACACAATGGCTGTAAAACCTTCCATACTTGTGATAATCTGGGGATTTGGGATTGAAGTAGAAGGGCAGGCTTTTTCAGACAACCATCTGAGCTCTGCCCCCAGAATATTAGGGGAGGGAGAACCTAAATCAGATGCATCAATTCTTCCTACTTCTGCTTCATCATTTTGCCTGCCGTTGTAATCTCTGTCTGTTATATCCCATGACACCACCCTCATTCATGCTTGACTCTTTATTTGGTTACTCTTTATTTGGCTGACAACTATTCATATAAAAACTGTTCAAAAGTGCTTACGTTTTATTAGAAACTTAAACTTAAGCAACATTTTATGGTATTTACCTCATGGACACAGGCCCCTCAGTTGTTGTTGTTGTTCTCCTCCTCCTCCTTCTTTGATACTTTTAAATCTGTCTCAGTGAAACAAATCTGTATATGGGAGATCTGAGTACACATATGACCACATGGTTTTGGCATCCTCCATAGTCATTTGATCCTCAATGATGTCATCGGATTATATTGAGTGATGTTATAATAAAGAAAAGGCACCATTTGAAATTGGTGCTAGAATTCCTGGCTTATACTTTTGAGAATTTTGCACGTTGGCAAGGATATATGGAAAATCTAGCTCTACTGTGTGTCTCAGAATTAATCATCTTCCAGTTTCACCTGGCCACCCTGTCCTTCCACTTATATGTGTCTGCTCTTGTAAACTTCAACTGAAAGAGCCTCAGGGGGATTCTGCTTCTGCTGACCTATGGGCAGCCTGTTCACTTTAGGAAGAAGGCTGCCTTGATTTGAGTGTTTTTGGAAACAAAGTCTCTGTAAGGAAGGTCTGTTAAAGAATTGAGAGAAGCAAAATGAGAATTAGAAGAAGCAAAGTAAAAGGACACAGATGTAGGCAAAGCAAGACCACCATCTTAATCTTTCAAGAAAGCTCTGGAATATAAACTAAGACAGGAGGTTTTGCTGATCTTCAAGGAGCTGGGTCTTCATGCTTCCAAACATTCAGGATGGTCCCAGGCTGACTATTGGGGCTGTGAAGTCCCAGGTTCCCCAGCCCTGCCAAAAGTTTCATAGATCAAGTGTTTGGCTGAGAAGACACCATAGGTGCTGGGTGTTAATAGCAAAAGCATAAAGAAGCTGGAGGTTGGGTACCATAATTGCCAAAGAAATCCCAGTTAATTGACATTCTGTCTGAGGCAGAAACTATCTGTCTGCCTTTCCCTAAGGATATCAGGACTGATGCTATTCAATTTTAGGTTGTATTTATCTTATTGAGGTCATTTCCAGGACTCTTCTTTACAGCATGTTCTCTGTGCATCTCCTAGTTGCCTTAAAAAATACTTCCTTCAAATACTCTAAGAGTATTCATTGTGCTTCTCTGTCTCCAGATGAGCAGCTTCATCCATAAAAGCCATTACCTTCCTTCCTTCTTTCCTCCTTCCATCCTTCTTTCCTTTCTTCCTTCCTTCTTTCTTTCTGCTATTATTCTCAAAGGCGAGCTGGCATCCAAGAAGGTCCTGCTGGTTTCACTAAAGTCTTTTAATGGTGGCCATGATTTTTCTTGGAGTTGGAGGTAGAGTTATGGTTTCCTTGATGTTCAATCCATTGTCAGTTTTAGAACTGTTTGTCCTTTCCTATTCCTGAACAGCCACCGATCCTTTAAATGAACTACCATGAGAGCTGAAGATGTTTGATACTTCTTTGTCATTTTCTCCAGATTTGCTAGTTAAACTTGGTTGAGCATAGTAGTTTTAAAATTAACCAATACTAGGTTTTGTCATCAGAGATTTTGATGTGTCCATCTCAGGCACTGGGTTACATAAAAGCTTCCCAGGTTATTCTATTAAAAAAGTTCAGCTTTACTGTCCTATTATTTTAAGTATATATGGTCTCATTCTGCCAGTAAATTTTCTTCATTCTCATTTATTTCAATGGACATATTTATCAAGTATTCTCAAGTATTCTCAAGTATTCCCAACTGTATCATATATCAACTGTCTATCCACAGAAAGTATATTGTAATATTCCATTCCCTTTGTTACCTTGAAATAAATTTTACAGATAATATCTGCCAATATACACAATACCTAAAATCAATATCATTACCTGTTATATGAGAAAATATATAATAATATGTTACTTAATGCATGACTACTCAAGCACTATTGTAGTAGAGGACATAAAGGACTGATTTCTGCTTTCAATAAATGTATAATTATATACACTTATGTGGATTAATTATAATGGAGAATTAATTACCATGCTGTCAGTTACACAATTTTTGAACTGATAAACAACTCTGGTAAATTTCTAAATAAATCCATGCAACCTTGTTTTGTTTACACTGTGTATTTATAAAAATACAATGTATATTAAAATGAGTATTATGTGTTTAAAACTCATAAAAGAGCTGGTTTTTTTGTTTTCTATTTCTTTTCTCAGTTATGTGAATAGTTCAACCCAGCATTTCATGTGGAAGTCCTGGGTAGGGGAGGTCTGTGGAGACCAGAGCAGGTAAGAGGAAAATAAATAAATAAATAAATAAATAAATAAATAAATATGTGTGTGTGTGTGTGTGTATGTATTACATATTGATCCAAGTTCCCTCTCCCTCCCTCCCATGCCCCCCACCCCCTCCCTCCCATGCCCCCCCACCCCCTCCCATCCCATACCCCCCACTCCACAGGGAGGATGCCTTCCAGGAGGGATCATCGAAGTCTGTCAAGTCATTTGGAGTAGGGACTAGGCCCTCCCTCCTGCCTCTAGGCTAAGGGAGTATCCATATACATACATACATACATAATACATACATACATACATACATACATACATACATACATACGGGCTTATTAGAAGATGTCATCCAAGGTCACTTAGCCTCCCATATGCTTGGGCAGATCTTTGTTCCTGGTTTTATTCCCTCCAGGCCCCTACCCCATAGGGATGGTGCTGCCTACATTCAGACTATTTTCCCCCTTTTGGGATGATCCAGGTGGAGGATTGCTCATAGATACAGCTGGAGGAGTGCCTTACTAATTGACTGGTGATTCTCAATCCAATCAAGTTGGCATTGATGATGAACCATAACCACAATAAATGTGGGTAGAGTTAGCTCACTCACCAAAACTTGCCTAAGGCAATGGAGTTTCATTACACAGAGTCCTGCATTGTGAAAAACGTTCTAGTCTTGGGAAAATTAAAACAATTTTCATCCCTTAGTAGATGATAGGTGAAGAGAATGTTATTCACAAACCTCTGGATGTTAAGGTGGCTGTAAAACTCATTTTTGTTTTCTTTACAGTTGATTCCCCAGATATCTTGTCCATTTATATCATAAACTTAACAATATTTAAATACTATGTATACATTATTGACATTTCCATTTTGATTTCTTCAAGTGTATGGTTTCATGTGCTTTTCAGACATTTTCATTCAATATTTTATAAGCATCTCAAAATCAGCAACTTGATTTTGCTTCATAAATCATCTTGTTTTTCATATATTCTTTTTCAATAAATAGACCATTCCCTCATTTGCTCAAAATAAAAATGCAAGCATTTCATGAATATATGGGCAACCATAATTATACTCAGTGTTTTATAAAAATTAAGGGTCTTCCCAAATGACTCTATTTTCTTCAGATCGTGTGATCTGTGCAACCCTTAAACATGTCTCATTGAACTACTACTCTCACCCTTTCCAAGCTATTCAGTTGTTTTGTAATTTTTCCCCATGGAGGGAAGGCAATAATTTTTGTTTGCATCTGCTCCCCTTAAATGAGCACCAGTGACGGGCCAAAGAAGCAATTTCTCCAGTCTCTCTTGGAGAATGCATTGTCTCCTCTGGGATGCTTATAGGAGGATGGGGAGGGCTATTTTCAGAGTAAGGGATGGGTCTCAACCACCTGACCACCAGAAAATCACAGCTCAGTATGGGTGATGGGTGATTCAAGACTCAGAAAAGCTCAGAGGACCCAGGTATACAATCTGGGGAAGAGATCAGATGAGGAGTGGCTACAGTTTTTTGTTTGTTTGTTTTGAGCATCCCAAGTCTCTTCCTTTCTTCAGGAAGGAATGTTTTAGTTCAGAGGAAACTGCTACGCAAGATACATTCTTTCAGAATAGCTTCCTGCCTCTATCTTATCTTCTCCTTTCCTTTGCCTGTTCCCTCTTTGTAAGCTAAAGGATTTTTCTAGTACTTAGCTCAGATTCTATCATTGCTTAAACTCTTCAGCTTCTGATTGTCAAACTCAGAATGAAATCTACCTTTTTCATGTGTATGTTCAAACATTGCCTTCTAAAACATGCCTCACTCTGCCTGATTGCAAATAATTACTCTGTCTAGTTCAGTTACTGCATATGATACCAACAACCCTTTATCATTTATTTTGTCTGATGATGGAGGGCATGTTTGTGCATTATCTTTCTCCCTCCCAAGTGATAGGAATCTTGTCAGTCTTGTTCACCACTGGACCAGCAGCTTTTAAAATTACACTTTCACCTTTCACATAATAAACAAATATTTGTTGAATAAGCCAGGAAGTGCTACTTTTGAGATTATAAGAATACTTTGTGGAACAGATTGCATTTTCTTCTTTCTGGAGGATGCTGTAAAATATGCACAGATGAAATTTTGGCTTCTCGTGAACAGCGATATAGATCATAAAGCATGTTTTTCTGACATGAACTTCATTTAATGTTTGCTTTTCCCCCCTAGATTTCCTACCTTTGCTTTCCATTTAAATGACTTTTCTCTTTTGTTTGGTTTTAAATTTATATTTTCAGTCTGTCTTAAGACAAGGTATACTAAAAGTTAGGTAATACCTACTGAGATTATCATGAAGCTCCATGACACTGTATGCATATAGTAAATATTATCAGAACCAACACTCTTTAGTCTTACACTGTGACTATACCTGTAGGATCAATAGTCCTTAACAATCAAGTAGTATCTATTACATTTCATTCCCTATTGCCACCCAAGCAAACGTTTAAGGCCCTTTGGGTTGGGGCCATAGGTGTGCTTTAGGTACAGTGATTGTCTAGTATATACAAAGTTCTATCTTTGATTTCCAGCACTACAAAACAACAACAAAATCCCTTTGGGTACTTTTAATTTGAAACTATATTTAGAGACTCACTCTAAGTGTTTTTGAATCAGATGTGATTGAACTTGCAGGTTTTGTGCCCAAGCTTTGGCCAAGTGGTATCAAGTGAGCACAAATGAACAACTGTTTCTTATTGTGTCCTGTGAACCTTGTGTCTAGAAACTTGACTAGGGACAGTAAGGGTATAAAGAAAGGATAGTAACACTGAAGAAACAACAGATGACATGTACACAAGGAAAAGCTTGGGTCAGGTGGGTGGAGTGGCACCAACTACTGAAGAAACAATGAGGAACCTCAGCACATTTATTATGTACAGCACAGGGGGAGGAGTTAATCTTTGTAGGAGGAGCCTGAACAGCAGCCTCAGGCTTTAACCTTTATAGAAGAGGAAGCTGCAGTTTCCACTTTTTGTACACATTGCTCAATCATTCATAAGCACTGGTATTTGGACCAAAAAGAAGACTTTGACATTCTGAGCCTGACCTATACAAAGAAAGTTTTGCTATTTTCCCATGGCTTTGAGACATTTTAGTCTTTGACCTGGCTGGGTCCATGTGGACAATAACATTCTTTCTGTATTTCATCCACTCTGCACATTCATTCAAGGCTTCCCTGGCTCCCCACAGTCTCTTCAGCTCTAAAGGCAGCATTGAAGTCAGGAAGCAGCAGGGGCAGGGACCACTGAAAATGGTTCTAACAGGATGCAGGTGAAAGTGAGCTCCCAGGGTGAAGTTAATGCTGTGAAATGCAAAGACAGACCTTAGAAAACCATTAGAGCTTAGCTTTATGGCATCTAAAATAAACTCCAACAAGACATGTTTTGATAAATCAAATGATTATCCATCTGAAAAATTATATTAGTAGCTGATAATGATAGTAGAAAATGAAGTTATATTTTTGCACGAAATTTTAAAGTGATGTCGTTACTTCCATAACCATGAAATCACTTTCTCTAGCACACCTGTGAAGAACGTAGGGTAGATATTATTAATTTTCAGTGTATAATCTAAAATTAGACTTTAAAAGATGTAAAGCAACCTGTCCTGTCTCACAGGTAGATTCAGGCACAACAGGCTTCACACACTTTCTTCTCTCTTCCTTCTGTCATTACAGTGTTCCCACAGCCCCAAGAGCACCCACACAGTTTAGCCTCCATGTTGATGTTCTTGCGGCAACACCAACATATTACTGGTTCCATTCTGTGCAGGCTTCATTTATCACTAAATTCAAAGCACCCTTTCCATTCTCTGAAATATTATAGCTTTTGTTTTATGCGTGTGACTTCTTAGGCATTAATGTTAGTCATACTCAGACTAGAACTGTCTCTAAATCAATGTTCTGGTCAATTGGAAATATCTTTTTGCTCATTCTTTCCTTTTAACTTGTTGATTTCTAAGTCTTTCTCCCCAGTTACTGAGTTTTTGCAAAAATGGTTACTATTTGTCATTAAGTTCCTTTAAGGGACTACAGTAGAATACCTGTAAGAAGTCCATGCATTTCCGGTACCTACTGAATAGACAGATAACATGCAAATGTTAAAGGTCAGTTGTAAAGCAGTGTTTGTGTCATCATCACATAAATGAATGGTGTCTCTCTAAGTTATACAATAGTGTTGTTGGTTGATGTTCTTGACAGTATACTTTACATTTATCATACTCGGCAAATTGGCTTTTTTGCAACTGCTTTGTGTCCAGATTCTTAGACGACCAATTTCGATCACATTTTTAAGGTATGTGATGTTTTATTCCACACATTCCTACTTCTCTACTGATATGGAAGCCTTCATTTGACAGGGAGGCTATTATTTCTTCTGTATTCACAAGTACATTCTCAGGCTCCTAATGACAGGCTAGTGTTTGATCTTTAACATATTCAGAAGTGGGCAACATGTCATTATGAGCTTCTTTGCCTCTTGAGAACTGCTATAAATTTGGTTTAAGGCTCCCAATTCAAGGCCAGCATGCTTCCCGTAATTGCTGCAAATTCTTGGCAGTCAGACTCGTCAAGTCCCCCTCTCTGTCTGTTCCTACATTTGAGAATGTCGCCTTGTCATTCATGTGAGGATTCATGTGCTCTCTCTCTTTTGTCCCCCTACTAGCAGTGAGAATTTTGTGAATTTTATGGACTTTAATGAAGACTTGTGGGCTCTTTTTAGAAACTCTGTTGTACATTACAAAACAGATTTTTTTTCATTTCCACTCCACATTTTCATCCATTTCATTTCTCTTTTTCTTTTGTCTTATTGTTCTGTTTGTGTTTTCCTTCTTTTATTAAGATTGAATAGTTCATCTGCTGTCTGAAGTAGGACAGTGTCACTCACATTCAGGTTTTATTATCTGTCACCCAACCTAAGCAAGGTGATTGCTGTATATTCTTAACAATGGGCTGCTTTCTCCCTAAGATTTCTCATGCTAAAAAAAGGACTATCTAAGGTCATTAATAGATACCATATCATTCTTGCCTATTTGTAACTCCCACTGTCATTTGTAACTACAAAACCACACTAAGTATGTTTGTAACCAGCATTGTGATATATTCTGTACTTGTATTGCTAAATGAATTATTGACATTAAAAAAAATTGTCATGCTATTGAAAAGAGTTCTTGTTACACCCGTATGCATATATTCAAGCTTACCACATTCATTATGTAGAAAATACGAAGTCTGGCAATACTGGAGCATTTAAAGAACCCCAAAGCTAAAAGCAATGTGAAGATATGACTTCCTCCAAGTGGGTTAAAAGTTATAGGGGGAGCTAGCACATTTGCTAGCTCAGGATCCATCAGTCTGGGTTACTAGGGCATGCAGGTTTCCACAGAACACTCTTTGCTGCAAAACTCTCTTCCACTGGTCATCTGAAAGCATACAACAGGCTGTTAAACTCATCTGAAAAGAGTTCACTCTCCTCTTCTAAATACAAGGATCCCCAGGAGCAGTGGAGTGACTTCTCAAGAGCCTCTTATTGAAACAGAAAATTTTGTCAGACTACAAACCTGAGTGCCCCAGCACCATGTTGGAAATACATCACTGATCAATGGGGGTTTATTAATCGTAAGACGGTTAAGTTCTTGGCATTTTTAGTCTACTCACACAGCACCTATAGTAGACAGGTCCTCCTGATTGGTTGCTAAGAAAGACTATAAAGACTTTCCAGCCAGGTGGTGGTGGCACATGCTTAATGCCAGTACTTGGGAGGCAGAATCAGGCAGATCTTTGTGAGTCCAAGGTCAGCCTAATCTACAGAGTGGCTTCCAGGACAGCCAGGGCAAGAGAGAATATTCTGTCTCAAGCACCCCCCCCCAAAAAAGAACCAAAAGCAAAACAAAACACAAAAATTTAAAATTCCCTTTATTTTAGGAGTTTCTGTTAAGTATCTAAGTGTCCCATTTATGTAATTTGATTCTTTGATTGATATAAACATCAAAAGAATAATGGGTTAAAAGTTATTTATGCGCTTGGGGGAATATATTATAATAAAGTAGTTAGTGTGGAAAGAGAAACTGATTGTAGTGTGAGAAAATATTAGCATAAATATCTCACCAAACAACCTGTGTTCTCACTTTCCCTTTCCTGTTGCATAAACACTATTAATAGTGTTGTAAAATTATAAGCATGCTGTAGGAGAGAAAGTGATGGTCTTGCTTCTTGCCTATGTCAGTTGTTTTATAAGAGGCTCAGCTGAACCTGCCTGAGGCTGTATTTTATAAACTTGCTGTATCATAATTTTTGTTTTTTTGTTAAGATGGGCGATCCCTATAACTTGTCAACTCCTAGGAGCACAATTCTAAAGCTGTGTCTTTCAGCCTTTATTTTACTTAGCACAAGAAAAAATATAGGGGTAGAGAGAGGGCTTTATAAAACTTGAGAATTAAGATTTCTAACTTGCTGTTTATCTTCTGTCCACTTTCAAGGCATTGAGCTGAGACAGTAATAGTAATTTAGTCTCTTCTCTCATTACGTAATATTTCCTGTTTTATTTGACATTGAAATAATATATATATATTATATATATACATATATATATATATATATAAATTTAATACTGAAAAGTGTCAGAAAATGTGAGTGTTAACAGACCAGAGGTTCATTGTACTTGTTCTGTATACCTTATGTCAACCATTCCCTGGGGCCAGGATTATAGCTGAGGCCATTCTTTGTCACACTAGGTCTTTACCTTTGTTTGGACAAATATGTTCAAATACACATAGGAATTTCCTTTGTGAACACACAGGAATATCTTCTTGATAGTCCCTTATGTCTATTTATATTTTTGAAGCTTTTTAATGTTTGTGCATCAATACAATAACATGTCTATGTTAGTACAGACTTTTTCTTTTTGCTTTACTTTTTAATTGGTGTCCCCTTTCTCTTTTGTCATATACTTTCTTTCCCAGTGCCTTATAACTCTACCAAATCTATGACAACTTTCTTCATCGTTTTATGTATTTATAAATGCATATATAGCTATCTGAAATGATTTTCTCTGCCTGTCTGTCCTTCTTGCTATCATTCTTATTCTCTCTCATCTATCCATCTCTCATTATCTATCAAATGCATTTTCTTTACTTAATAATAATATATTATTGAAAGTGATCACATCAACTGACACTCTAAACTCTTTAATTGCAGTGCTAAGACTATCTTAATATCTCTAATTTTGCATTTGAAGTTTGTTAGTATTTTAGTCAAAAATCTACCTGATGTAATTATCAACTTTTGAAATAAAATAGAAAATATTAGTTCTTATTTGTTGAATTTATTTCTTAGTTTTTTTTTTTCCTACAAGTAGAAATATTTAGAAAGTATTTTTTGGTAAATAGTCATAGAACATTTAATAAAGCTTATATTTTTCTTAATCTGTATTTCAGTTCGCTTCTGCTTTCCACTTTGCTCTTAAAAGTTAGTTGTTTTTCCTTGTTTAACCATATGGTTTCACTCATGTTGATTTATCATGAACATTAATCAAGTACTGCTAATTTTAATCTCATTGCTTTTATAATTATGAAATTATTTCCATCATTTTGCTACCTACTTAATTTATGTTTTGCTAAAACACCAAAATTTCTACCTATTCACAGAGAACGTGTCTAGTTGATCCATTTTCCCCCTGCATACATATTGATCTCTTTTGTGTATATCTCAAATGCCAATCCTTATATTACATATTATTTTAATGAAATCATCTAAGTAATACTAGAAATTGGTTACAGAAAAGAGGGTGAAAAACTGAATTTTTAATTTTTTAAATTACATGTCCAAGAACCTATCAGTCATGTAGGAGCTCTTCCTAGATTAAAGCCTCCTATCACAAAGGGAGAACTCTTAAGACAGTATGTTTGGAATGAGGTAAAACAATAGGATATTCTAAGGCATGGTATAATACTGAAGATAAGCTCATTAAGACAGGAAGTAATCAACTTAAAATACCTTCAGGAAGTTCCTGAAACTGACCAGATCCACTAGGTATCCCCCTCCATAGGAGTATATAAATAGTAAAGACTGCTGAGAGAGGACGTTCAGATAAGTCCAGGTATGTGGAGTTAAGGCCAGCCAAGCTGCCTAGAAGAAACAAAAACCAGCTGAAGTGCCCGGAAGGTCAGACCAACTGGTCTATCTAGAAAAGACTCTCTCCTACCTACAGAACTATTTCATGGGCTATGTAGTATGTTCTAGGTTTTTTGTTTTTTTATGAACTCTCTCACATGTTGGGGTGGGCTTTGGCAATGCAACCATTTGTTCTTGTAACTCCTCATCCATTTTACTTTAAGCAACCACAATAAAGCTCAATGGTTCACTGTGTTGGACTTTGGCGGCACCCATTTGTAAATGGAGTTCTTAATTGGTCTAGATAATAAAAACCCGGAGTCTGATTTAAGGAAAATGCTGAGAGATAAGAGAGAAGAAGCAAGCCACCACTACACCTTGTCTCCTTAGCTTCTCAGCAGACAGAGAGTGATTTCCTATTTCTTCCTGCTTATATCTTGTTTCCACCCAGCTATCTTACTTCCTGTCTTTTTGTACAGACCTCCAGGCCTCTATCGTTAGCTAGTGGCAAGCTCCTTTCTCTGACCCCTAGACAGGCTTTATTTGTAAAAGCAAGATATCACCACACATTCCCCTTTATTGTCCAAAATTACAAAAAGGTTATAACTAATATAAAAATAACTATATATAATAAGCATAATAACTATATGTAATATATACAGACAATAAGTATAAGTATATCAACAATGTCTAGTCCTTTAACATTTGAAAAATTCAGAGAAAATACTCCATTATCTATTCTTTCTTGATGAGTTCAAAGTCTTGTACCTAATTTAATTTCTATTCTAATATACACGATCGAATTATCTTATAATGTTTTTTAAACCTATTACATTTAACACAGCTTTAGTGAGTTTTTTTTTTAAACTGAGTCTGGTAAACAAGGAAAACTAATAATTATACTATCTAGTTTTCAACTCCCTTAGAGACCCAAGAAGGAAATAATATGGACTGAGTAAACAGGGAGTGCAAGGAAATGACTTCCAAACATGCAAGAAGTGACAGAAACAGCTGGCTGCCTGAAGAGTCATCCTAGGTTTCTCTGCAATGTTGGGGCATCCATCTTTGGCCTATAGGCCTAGCATATTTGACAGACATTTCTGTGAAGCAGGGTAATCTGAAGGACTGAACTGCCTTGTCTTAGCAATGTTTGCAGTCACTCTTTTTGGTGTCCTGTTTGTCCAATTTGGTCAGCCTACTATCAGCTGTTGAGGCAAAGACACTTTCTTGCTCAGTGGCTTACCTTTACCACAAAGAAAGTAAATTCCATGTGGAGTTTCTTTGATGCCCATCATCTTCTCTGACATAGACTGGTATGTCTCATTATCATAAAAAAGAACCTATGTTATTAAAACACATTAAATGCCATATTCTGTAGATTTCTGAAGTGTTTGAAGGAGGACCGTCTTTCTAAACTATCTGTTTGATATTGTAAATCTACATAATGTGACTACAAGTTTGATTGCAATAGTAGACTAATTACTAAACTACTATTTTTCTTATTGTCCTATGTAGTTGATAATAATAACTTTGAAAAAACTAGAAATTTGTGTTACATTGGTAAATGAGCTGTATAGGTACAATACCTAGAAAAAATATTTTTCTATTTTTTATTTAATATTTTTATCTTATTTTACTTATTGATCCCAGTTCCCTCTCCCTCCCACCCTCCTGTGCCCCCCAGAAATCCCCAATTCTATCCCTCATTCACTCCCCAGGGAAAGTGAGATCTTCCAAGAGGAATCATCAAAGTCTGTCAATTCATTTGGGGTAGGGCCTAAGCCCTCCCCCATGTCTCTAGGCTAAGGGAGTATCTCTCCATGGAGAACAGTCTCCTGAAATCAGTTCTTACCATAGAATTCCCAGGCTTCCTAATTGAGACCTGCATTCACTGAGTCTGGGTCGGTCTTATGCTAGTTTCCTAGCTATCAGTCTAGGGTCCATGAACTCCCCCTTTTCAGTTCAGCTGTTTCTTTGACCCCTTTGCTCATCATTTCTCCCTCTCTGAAACTGGATTCCAGGAGATTGGCTCAGCGTTTAGCTGCGGATGTCTGCTTCTGCTTCCATCAGCTACTGGATGAGGGCTCTAGGATGGCATTTAAGGTGGTCTCTCCACTATTGCTTAGTTTCTTAGTTGGGGTCATCCTTGTAGGTCTCTGGACATTTCCGTAGTGTGAGATTTCTCTTTAAACCTATAATGGCTCCATCTATTATGGTATCTCCTGTTTTGGTTTTTGTTTGTTTGTTTGTTTTTTATTCTTCCCCTGATTCAATTTTTCTACTCCCCCATATTCTCCACTCCCCTCCTTTTCTCCCCTTCTCTTTCTCCTAGCTTCTTCTCTCCCCTTTGCCTGCACTCAATTTTCTTGTCCCTTGTCCCTTTCCTGTTCTGTGAGGGACCATGTATGTCTCTCTTAGGGTTCTCCTTGTTTCCTAGCTTCTCTTGTGGTGTGGATTATAGGCGGGCGATCCTTTTCTCTATGTCTAAAATCCATATATGAGTGAGTACATACCATGTTCATCTTTTTGTGGCTGGGTTGCCTCACTCAGGATGGTTTCTGCTCGTTCCATTCATTTGCCTGTTAATTTCAAGATTCCATTGTTTTTTTCCGCTGAGTACCGCTGAGTACATTGTGTAAATGTACCACATTTTCTTTATCCATTTTTCAGTTGAGGGGTATCTAGGTTTCTTACAGGTTCTGGCTATTACAAATAATGCTGCTATGAACATAGTTAAATGGTATCTTAGTTGCATAAATGTGCATCTTTGGGTATATGCCTAAGAGTGGAACTGTTGGCTCTTGTGGTAGACTGATTCCCATTTTCCTGAAGAACCACTATACTGATTTCCAAAGTAGCTGTACAAGTTTGCACTTTCACCAGCAGTGGAGGAGTGTACCCATTTATCCACATCCTCTCCAGCATAAACTATCATTGGTGTTTTTGATTTTGGCCATTCTTACAAGAGTATGATGGTATCAATGGTATCTCAGAGTACTTCAACAATATTATAAACATGTGTATGATATGTTTTAGTAAAAACTAATCTCAAATTTGTATCAATATACAACATTTCTGTCATTAGTTTTCTGTCTGGGGTAAGTAGATGTTTGTTCATGTCTATCCAGGAACAATGTCTTTCAATAGTTCTCGACCTTAGTTTCTGCAGATTCTAGAAATTTGTTCCTGTGTGTAGATGTGTCTCCTTTTACTTTCAACTGTCTGAGAATGCTTTTACTCTCTAATTCTTCCTTTCCCATAGAAACATATTATTGCTAATTTGTATCTCTGTTCTCTGTAGTTGTCATTTTCCTTCTCCATAGGGATACAGCTCCTTTGGTTCATCTATGCAACCATTCCCACATTGCTATGTGTGGCAGAAGTTCTTGGGGAAGTTTGTATAATAAATATTTTCAGGTTCTTATCATGTCAACCAACTCCGTTTGGAAAGTGAAGTGTCTCTCACACAGTTGGCCTGTGGGCTAGCAATTGAGAACTGCTATTCCGTGTCATGTTCCTGTTTGTTTCAATATTGAGTACCTAATCCATTGCCTTAAGTATAACATTTTAATTTCACTTTATTGTTTCAGCATCTCTTGCCGATTTTTTTTTTCTTTTCACCAGGGTCCCTTCTCATCACTTTAGGTGATCCCTTGCTTCTCTGGGTATAGGAAAAAAGATGGAATCACACTTCCTTGTACATCTACAAACATCCTTTCTCTCTAAAATTTGAAGAGATTAATGTCCTTCATTCATGCAATAAATCTCTCTCTCTCTTAGTTTCTTGAATTGGAAAAGATACAGTCAGTCTGTCCTGTCATTCATTGGAATTCACTGAAATCAGTGCTTTGATCTGCTTTGCTATGCTTACACAATTTCTCAGAATATAAACACAGGGAAGCGAGAGTTTTCCCCGATTTGTTCTTTTAAATTTGAATGCTTAAATAACATACCGGAAGAAAATTTCAGTCCCCTGTAGACACTGAGAATCCTCAGGGCTTTCTTGTTTCTCACCTTACCTGTTATCAAGAAAACCTAGTGTTGCAGTGTATGATTGCCTGTATCCATTGGTCTCCAAGTTTCCATTTCTAGGCAATTTTTCTTAATTAATGGGTGTAGGAAGTTACTGGTAGATAATGGAGATATGAAAGAAGGAACAAATTACAGTTCTCTCTGAAAGCACACACAAGGAATTGGATTCAGTGATTCTGGTTCCATTTCTCTGATATTGAGATTTTCTGGAAGCAAAAAAAAATTTTTTTTCTATAAATATGTTTTTAATTTTGAAATTATAATATAATTACATAATTTCTCCCTTCCCCCTCTTTTAACCCTTCAAATCTCCTATGCATCACACATTGTTCTCTTTTAAACCCATTGCCTCTTTTCAATATAAATTTTTTATACTATAATTTCTAGCCATTGTGTCAAATCAACAGTCTAGACCAACACTGTCTTAGAAAACCATGTCAACTGCACAATGTAATACATAGATTTTTAGTTTCCACATCTAAAACCTGTAATTGGAAACAAAATTAATCTAATAAAATTGTCACACATTATATAAAATTAGAATTTAGGTATATATTCAACACAATAGATTATTCATAAGATATTTTACATTCTCCTTTTTATTTATAGTCTTTGAAATTTGTTGAGCATTTTATACTCACAAACAATATCCATTTGACAGAGCTATATATCAAACGTTCACAACCATACAGTGCTTTCTCTAGTAGCTGTGAACACTGACTGATTGTCCCTCAGCTCACCTGTAGTTTTATAAAAAAATTCACCAAGAATTTAGGGAACTTTTTGTTTGGTGTGTGTGTGTGTGTGTGTGGTAAGATTTTACAATACAGTCAGCAGACTAGCAGAGATCAAAATATAGGTCACCCATATAATCAAACTGAAATTCAAAATGAACCAGTGTCCTAAACCCCAAGAGATTTACAGCAACCAAAAGGCAGTGGCCTCCTATGTCTGGGCTGGCAGGACAAAGTTCATTCCTTTTAACCATTATGAAGAAAGTAAACCCAAGAAATCTGTTGTCTACAGATCCACTTTTTTTGGTAGTATGTTATTTCTTTGTTTCTGCTCATACTTCCTCACAAAAGCTACTGGTTTTTGCCACAGGAGCAGAAGCATTCTCCTCCATAGAAAAGATACTGACTGGCTCAAGAATAACTAAAGTTTATGGACCACTTTAGCTTCCATTATGGTTATTACTTATTTCTTTTTCATTCTTTTATTGGAAGTTTCTGGGAGGCATTTGGCTGTGTAGATGCAACACAGTTAACTAAGCCATTATTATCACCTGGAGGGGCCTGACACATAGTATTAATGAGTAATTAACTTTATTGTTTTGAATATCACATGTGGAGCAATGGAGCTAATGACAGCACGAGCCTTCAATTATTTGTCTTTTTATATTTAAAGGAATAATTCCATTAAGAATTGCTCTTCTCAAAACAGCAGCCTACAGAATGCGAAAAAAATCTTCACCAATCCCACATCCAACAGAGGGCTGATTTCCAAAATAGATAAAGAAATCAAGAAACTAGATAACAACAAACCAAATAATCCAATTAAAAAATGGGATGCAGATCTAAACAGAGAGTGCACAACAAGAAGACTCTCAAATGGTCAAGAAACAGGTAAGGAGACTGGAGGCAGAGTTTTCCTGTCCTGCGGCCATTCTCAAATAATCACTGAAAGGCGTAATATTAAATACAAATACTCAGCTGAAAGCCCAGGCTTGTTACTATCCAACTCTTACATTTAAATTAATCTGCATTTCTTATCTATGCTTTGTAATATGGTTCATGGCTTGATACCTCATTTTTTACACATCATGCTTCTTTGGTGGCTGGCTGGTGGCTCTCTGGACTCCTCCCTTCCTCATTTCATCTTTGTCAGTTTGGCTTTCCTGCCTAACTTTATCCTGGTCAGCTACTGGCCAGTCATATTGTTTATTAAAACCAATCAGTACAACATACATCCACACAGTGTAAAGGAATATTCCACAGCAGGACATGTTCACCATTCTTGGCCATTAGGGAAATGCAAATCAAAATGACCTTGAGAGTCTGTCTTCTCCTGTCAGAATGGCTAAGACCAAAAATACAGGTGAAAACCCATGCTGGAGAGGAGGTGGAGCAAGGGGAACACTCCTCCATTGCTGGTGGGAGTGCAAACTCATACAGCCATGTTGGAAATCAGTATGGTGGTTTCTCAGAAAACTGGGCGTTGACCTACCTCAAAATCCAGCTATACTGCTCTTGGGCATATACCCAAAGAATGCTCAAACATTCCACAATGACACTTGCTCCCCTATATTCATGGCGGCTTTATTTGTAATATCCAGGATCTGGAAACACTAATGTTTCTCAAATGAGGAATAGATAAAGAAGATGTGGTACATTTGCACAATGGAGCATTTCTCAATTGTTAAAAACAAGGACTCCAGGAAATTTGAAGGCAAGTGGAAGGGACCAGATAGTGTTGAGACAGGCAAAGTCTTGGATGCGAGGGCTTATTTATCTACCTCATTTATTTTTTATTTTTGTAAAAAAAAAAAGTCTCTATTTTGCTATTTTGTGACCGCAAAGTATTCCCAGGTCTTAAAACCTAAGAGTTAATATGGAGAGGAGGGCGACATCTGTTCAAGATGTCTCCGTGGCTGGTTCTGTGCTTTTTTTTTAATTGTTACATTTATGTACGTATAATAATTTTGAGCAGCTGTTGTGACAGTGTGTATGTATAATAATTTTGAGCAGCTGTTGTGACAGTGTTCTGATGGTTTAACGAGGGAGGAGGGACCTGATTCTCTAGCCCCTGGGTAGATTTCTTCCTGCCCCACGGAATGAATGTCATTGCCAAATTGAGGATGGAAACCCATCCACCAGTTTCCTCTTCTCTTTGTTGTTGCACCTGATTTTAGGATCCAAAACTTTTTTTTTTTTTTTTTGCCAAGTTGTGCCTTTCCTTCTGGGATTGTTGAGTGAACCCTGTGAAAAAAGTTTTGCTGGTTAGCCTGTTCAGCTGTTCACACTGTGAAGTGGATGTTGTTACAGAGAACACACCGGCCGTGGTTTTACTCACGCCCTGTGAATGAATGTGTGGACTACACTGTAGTTTTACCTGTTGATACTGTCTGTCTGAAAATAAATTTTGAATGTTTTTTTTCTCCCCCCGCCAAAAAAAAAAAACCAATCTAGAGTGGGGTAACTCAGAAACTCAGACCCAGAAAGATGAACATGGTATGTACTCACTCAAAAGCATTAGGTGGAGCTTGTGGAATCCTACAAAAGAGGAGAAGAAAGGATTTTAGGAGTCAGAGGAGTCAAGGATACCACAAGAAAACTCACAGATTCAATTAACCTGGGCTCATGGGGGAATCACAGAGTCAATTGACAACCAGGAAGCCTGCATGGGGCTGACCTGGCAATCTGCATAAATGTTAACTTTGTGTGCCTTGGTCCTCTTGTAGTACTCCTAACAGCAGGAATAGAGGCTGTCTGCTACTGTGTTACAGACTTTTGGGTTTTGGAGGAGGGGAGAGAGGAGAAACTGGCTGGGATGTAAAATTAATTAATTAGTTAATTAAAATTGCTCTTTTGCCTTTGTTATAAAGATGCTTAATAGCCAAATAATTTATCAAATTAAACTAATTTGTATGTCTTAGAAATCTTTAAAACATGGGTTATTTCTTTCCTTCAAGAATCAAATATTTCTACATACAAAGAAAATGACAAAGAGATCAACCTTTTGTCTGTTGATAGAACATCAGCTTTCTTCCCATGGGTCCTGAGTGTATAGCATTGTTCCTACATTGGCCAGTGTGAGAGGGAGAGTAAGGGCTGAGCAGGTGGGTGGTAATGGAATTCACACCTGATGCTATGGGAGGTCCATTTAGATTTTCATCTGTCCTTAAAGCTCCTTGGATCTCAAATATATGCCCTAGACCTTCAAACTGAGAATTTAGCTCAGGAAGCAGTCCTGCCCAGAAAATTAATAGTCTTGTTCTAGAGAACAAGTGTGCAATATATATCACTCTAGACTTTCTAATATTAGAAGCTTTTGTGATATTTGCCCCATCAAGCATCAAGTGCTGACAGAACCCCCCTCAAGGCATCTCGCCCAGCATTCTACCACTAATTTTTTTTTCTTTCACTTCGTGATAACACAATTTTGCTCTTTAATCTTTTATTGAGAATTCCATACATAATGTACATAATGTGTTTTGACTAATTGCATCCCAAGTTTCTACCCTCCAGCTCCTCCCTTATCTCACTACCACTTTTATCTTCTAACTTTATGCTTTTTTTTTTTTTTTTAAACCCACTGAGTCTGCTTAGTGTACGGTCATCTACCAGAAGATGGTAGCCCTTCAGGAACCACATCTTTGAATAAAACTGACTCTCCCTCGCCAAAAAGACATCAGTTGCCAATAGCTCTTCAGCTCAGGGTGTAACTTCATGAGCCCCTTGCCCATGCATGCTGAGCTTTGCTTGGTTAGATCTTATGTTGGTCTTGTGTAAACAGTCACAGCTGCTATGAGTAATTGTGTGTAATGTGTTGCAAACACTGCAGACACCCACTACTTCTGGATATCTGCCTTGTTTTCACAATAGTCTCTGAGATTTAGGGGGGAAAGTTGTTAAATATACATTTCTCACTTAGGGCTGAGCACATTGACCCATTCTTAGTCTCTATATTAATCACAATCTATTGCAAAAAGAAACTTCTCTGATGAGGGCTGGGAGATGTACTAATTTATGTGTTAAAGTGTTCTTTTTTTTAAAAAAAATATTCCATTGTTCAATAGGCTATTTATTCAATTTATTCAGCTTTTCAGGACTACATTGATAAGTGTCAACTTTTTTACAGAACATTCTTATCTCCAGGCTAGGCTTGGAGCCAGGTGTTTGCAGTGCTTGAAAAGCAGAGAAGTCAGAATCTTTGTCTAGAACATCCCTGCATGATGTTGGTGAGGGATAGCTGATTAACATCAGTGGATATGTAGAATTATGTGTCACTCTTGGCAACATGACTAATAATATTCAGAAACTTGTCTGGCTCAGGCTACAACAATACATGTCATAATAAGATGTGACATAATGTGACAGTACTGGGAAAGCTACAGGGGTGTTGGTGGTATGCTTAGCCTTGTCACATTTCATTACAACACAATGCTCAGTCATAAAACACCTCTGTGTGTTAAGCCTTTGAGAACAATTGAGAAGGCCTTTGATGTTAGTTTTTATCCCTCCTTATTGTACTCAAAAGGATCACCCCAAGATAAGTCCAGGTCACTTATTTTTGCATCAAATAAGTAATACTTCTGTGAAGACAGGCAAAAGAGAACTCAGTTCCCTATTAATCCACAGATTCATTTGGCACATCCCTCTTCTTTATTGCAAAGGCCACCAGAGAATGAAGGGAACAGAAATGAGACAGAACTTCAAGATTTAGTTCCCTATGAAATTTTGTCCTTTAAAACCAGCTTCAGAAGAACCTCCCATGATGCTTGTTTAGTAGTTATCAAAGCATTTCATCAAAACGCTATTCACACTGAAAATGTAGGTATGGAATTAGCTTGGGGGAACATTTTGGAGATTGTTTCTTTGTGGGTAATTTTCGTTCTGCATGTTAGTGACCCAGTTTAGCAGTTTATACAATGCAAAATATCTGAAAAAGCAGTTGGCTTCTGAAACATTTTTTAAAGGAAATTCTGACTGCATTGAGGTGGACTCTTCCTCAGGTGAAGGATGGAGTGTCACTGTTTATGTTAGAACATAGAATTTATGAGATGACAGTTGGATCTGAAGGAAGTGCTGTTCAGAGACCATCTGCAGAGCAGATCTGTACCCAGGCCACCTATTTCTTGTGATTGCAGGAGTAGATAAGAACACTGACTCTGTTTCATCTGGTGTAATGGTAAGTCTCATAGCAACAGATATGCAGGGCTGTGGAGGAAATGTGTCTTTGGAGGATAGCAGTACTTGTCTGGGATGACAATTTTATCACTTAGCAGTAACATATCCTTTTATTCAATATTTATTTATTTTAACTTTAAACATTTTTCACTTTTATTTTATGGGTTTTGGTGTTTTGCCTAATGGTAATTGTATGTACCACATGTATATGGTGCCCATGGAAGCGAGAAGAAGGTGTTGGATACTCTGAGACCTGAGGGTTGTGAGCCTCCATGTGGATGATGGGAATTTAACCCAGGTCCTTGGAAATAGCAGAGAGTGCTCCTCACTACTGAGCAATCTTTCCAGCTCCACATACAATATTTCAATTATTTGGTTTTGCCTTTCTATAAAAGTAGTTGTTAATACCTTCTTCAGGGCAATGTTAAGAAGTTTAAAGGAATGAACTTGAGCTCTTCAGTCATGTTGCTAGATAGATATGGGCATTTATCAGATGCCATTTTCTTCACCGTACTTGTAGCAGAAAGAGTTACTTGACAATCGTTTGATTTATATTATTTTTCCTATCTATTTGATAACTAAAGTATGAAAAATATAACACAGCTTCTACTTGGATAACACAATTAGCCACAGAGACTCTGATGGCAAACATGGGGATAATAAATGGGTCATCTATAATTATTGTTATTTCAATGTGTCATACATAAAGAAGACTCATGTTAGGTAGAGTTTCACCTTGTTTAGAAGCAAAGACACAAAACTATCACTTTTAAATATAATTCATTAATTAATTTGAAGAAGGTTCTCATGTAGCCCAGGCTGACCTGGAGATCACTCTGTAGCTGAGGATTCTTTTTCTCCTATATTAGCCTTCCATATGTTACAACTATAAGAACATGCAACTGTACCTGCTTTAAATGTGTTTCACACCATTGAATTTTAAAATCCATTAATGCTTTCAAAATCAAGGGATGGGCAGCATATAGGATACTTATAATTTATAATGTTCATTTCTAAGGACAGTAGATTTTTGTATGTATGTTTTGCCTATATATAGATTTGTGTACCACCTGTGTGTCTCTGATGAATGTAGAAGCCAGAAAAGGAAATTGAACCACTATGACTAGGGTTGAAGATGGTTTCAAGCTGCCATGTGGATACTGAAAATTGAGCTCAAGGTTTTTTTTTTTTTTTTTTTTTTTGAGAGAGAGAGCCAGTGTTCTTAACCACTGACCGCTGAACCATTTCTCTAGCCCAGAAGATCTTTCCTCCCTTTCTTCCCTACTCTTAAAAAAATTATTATCACATCCTTAGTTGATCTAGAATCAAAAAAATTTAGTAAGAAATTCAAATTTTAGTTGAAAATCTGGTTGTCAAGTTTTTAAATTTTTTTTTTGTTTGTTTCTGTGAAGAATGCTTTTTAAGGCTGAAATGCAGAGTGAAGGTAAAATGAACTGTATTTCACAGATGTTTCACGAATAAATCAGTGTGTGCTGCTAAGATAGACATGGAATGTTCCTTTCTTAATACTGTAGCAATTCAAGTGCAAACAGATTGAATTTGAGATCCTCTTAAATTAAAGGTAGTGTGAGGGTTTTTGGTATTCCTTCTGAATGATAGACAGTTATTTCAAACATTGCAATCATGGGAACTTTACAAACTGGGAAGTGGAAATTATTTCAGTTTTTATGTGATATCCAGATTTCTTTATTATTATTTTCAGTCACTGTAAAGAATGCTTTTTCTCCAACAGGTTATTTTTTCTCTAACAGGGAAAAATAACAAGTTAAAAAGAAAGACCTCTTTTGAATACTAAAGAAAGTAACTGAAGAAGGCACTACATGCTAACACCTTCCACGCTTGTGGACTGGTAGGATTAATATTGTGACAATGATGCCAGTGAGATAGTTCAGTCAGTAAAGGAATCTTTTGACAAGGCCGATGACCCAATTTCAATATCCCAGGATCTATGTAGTGGAACGAGAGAACTAACTGGCTCTCAGAAAGAGTTCCTCTGATATGACCATGTGCACAACCATTGTTTAAAAAATTAGAGTGATAATGGTCATCCTACTGAAAGCAATCTGTAACACGAAAGATAAAAACCCAGAGACTGAGAGTGGGGGTCAAGCTTCAAGCTGAAGATCAGAAAAGCAAAGCAGCCAGCCAGTAGCTCTTGTCTGTACCTCAGCTCAGACTCACTCAGGCTGCTATGCTCCTATCTTTTATATCTCTGTAGTTCTGGGATTAAATGCATAAACTCTGTTATTCTTTTAGATGGCCTTGAACATAAAGAGATCCATCTGCCTCTGTCTTCTGAGTCCTGGGATTAAGGCTGTGTACCATCACTGCCTGATCTATAGCTTGAGGCTGATTTTGTTTCTGAATCCTCAGGAAAAATTTAATAAATCATAAATAATATATCACCACAGCAATCTATAAATTCAGTTCAATTCCAAATTAAGTTCCAACTAATTTTTTCAGAGCAATAGTAAAAATATTAAATTTTATATAGAAGCACAATAGTTCTCAGATAACCAAAGCAACTCTGACCTCCCTCCCCAAAAAACAATGGGGAGATGTCATAATATTTTTTATCAAATCATGCTATAGAGCAACAATAATAAAATAGCATGGTACTGACATGCACACACATACCCAAGAGAGAGAGAGAGAGAGAGAGAGAGAGAGAGAGAGAGAGAGAGAGAGAGAGAATAATGGAAGAGAATAGAGAATAGAAGACCCAGATCCAAAACTATGTAACTTCAGCCATTGGATCTTTACTAGGACTCCAAAATTAAATAATGAAGAAAAGATTACCTACATAACAAATGATGCTGAAAACCTGGATATTTACATGTAGAAGAATGAAAGTTGATCCTTATTGCTTATCCTACACAGAAAACCAATTCCAAATGAATAAAAAAAAATGTCAACATTAGACGCTAAACCCAGTCTTCTAGAGGACAAAGGATGGAGTAGACTCCAAGATGCAGGCATAAAGACGTTCTTCATATGGGTCAAGTTGCTCAGGAAATAACATCAAAAACAAGTGGGAGGAATGAAATTAAACAGCCTCTGTATTTCCCAGAAAATGGTTAAAGGCATCAAGCAGCAGACTACAGAACTGAAGAACATCTTTGCCAGCTAAACATCTGACAGAGTGTCAGTGTCTAGAACGTACAAAGAGCAAAAACAAAACAAAACCCTAAACATCAAATAAACAATCTAATTAAATAGTGATTTGTGAAACGGAAAAGAAAGCCAACAGAACAATCAGAAATAGCTAATAAGTAATAAGTGTTTTTTAAATGTCCAAAATCATTAGCCACAAGGCAAACGCAAATTAATACCACTTTCAAATTTCATCTTATCCCAGTTAGCAAACAAATGACCCCCCCCTCAAATGCTCTCAAGGATGTAGCAAAGGGGAAACACTTATTCACTGTAGGTGGAAGTATAAACTGGTGTATCCACCATAGAAATTAGTGCAGAGGTCCCTGAGAAGGTTAAAAATTGAACATATATATATATATATATATATATATATATATATATGTGTGTGTGTGTGTGTGTGTGTGTGTGTGTGTGTGTGTGTGTGTGTTATAGCACTGTCCAGCATGTACCTTACATCAGAGAAATTTGCACACCCATGCCCTTTTGCCTTTATTCCCAATACTGAAGCCATGGAATCAGACAAGATGTCCATCAGTGGATGAGTGATGGGTAATGAAAATTTGTATAGCTGAATTTAGTTCTACTTTAAAAATAAAAGTGTCATTATGAAAATTACAGGGAAGTGGACAGAACTGGAAAATAAGGTCACCTGGGCTTTGGAAGACAAACACCATTTTTAAAGTAGTGTGTATAACTCTTGAGTGCTTGTAGAGGCAAGAAAATAGAAAAGATCAAGACAGGGAGATCTTCAGGGAGGAGGGAAACAACATATTGACTGTGAAAGTGAAGTATGTGTGTGAGGTTCTGAGGGCAGAAAAGTCTAAATGGGGATTGTTAGGGTAAGAAAGAAGAGGGGGAAGGGCAGAGGGGTAACCAAAGTAAAGTTGTATAAAAAAAGCCATATAGAAACCCACTATTCTATCAATTTATTACAAACTACAACAGCTCCCTAACAAGAGTATAAATAGGGGTAACTTTTATGGGTGATACACTCCCCAGAAGCCATGGATCATCAAACAAAAATCCCAGTGGCAGGTGTGGAATATAATCAATTGGTCAGAGAGGCTTTGAGGACACTTCAAAACAATAAAGGCTATGACCCTTGCTCTTGGTTGACCACAGTAACTTGGTG
This sequence comes from Phodopus roborovskii, assembly GCF_943737965.1. Classification (NCBI taxonomy): domain Eukaryota; kingdom Metazoa; phylum Chordata; class Mammalia; order Rodentia; family Cricetidae; genus Phodopus; species Phodopus roborovskii. The sequence continues at coordinate 26,670,602 of NW_026126418.1, read as the reverse complement.
GTAGCATCCGATTGCTGAACACATCACCACACTTTTGTCACAAAACATTGAGACATGAAGCTGGAATTGGCATATAACACAAAGAAAAGAATGAATAAAAATGTAATACTTGTAGGCTGATGAGCTCTCTCAATGCATGCAGGCACTTGCTGCCAAACCTGATAACCTGAGTTCAATCCCCAGGATCCATAAGAAGAAGCAGAAAACTAACTCTCCAAAGTTATCCTATGACTACCATACATATGCAATGGCATACTCACATGTATGCACAAACATACATAAATGAATGTCATAAAAATATATAAGAAACTACAAAAAACCCACAATGAAGATTTTATTTTATTTGAAATGTGCATTTTCACAAATGTTCTCTGTAGCTGTGAGTTGCGTAAGCTGAGCAACTTCTGGTATCCTGAATTTAACATCCTTATGCTCTGTGATGAGAGTAGGATATCACACTAAACTGAATTCTCTAAGGACTTCTTTTCTGTTGTTTGAGGGGTGATTCTTGCCTCACTGAAAAATACTTTCTCCAATGGCAGGGATTGTTTTCCCACCCCAGGGAAGCAACTCATCAACTATCATATCTCTACTAATTTTTGTTTGCATATTTTTATATAATTTTCTTCCCATAACTGGATGGACCAAGATACCCCTTGAACCAAGAGTAGTCAGAACTCAGTTTTATATCTCTTTTACATTTCCATACAATGAAGATTGGGCTTATAATGTGTTTTTGTGAATAAAGTGTGTGTGTGTCTGTGTGATAACAATATTACACTAATTTTCTATTCCAAGAAAAAAATGTTTTAAGTTAGTACAAGTCAGGAGCTCTGAAAGGCTCCTAGATGTTCTGAGAGGTAACGTATGAGTGAGCACACATGTATTAAGAGGGTCCTTTTCAGACTGATAAAACCTGAATGCAGTAGACTATGAGCTGGGTCTTGCTACATAACTGTCTGGACTGGAATTCACTATGTAGATGAGGCTGTCTGTGAGCTCATGGAAATCCCCCGACCTTGCTTCTTGAGTATTGGTATTGAAGCTGTGTTGCCCAACTTGAGTTTTATAGAATAAAATCATGAAATTAATTTTGGCTTGAGATTAGAAGAGAATTTCTAACAAATTCTTGAATGACCATTCAATCTCAATATTGATATTTATAAAATAAAAATATAGATGCTGTGTCCTGCAGTATCAAATATTCAGCCAAAATTTAATCCTTTGTGCAAAATAAGTATGCTATTCTCGCTAATATGAAAGTAGCTCATCTTTAATAACTAGTAAAATTATATGTATGTGAAATACTTGCTTTAAAATAAAATTCTTCACAGTTGATTATCGGTGAATATTTCAGTGGTATACCTATTTAATGTAACTTAATGCCACACTCATGGAAACTTTTCTTGTAAAAAGGGGTCATGAGTAGAAAAAGTTAAGTGGTGCTGTTGTGGGGTATGATGATGTTTTATCAAAGAAAATGCAACACAAAGTGATTGGGAAGGTGTATTGTTTGGTTGGTCTGAGCGATGTGTTGGCTCTGGGTCTTTGGGAACAGATCAGGGGCTGTGGAATATAGCATGTAAGAGCCTGACTTAGAACAATCATCAAATACATCATCACATTGTAATCATTTATCATATGTGATAGATTCTGAAAAAGGCCAGGGCCTGGCAAGGTCCTGTCATCTTTACACAGGGCCTGCTGGGAGCCAGAGGTCCCAGCAGCAGCTCCTTCAAGATCTCTGGAGTTGAGTGAAGGTGACATCTTCAGTTCTCCAGTGTCTGGAATGCAGCCCAGGACCAGTTTCCTTAGTGAACCAGTTTTGTAGTGATGATTTATAAAACTCCTGAGGCTCAGCCCCTGGCAGGTTTCTGCAGATCAGCTGACAATGCAGTCACTTCCACATTCCTGTTCTGAGTCCCTTTGGGTTGTGATGACCCCGTCCTTTGCTATCAGCTATTGAACATGGGCTGACACATGGGGACTTGATAAATCCCTTGTGACATATTTCACTTTAGATACTATATAAATTTAAAAGTATTGACTTAAAGCCAACACTATTTAATGCTTTTATTTCTATCCATTAAGAAATACAAATACTGGGAGTTAATCCATGAGGTTCAAGGGTAAAGTTTGCATGAAGACAATTTCATTCCTGTTGTTTTTCCTGGTATGTTCACAGTTAACAGCCTTTATTTGTTTGTTTTTTTATTTATTTTAATGTAGTCTAATTTGTCATCCTTTACTGTTTCTAGATAGTATATTCTGTTTTGTTTAAGAAGGCTTTGTCCTAAATTATTTTAGTAGAAATATTTTTGTTTAATTTTCACATTTGGATAAGTAATCAGTTTTGCAGTGCATTTTGTATTGTTGAGGGAGATGATTTTTCTTTCCATTTAATTATCAGTAGACCTAAGGACATTTGTGAAGACCATCACTTCCCTATTGCCCTGCAGTGGTACCTTTACCACGTATAAGAGGACTATAGATGTGTGAGTTTGTTTGGAAGCACTGAGTAACGTATACTACGTTGAGTTTGATTATACTAAATAAGTGATAGTCTCTTGTCACAGGCACAGATAACTAAAACAGTCATGGTGTGATTAGAGGTTCAGAAAGTTCCCAGATAGAAAAGCCATTGGTCTATGACTTATTCTAGTAAAACAACTGCAATAGAATTGTGATATGAACAGTTATTAATACATTGTCTTCTATTAGAAGATGGATTTTCTGTATGCTGGTTTACGCTTATAGTTCCAGCTACTTGAAATGCCACAGTCAGAGAATCAGTTGAGCCTAGGAGTTCAAGTCTAACTTGAGCAATATAGCAAAATATCACCTTAAAGAAAAGACAACAAAACAATAACAAACTTCCAAGCAAATAAGCCCCCAAACTAAACTAAAACAGAACAATAGAAAGCCTTAAAGGTATATCATCAAAAGTGAGAAGAGTATGATACTTAGTTACCAATTAAATATTTTTTAAATTTAATTTTATATAACAAAGTCCAATTAAATGAAAACAAACATTTATACACAATATTTGGGAATTTGGGCGTTGTTCTTTCCAAACTACTTCCTGCTGGTAAGGGGCGCTGTCTTGGGGGATTCGAAGAAGATTCAGATATCCTAGCTGTAGTCTGTAGGGCTGTTTTGTCCAGCTGTTTGGAATGTAGGATCAGCTTGTACTCTGTTTCAGGTGGTCTGGCGTGATCAAACCACGTTAGTCTGGAAGGAATCCACATCTTTTCATTTTCTGTGGAAACAAAAATAGAAATCCTTTTCCCCAGCAACTTGTTCTTCAAGTTAAATTTTGGAGTCAAAGCATTTTTTTTTAAATTTATTATTTTACATGTTGATCCCAGTTCCCTCTCCCTCCCTCCCACCCCCCCAGCCCTCCTTCCCTCCTTCCCTCCTTTTTGCCCTCTCTGCCCTCTCACATGCACTCTAAACACCCTCCCCTCCCCTCCCCCCACCACAATTCCATATGTAGGGGAATGCCATCCAGTTGGGGTCATGTAGATGTGACAGGTCCTGTGAAGTAGGGACTAGGGCTTCTCTCCTGTCTCTAGAATAAGGCAGTTATCCCTCCATGGGGGATATGTTCGCAAAGTCCTTTTGTGCACCAGGGATACATCCTGGCTCCACTGTCTGAGGTCCCTTAGACTGCTCAGACCTTCTGGCTGAGACCCATATTCAGGGGGGCCTGAGTCAGTCCCATGCTGGCTTCCCAGCTATCAGTCTAGTGGCCCTTAGCTCCTCCTTGTTCAGGTAAGCTGTCTCTATGTGCTTCTACCGCATGGTCTTGTCCTCTCCATCTGCTTCTGGGTTCTAGTTCGACTCAGTGTTTATGTATGGGTGTTTGCTCCTATTTTCAACAGAACAGCCTTTATTTGTAATGCAATTTACAATCTATATCCAAAGTCACTGAAGAGCCACCAACAACCTGATAGCAGTCACCTTCACTTTGGGAACCAGCTACAATCATTTACATTATGAGATGAAATGTTGCTATTGTTATAGGAGCAAATGGGTCACCAAGACTTGACAGCCCTTCCTTCCTCTAGGTGTCTTAAGAAAAGAGGGAAAGATCTTTTCTCCAATGAAAAGGAGTGATTTGGGTTTATTTTTGCTGATAAATGTGTTTATGTTTTTCATCCTCAATGTGTTCTTTTATCTTGTTCTGAATAAACCTGGTAACGAACAGATGGCTTTGAGTCTTATTTTTTTTCCCTTTGACTTTGAATAAACTTCACTTTAATGTACATTTTAGATTAATAAAATTTTATGAAAATAATGAGATTTCCCAAATTCTCTTTCTCTTTCAATTTATCTTATTAATATTCACATAAATATAGAATATCCATTATTATTAATGAGTTGACATTAATACATTTTATTTGTAGTCCATGCCTTACTCAATTTTCTTTAATGTTCTTTTCCTGTTGCAGGATCATCCAGTGCCTCATGTTATATTTTGTTGTTGTGTTTTCCTGGGCTTCTGTTGGAGAATACAGTTTCTCAGACTCTCATTGTCTTTGATGTTTTGACAGTTTTTTGTGGGGGTACTCTGGTATTTTGTCCATTACTCTCTAATGTATTGCTTGTTGTTTTGCCTCATAAGAGTTGAGCTACAGTCTTTGGGAAGAAGACCACAAGGTTGCATCATAATCTCCACCAGACCACAGCATAAAGAACATGCTACATGTGATATCACTGTTGATGTTAATCACTCGGTGAAGAAAGGCTTGTGAGCCTCCTGTTTTGGAAAGATACTCTTTTATCTACTTTCCGTATTAGCTGGTAGAAGTCACCACATACAGCCCATATTAACGGCTGGGAGGGTATGTTCCTTCTGTTCTGGAGTAGAGTACTTATTAATTATTTAGAGTTGTTCTTCAAGGATTGTCAATCATTCCTCCATTTGTTGGTTTCAGTATAAATTGAAGTATATTAGAGTCATACTTTGGGTTGTATAGCAGTTAATTTCAACTGTCAACTTGATGGCATCTGGAATCACCAGGGAAATGAGCATTGGAGCACACATAAACCTCCCGAGGATTACCTTGATTAGGTTAACTGAGTCAGGTTAGCCATTGTGGGTGTCCCCACTTGAATATGGGGCCTGAGACCCTAAACTGAATATAAAATGGGGTGGGATGAGGAAGTGAGCCAAGCACAATATTCCTCTCTGCTTCTTGACTGTGGATGTGATGTGACCAGCTACTTCAAGCCCCTGCTGCTGATACTTTCCTGCTATGAGGGATGAACCACAATAAACCCTTTCTTAAAACTGTTTTTAATGAAAAGTTTCTGCACTCCAATAAGCCTCTCTGTTGACGCAGCAGTCCAAATCAGACCAAATCAAACCAAATTAGTCCACATTTAATGGATAAAACACTCCTGGATGATTTTCCAGTCCTCCAGAAAAAGGAGGAGATGGAAAAGAAAGGCCGGAAAGCCATGTGGCTGTTTTCTTGGATACAGTTTAAATTCTTGGTGCGCATGGTCTTGAACATCTCTAGTGTTAGTATTCAGGCATCAGTCCTTGGGGTCCTGACAGGCTACGCCCTCAGCTGCAGCCACTAAGAGCATCACCTGTGAACATTCACCACATTCCCTTTTTAAAAAGGTTCTGCTCATCTACCATCTCTTTCTCTCTCTGCTTTTCTGTCTGTCTCTGTCTCTCCTCCCCCTCCCCCACCTCTCTCTTCTCTTGTCTTGCTCCTGTCTACAGACAAAGACAAGAGTTTCCCCTCTTCTCTCCCCCCCTTTTCCAGTAATAATAATAATAATAACAATAATAATAATAACAATAATAATAATACCCTCCATGTGAGCTCTGTTGCATGGTGTCTTTCTGTCTTTTGATGCCCTTTTAAATTGCCACGTCTATGAGAGGGGTTATCATTTTGTGGGTTTTCTAAGACAATGTGGGGTTTGGAGAGAGAGAGAAAGAGAGAGAGAGATAGGGGAGGAGGTTTTCCATCAGAACATTCCAGGCTCTTTGGGTATATGGATGCCAGGGTTTGGGGTGAAGCTTCCACCAAAACATTTACCAGGGTATTTTATGAAAGCAACTGAATAGGAACTAAAGCATGCTGTAGCAAAACATGCCTTGTGTTGTGTCAGCTTTGACCATCGAGACTGTTTGGGCTGACTCCTGTGTCCCTCTAACATGCTAGATCCTTGTGTTTTGTGCTTGTCTTAGCACATATTTACTGCCTGATACTAAAGGATCTAGAACCTCATCTGGTCCATTTCTTGCCCTGCTTCTAGTATGAATAACTCTAGTGTCTTTTTGCTTACTGTAAACTTACATCCCCAAAGTGAAAATTCTGAGTCCAACCCTTAGCCATCTACTTGTTTAATCGTTCAGCACAAGTCTATGTACATAATGGTATCAGAGGTCTTAAGCAGTACTCATGGAGAAATACTTCCATTAAATAAAAACTTGTGTTCATCAGTTCCCTATTACTATAACAAATACCTGAGATAAACTAATTTAAAAAGGGAGAAGGCTTATTCAGAATCATGGTTTCCGAGGGTTCAATCCATGATTATTTGCCCGTTTCTCTGTTCCCAAGGCAGCATGGTGCAAGGGCACATAGAAGAGAGGGCCTATTCAATCCATGTGGTTCTGAAGTTGTTTCTTCCCATTTAAATTTAGAGACTATTTTGTGTATTTTTGAATTAGATTTATATTAGGTGCAAAATTAGATATATATCTTGCATGTAGCTTCTCAAAGTCTGTGACTTGTCTTTGTAAACTCTTAACATAGTGTTTAATAGGGAACTTTTTAATTCTAACAAATTTGATTTATCAACTTTTTTCTTTTGTGGGTATTTTTGGTGCTGATTTAACAAATGTACCATGTCACTTTCTAGATTTTCTTCTACAGTGTCTTCTAGAAGTTCTAGTAGTGTACAGTGCTTTGTATTTAGATTTATGCTTCATTTTTTTAGTAAATTTTGTGAATGTTTAATTCATTGTCACACACACACACACACACACACACATATATATATATATATATACATACATATATACATATATATATATCCAATTATTTCAGGGCCATTTATTAGATATAAACTTTTCTCCACTTAACTGACTGTATTCCATTGTCAAAGTTCAGCATGCTATATTTACTTGGGTCTCTTTCTGAGCCCTTTCTTCTGTTGTTCTTGTCATTATTCTAGTAGTGCACAATGTCTTAGTTTATTTTGTTTGTTTGTTTATTTGTTTTTGAGACAGGATCTCTCTGTGTAGCCCTAGCTGTCCTGGAACCAGCTCTTTAGACCAGGCTGGCCTCAAATTCACAGAGATCTGCCTGTGTCTGTCTCTTGAGTGCAGGAATTAAAGTCCTATGCTACCACTGCCTGGCTCTGTCTTGGTTTTTATAGCCTGTGCTAAGTCTAAAAACCAGCTAGTATCAGTTTTACTTTCCATATATATTTAAGACACAGCTTTCAACATTCACAAAATATCTTGATATTATTTTGATTTGGAATCCCATTAGACATATAAAAGAAATTGGAAGAACTGACAACACTTGAATTTTAAATATTAATAGAGAAATCAGAAAGGGAATTTGATATTGAAGTTAGCTTGCTGAAAAATGTGACTAAAAGATATGATCTTCAAATGGTGCAAAAGTCCAAAGAAATAAAATTATGACCATATTGATAAAGATATGAATAATCTAAGAGACTGTATAAGCAATAATTCTGTAAAGAGAAAATGGAACAGATGGAGACATATGTTGTTCAGAATTCTTCCTACAAACAACAGAATGTTCTTTGGCGAGTTGATGAAGTGAAGGGTTTTATTAAAATGTATTTGGCAGAATCCCTACAACTACATAGAGAGTTAAATTGACTTTGCAAATAAATACAATCCAAGAGAACCTTGGAAGATTTCTTAATAAAATATAATATCCTTCCATGTTTTCTGCTCAGGCTAAGGATCTGGTACCCCAAAGTTAGGAAAAGTGCTGAAGCATAGGATTCCTATAGCTCAGGGGCACTGGCTCCTTTACTGAGTACTATAGGCAAATATCTATGCTGGCACATGTGGAGAGTGTGGGTCTCTATTGTCCCAACAGCCAGAAGATCATGTCTCTCCTCACTTTAGCATTTTCACTTCTAACTAGGAGAGTGATAGAAGTCATACTGTGAAAATACCAATATTCATGCATGGCATTCCATGATAGTAAGTGACAACGGGTGGTTGATACCTATAGACTATTGCAAATAATGATTTGGAGATTTAAAACATAAGATTTTTAGATTAAAGATGCTGGTCACATCTCAGAAAAGGCTAAGACACAAAACCAGAGACTCAATCATTTCAGGATATATATCTCCTGGCTAGCTCCCAGTTATTACTATACTCTAAAGAATTGGAGAGTTTGTGTGTGGGTCAAGCTTGGCCTATTTTCAAACAACATAAATCTATATCCTCCTTGATTGGACCTCTGCCTTCTGACATGCAGGTTATGAATCTCTGGGTTAGCCAACTATCTTAGGAAAGAGCCCTCAGGCAGCAGTTTCCACTGTGACCTACTAGTCAATACATGTCTCTTTAGAAATTCACTAAAATTACTTTTTTTTTTTTTTTTTTTTTTTTTTTTTTTTGCCGTTGTTGAATTGTAAATGTTTATTCCTTTGTTATCATTTCACTCAATCCCCAGGAGGCAAGGGATTTAAAGCCATGCTTAAGTCTTCTCCATGATGCTGTAAATCTCCTCTAAGTGTGTTGTAAAAATTATTTTGTAATTCAGGTATCAGCACAGCATTAAAAAAACCCATGTGCATTCATTTTGCATTCTTTCTCTACATTAAATTAGAAATGATCATCCGTCCTCTTTTAGATGATAATGAGGCACATTCACGGGAATGTTTAGCACCTGCCTCTTTCTTTTAGGTAGCCTCATTCAGCGTTTTCATTCATTTCTTTGATTCAATCTGTTGTCAGAAATGGAAAACAGCTGACCACCACTGGAGCAATGATGACAAACATGAAAGGTTTGTTGTGTAATTTTAGTGGCTATATGCTTGAAATTGGGTGCATAGGCCAAGGGTATTGCAATATGCTATGCAAACAGCATGACAGACTAGCAGATGACCAGAATTACAGCATCCCGCTTTCTAGCAGGGACATTTGGCTTGCCACATTGCAGAAATGATTCAGTGGGTTTCTATTGTCTCCTGCTCTCTGTTCATGGGACACTTTCTCTTCCAGCATTAGGGATGTGTGGAACCTAGGACACTCAGCAGTGGACAGATGAGATTAACAGCAGGCTAGCCCAGTCCTCACCGCCTGAGAGACAAAGATACTGCCTTCTCTGTAGGGTACATGGGTTTGCCCATTGGAAATTAATAACCAACCAGGAACTGTGGTAAGCTGGGCTTCATGATAACAATGCAGTGGGTTTCCTATTTTTTGATTCTCGGGAAAGGAGTCTAAAAGAATCATTCTGAATGCAGGTGCAGGCTAGGAACTTAATGCCGCCCCCTCTGATATTAGCTAAGGGGGGCTGTTTAGCTAGGGGAAACATCCACAGCAGTAGAATAGACCATTTAAGGTTGTGCTGGTTAGTTTTAACTAACCTAAATTCACATGGGAAGAGAGTTTCAATTGAGAAAATAACTCCATCAGATTAACATACTGGGTGTCTGTAAGGGGGCTTTCTGGTTATTGATTTATATAAAAAGACCAAGCCCATTGTGGATGACACCTTTTCACAGGCAGGAAGCCCCGACACAGAGTAGAGAAAGCTGGCTGAGTGATAAGCAAGCAGGCAGGTAGTACTGGGTGCCTGCTTTCTCTCTGTCCTTTCTGTGGAACTATCTCACGTTCCTTCTTCTGTCACTTCCCTGCTACCATGAACTGTAATCTGGAATTAAAAGCAGAATAAGCCCTTTTTCCCCTCCATGTTACTCTTGGTCAGGGTGTGAAGCTAGAACAAAGGTCATCTTGATTTCAGCTGTTTTGGGGAAAATATGTAGTTCCTGGATCTTAATTTGAGTCCTCATATTGTCAGCATGGGCAAAGACAGAAGCACAGGTCCACACTGTCCTTGGCAGTATCTTGAACAGCTTCCTTCATCTTTTAGGGACATTGACTCAGGTAAAACTGGATCCTTGGTTTTGCTGAAGAGAAGAATTTCAGTATGAGCCAGTATTAAAGATAGTTGAAGTTTGTTAAAAGACACTTTTGTAACATGAATTTTAAGCATGCAGATGGAAAAAGAGAGAAATAAAGCACACCTGAGAGACAGTGTGGACTTGTGAAATACAAGGCATGCTTGACTGTCTTTTTGAAAGTTTTTGGAGTTTTAATATATATTATATATATATATATTTCTTATTTTACATATCAATCCCAGTTCCCTCTCTCTCCTTCTCTCCCTCCCATGCCCCCCACCCCCTCCCATCCCACTAACCCTCACTCTATAGGGAGGGTGATGCCTTCCAGGAGGGCTCATCAAAATTTTTCAAGTCATTTGAAGTAGGGACTAGGCCTCTAAACTAAGGGATTATCCCTCCATGAGGAATGTGTTCCCAAAGTCCTTAATGTATTAAAGGGACCATTTCTTCCTCCCCCCCCCCATCTTTCTCTCCTTTCCCACAATTTAGTTTACTCTGAACAGGATTATAACTTGGTAAAATAATACTAGACTGATAAAGTAAAACTCAGGCTGCACAAGGTGATCAGCACATATCCTTTTAAACACACAAGGATGATTCTAGAAGACTCCTAGAAAATTTTAGGATGACAGCTGGGAAGGGAGATGATCTTAAACAAATATGAATTGTGCTAGAATTCTTGATTCTCAGCTGGAGAGGAGGCCTCAACTAGACTCAGGGTAAGGGGCTCATCTGCATTCTTCAATAATTCCCCCTGTCTTTTTATACTGCTTCCAAAAAACAAAACAAAAATTTCCAAAACATCTTAGCAAGTCTTTTATGTGCAGAACATTGCACCTAAGGTTGATTTTCTTATTTCTTTTCCCCTTAGTTAATCAGATCTACAAGATTTGTTTTCTGAGAATGGATGTTGTGCACACTTTTGAGAAATCTTCGCTCTACTAGGATTTTGACCCTTTTAAGAGGTATAGTTTGCTGAAGAGGCTTTCCAGACCAAAGAATTCCAGTCAACTTTGCCACATAAAATGCAGTCAATGTAAATAGAGTACAAGGCTCAGTGGCCTTACAGTTAAATTCAGAGCAGTTGAACATATACCCTGAAAAATAAAATTTTCAACTCTCCTGAAAGAGATCACCGTTGATATGAATCCCAAAGGCATCTTTGGTTACTTATTGATGTCTTAGTTATTATACAATAATAAATTTTAGAGATGTATTATAAATCATGTAAGTAACTGGAGGTTCTGAATTTAACGAGGAAAGAAGACTTGTTAGGTAAATGGGAAAGAATTTAGACAGTAATATTTGGCTTATGTTTCAATCAGCAGTTTTAATGATTAATGGAAACATTGGTGAATGAAAGTCTGTTTGAGCCTTGAGAAAGTAAACTTGTCTCCAGGTTGGGGGACTATCATTCAAGGAAAGTAAATCAACATGGGAGGAAAGCTGTCATAGTGGAAAGAAAGATGAACTGAGTCAAAAGACCCTTGGTCTTGTTTTGAGATCTGTGTTGGGTAACTCTGAATCCTTCATTGACCCCATTCGTTCACATCTCTATAACATGTGGCATTATTATGGTGATCTCTCAGAAATACTCAACTCCAAAATTATTTAATTTGAGAAATCCCTAGATTTAACCCTTTATAGCAGAGGTAGTGTATCCAGAAGTCAGGACATCTGCATCCTGTTGAGATGCTCCTCAGTGGAATGTTTTTTGCAATCACTGTCCTCCCTGGAATTTAAATAAAACCCTCATGGGAGTGCCCAAGTACAAAAAGACTAAGAAATGTTTTAATGCAGTCACCTTGTTTCATAGAACACAATTAATGTGTCATAAATAACTCCCCAGCTAGGAACACTGTCAGCTGCTGGCTAGAACCTTACTCTTAGGTATCTCAAACACTCTGAAGAGTAGAGGAAAATGAAGTAATAGTTTTTGTTTTTCAACTACATTTGTGTGTGTGTGTGTGTGTGTGTGTGTGTGTGTGTTATAGCATGCATATGGAGGCTAGAGGTCAACTTGTGAGAGTTGGTCCCCACTTCCACTATGTGGGTCCTATGGATTGAAGTGAGAACCGGAATAGTAATAAAGATTATTTCTTAGACAACAAGTTTACTCATAAGTGTTAAAGTTGATTAGAGTTGTATTAATAACTATAGCCTTTCTTTCTTTGGCACAAAATCTCTAAGCGTTTGTGTGCCTTAATTTGGAATGACAACATGGAGAGTTACCGTTTACTGAATACTTTTTGTTCTGAAGGTTTCATCTATCACTTAATCTCCATACATCTTTGAGGCAGATATCTTTATTTTACACATGAAAAGTTGAAACACCCTTGGGCAAATTCCACACAACTCTTGGGTGGTAAGTTTGGGATTTGAACCAATCACGTCCCCTCATCAGTGCCAATATTAACTGCTTTGTAAGAAAGCATTAAGGGTAATAATGGTGGAGAAACTGCAGTCGAAGAGGAAACCAGTGCCACCCGGTCAGCAAACAAACTGGAGGGGTGAAAGGGAAGAGCCCAGTGCACTTGGGGAAAGACTACACACAGGTCTGTTCTTATTTCATTTGGGGCTTAAGAAGAACATTCCACATCCTCACTGCTTTGCTTTTGAGTTCTGCCATAAAAAGATATCACAGTCCAGAGGCTGTGGAGGGTGAGGCTGGGGAACTTGTGGAAAAGAGGACACTCAGTGTTGACCTAGTTGTTGGAGTCACAGTCCATGCTCTGCCACCCCTCAGCAGCTCTGTTCTCCTGTTTACTTCTTACATGAAGAGTCAGCCCTCCTTTTGGAAAATCTGAGAAAGCCAGGTACTCACTCCCCCAAATCTCTGTAACTTAATATGAACTTGTGACCCAAATCTAGTCAAGGAGCTGTAAGGCAATGTTAGAGACTTCTGGGCATGCTTTTCCTCCACAGAAAAAGGAGTGACAGGGTTAGAGACCCACTGTACCATGCTAGATTTTGGTTTTGCTGCCGGTCACAACAGAGATCACAAGGGGAGGCTCAGTCAATATATAGAGAACATCAGGAGACCAAGGCAGCAGGAATTTAGATTATCGTCTACGAGATTTTTCTGGTTTAATCCATGTATTTAGGACCATTCATCCATTTTGTGTTTTGTGTTGTTTTGTATTTATGGGAGGCAAGAAACAAGGACTGTTTAGTAATTGACAGAATACAGATAACTGGACTCTTTTAGTATCAGTAGTTGGGAAGAGACTTCTTTTTCTCATTGAATTAGATTGGCTTTCTCAGAAAAAAAAAATCAATGAGCTAAACATGTACAGATTTGATTTTACATTTGTTCTCCATCCCATGTGGGTCTCTATATTTATCCTTATGTTCAAATACAATGCTGTATCACATTAAAGGTTGCTATAGCTCTAAAGTAGCATGGATTTTCCAAATCAGCTCTTTTACAACTGTTTTAGATCCATTTTATGTGCATGTATATTTCTGAGGCCTCATCCTCCCTGGGGAGCAGAAAGGGGATGGGATGGAGGTTGGAGGGGGGACAGGGGAGAAGGGGGAGTGAGGGAACTGGGATTGACATGTAAAACAAGCTTGTTTTGACTTTAAATGAAAAAAATATTATCATAAAAAAAAAAAAGAATAGACCTCCTGATTTTTCCAGTAAAGCTTCCTGGGATTTTGACTGCAGTTAATTTGAATTATAGGTTAATTTGATGTTAAATGGTATCTTAATGATGGTGTCTTTTGCTCTTTGCATTTAGTGTATTAAAATTTTAAGCAATCAACCAAAGTTTTATTACATTATTCTAGAATATATATTTCCAATTGATCACTGATTCATATCTTTGACATTACTACCAATGGTATTGTTTTAACTTATATTTTAACCTTGTTATAAGTAGATTTTAATTTTATATTAATTGGCCATGTATATATTCTGAGTTTTCTAGATTCAGGTATTAGTTACGTGGTTTTTCTGTGACTCCTTTATAATTTCAATATAGATGTTTATGATGACTATGAAAGCCGAAGTTCTGCTTCCCTCCCTGTGATGTTTGCATTATGCCTGTCATTATTCAAGTGCTTGTGCTGACTAGGACCACCGTCTTAACCTTTATCAGAAGCTATATGAACAGACAAAATTGTATTGCCCCATATCTCAGAACGCTGATACCTGTAGGTATTCCTTTCTCCTTCCTTCCTTCCTTCCTTCTTTCCTTCCTTTCTTCCTTCCTTCCTTTCTTCTTTCCTTCCCCTCCCTCCCTCTCTCTCCCTCTCTCTCTTTCTTTTTTGTAGACTCTCTTGGCCAATTCAGGAAATTTCCCTCTTTAAATCATATTCTGAAAGGTTTTGGTATGAATAGGCATAAACTTTAGAATAATATTTCTGCATCTATTGGAGATACTCAGTTGACATAGTCGTTTGTGTCGATGGTTTTCAAATATTAAAAAAAAATTCTAGTTCTTTCTTTGGGTATTTGCTCCTTCCTTTGTGAAATACTACAAAAATCGCTCACTTAAAAATGCTTTTGAATTTTTTTCACGACTTTTTCCTTTGATCCATAGATAATGTTTATTATTGAGATTTGCTTTGGCAAATCCTGTTGTAGTCTCTCAGCGTTTTCATCATGTGTTTAAGAAGAATTCATATAAATTAAAGTGATTGACAATATCTAAAATTAATGCCATATCATATGCTATAAAAGGACAAATTAAAATGTTTAACATTACAAGGTGACCTATGTTTATTTCACAACATTCTGTGCATTGGCATCTACTTTTTCTTAACATTAACAGTCATTGCAGCATTCTCTGAGCTAGTATTAATGTGGCAAATGATATATGCCTTTTTTTATCTTTAGTCTGTTTCTTAAATTTAAAATAGGTTTCTAGAAGGCAGCATAAACTTGGACCCTGCTGTTGTTTTAGCTATTCTGAGTTTCTTTAATTGGTGTTTTCATTTAATGTAATTATTGTTGCTTTGGATATGGCCAGCCAACTTTTATGCCAGCATCAGGGAGATTTCCCATGCTGGCACTGAGTGGCTTAGCTGAGGACAGAAATGGATACCCTGTAGATCTGTGGGATTTCTTCTGTGTAGGGAGCTTTTCTTTCTGCTTTTGGGCTCTGGAGACCACAGATATCCTGGTCCTCCCTGCCTTCCACCTCTTCAAATTAGAGGGTCCACCAAGCTCTCTGTCTGGGGTATTATCCCTCCTTGGCAGTGTTGAAGAGGCTATCAAAATGTAGGGATTATTTTTCATAGGTTAATTGAGTAATAATTGAGTCTAACATAAGTCACATGGCTGTAAGTAGTAAAGTTGGGATTTGCATCCAAGTTAGTCTGTCCTCAGAATCTGTGTTTGTACTCTCAATGCAGAATCACTAGAAATGTTCATGTTAAAAGAAGTCCCTGGAGGAATTTGTATGAATTGATGGAGTTGTCCTTATTAATAACTGACCTTACCATTATTTTTTGTGACCAAGTTTGTTATTTCAAGTAGCTAACACATTGCAATTAAAAATTCATGTTTCATCACTGGTATTATGTCAGTAGAAAGTTAAGTAGTTGTTCACACAGCAGTTTTAATGATTCAGAGATAGTGGTGTGATGATGTCAGCCTTATGATGGCTTTTACACATCCCAGTATGGCTGTGTCAGCCTAAATTAATCTTGATTTTGGCATCCTCAGGCGACATCACACCCATAGAAAATCATCTCTTAAATGAATGATTCTGTATGAGAAAAAGCAATGAGGGGGTTTTATTGCTTGAAATCTCTTTTGTTTTCTAAAAACACTGAGTAGTTCAGAAAATTATTTAAAGTTACTCTGTCAAAGTAATTTAGTTACAGTCTTTTCTGTTGATTAAACCTGTTTCTTTCAACAAGAATAGAATAATCAGGAAGATCAGAGCATGGTGAGTACTCACTAGCCCCTGACACAAACAGGATGGTGTTTGTGGCAACGCATAGTGACTATGGATGACTGAAGACATCCATTGCTAGAGTAGAACAGTGTTCACAGAGGTGGATATTTAGCCACCCTTGTTAGCCCAAGTCCTCCACCAATGCATGAGCAGGTGTTTCTCAAGGTTAGCACAAGGTCAAGTGAGTGTATTCTAAGGGAGGGCTGGAGTAAAAAATAGATACACAGTGATAAATGCAAATTTATTTAAAATAGTTGAATTTTTAGCTGTTAAGACAAAGGTATAATCGGTGGACTACTAAAGGAATACTTTAAAGTCAACAATGATCCAGTCAGTGGTCATGATCACCTGTGAGCATTGACCTCTAGGTGAGTTTAACAAATAAATATTAATCTATACGAAAACAATCACTTTCCCTGGGGTTTTCAGAACATTTTCTTTCAAACAGTAAAGTATAGGGTTGTCACTGCTCTAGACGCAGTGGGACATGGGAAAATGAAGCCTATAAATGAAGAAGACCAAAGTCTCATGCACTAGGCCACTTTAGTGCATTTACACCCTGAGCATTAAGAACAGTCACGTGAGGAAAGTTCCCATGATTCAGGATAAACCATACATGGAAAAAATATTCCATATTCCATAAATTTAATTACATAACATCAACAAAGAGTAATGAACAATCTGGAGTAAACTCATTCCTATCTACTACACCTGGGAGGAGCAAAAATTGCATTCCCAGAACAGCTCCATGTTTTGAAGAAACTGAGGTCATGAGGTTCTTGTCTTGTTTTCTTGGAGTCTCAAAATTCTCCTCACATGACTCCATTCTTGGACCCTGTTTTGACAAAGGACCTGTAAGATGACTCAGTGGGTAAAGGTTCAGTTCGTGGATCCACTTGGTGGAAGAGAACTGAATCTTGAAAGTGGTCTACTGATTTCCTAACCATTAGGGTTAATACAATCCTAGGATTATTAGGGCCTATGTAATTTTTCAAAGTTAACAACTACTCTGAGATGATGACAGATGCAAAGAATATCTGTTCACTATGTAGGAATGCTGACAATTTCTTTTTTGCAAAGAGTATTGTGGGGGGGGGACTATGCTAGGAGATAGTGAGGTCTAAGACTTAGTGGAAAGAAGTGAAGAAGCCCAAGGTCTGGGCGAAGACTTCCAAACAGAGGTGCAGGCAGAAGATGGGCAGTCCTTGGAAAAGCCACACAGTTGCTGTCTGAAGTGAGACAACAGTTACAATGGCCATAGTATGGTGAGAAATCTGAGGGAACAGGCTTTGCAATTAGTTCCCAAGTGATGAAACAGACATGACAACCTCCTGAGCAGAGCTGTGAGTGCTCCAGATGAAGCAAACCCACTGTGTGATGTTGCTTAGGCTGGGGCTAGAGAGGGCCTACTCTGTTCTGGAGCAGGGAAACAACTGTGTGTTGAGGCTCAGTCCTATAAACATATACTTTGTTCATTGTGTGAAAAACACCAGACACTTCTGTGATAGGATTCTTTAAAAATAGTTTTGCCATTTTGCTCCTGCAGGGATGTATAGTTAACTGTCACAAAACACCTTAACACCTTTACATATCCCACATTTCTTTCTTTTTCTTTTTCTTATTTTGAGTTTCAAACACCTGGTCATCATTTTCTATACCCGGTCACTTGTCATAAATGCATCATTATCTTGTCATGGCTTCTCTGCACTTAGAAAAGTAATTATTGTTGACACCAGCTATAAAAACCAGGCATCTGTGTGGCTTCTGAAAGTCTGTCTGTCATGGGCAGCTGGTGTTTAGAATTGGTCTTTCTGGAAAGTGATATACGATGTAGACAGAAGTATTTGAAGAATTGAAGAATTGAAATAGTTCCAAATTTATGGCAGCTCTCAGCACTAAAGCTTTGGTCTGTTACAATAATGTAGGAATTCTGAGCCCTTCACACTCAGCCTCCGCCTGTTGCTGCAGTCAGGTCAGTTGCCTAGGTTCCAGCTACCCTTGTTGTCCTTACACCAGCATTTGAGTTATCGTTTCTTCGTATGATATAGGACAGACTCCTTCGTCTTCCACTCTCACTTCTCAGGGACTAAGCCAGGCCACGTTGTCCAGGAGAAGGTACTTCCTCTTACACTTTTTCTTTGACTTCATGGTACTTACATTAATCTCAAATTTCAGAACATTTGCATGTATCTACATGTGTATTATACATTTCTTTTTCTTTAGTTATAATCCCCATGAAGAAAAGAATTTGCCTGTTTTCTTTACTGTGTGTTTTGTGAATTTTTCTGGATATCAGGAGCCAACCATGAACGTTGTTTCTCATTGTTACTCTGTCAAGCCCCACAGTAACTGTTGCCCTCCTGTGGCTGAGAGAAGCCCTGATGGCTGAGAGCTCTGAGCTTCACAATGGCTCCATACAATCTTTATCCTGGTTTTCCACCCTGATTCATGAAGAGCTGCATCTCAGGGGCTACAATTTTGCTAGTCTTGGCTGTATGTCTTCCTTCAAGGGTCTTGCTGCCAATGCATGGCTCAGGAGTCTGTTCCTTTTGCATAACTGATGGGTGGCTCTGAAGTTTCCACCATTGCCCAGTAGCATTTACCTTTCCTGGCCACTGTGTGTGTCTGGGTATGAGTGTCACAGTCAGCATCAGGACATCCTAACTGACTTTCCAAGCCTGTTCTGTGGTCTGTTTTTGCTATTGTCACATGCAGCTCTCATCACTTATAAATCTCACAATACAATGTTAACATGATGACTTCCAGGAGTTATTCCTTGCCAATTTATAACTAGAAATTTCTCTTTTTATTTGCCTTTCGTTTTCCATGTCTGTGGCTTTTCATGTCTTTCTGTTGATCCATTGTGTCTGGTTCTGTGAGTGTGAAAAATTCCCTTATGTGTTACTTCTAGGACAAATCCTCTGCCTCTGAGCTGGTGCTCACATTATGTGTCTGCAGACTTCATCTTTGCTTTCAGTTTTTGAGAGATGGTTTTGTTAGATTATTTTCTGGACTGACAGAATTGTTTTCTTTCAGTGATCCACAGATGTCACATCGTTGTCTGTTACTTTTCATAGTTTCTGACAAGAAGTTTGTTCTTCTACTCATCTATTTTCTTTTGTTTGTGACATGTCTCTCCCCTGGCTGCTGCAAGATTTTCTCTTTATCTCCAATTCATTGAAGTCTGCCTGCCATGCTCTGTGTGTTTTGACTTATTTTAACTTTGTTTTGTTTTTATTAGGTGTTCATTTTACGCCAGGTTCCTTGGATCCTTGGTTGAATGTATTTGTAAGTTTCTTTCAGTACCTTTGGTTTCTGCAACTCTTTCTTCTGTTTCTTCTGTCTCCCTTTTTTTTTTAAACCTTCTCTTGTGACTCCAGGGTACCTTTGATATAGTCTGACAGCTTGGTGCTTGCTGTGTTTCTCTCCCTCTACACTTTCTTTGTGAAGCTGGTTTATGTTCATCTGTCATTATGTTCAGTGACTCTAAAAAATAAATTTATAAGCAATCCTGCATTTACACTTTAATAGGTCCCATCCCTGATGAAATTCCTCATTTGCACATGCCTGGTGCTAGCTCTTCTACTGTAGCTTTTAACATAGTCATCCATTCCTTTATGGACCCAGTGAGAGCTAATATTTGGTTCATATATGGCTTTGGTTCCATTTATATATTTAATCATCTTTTAACTACATTTTTCCACTTTTATATTTCTTTTATTTTTTCAATCAACTAGAAATATCCTGTATAAAAGACCTAAAAGAGAGGAAGTACTGATTATACTAGAATACACCTCTTAGGTTCGGTCACTGGTATTGGAGTTGGACTCTGTTTTCAATGTACATAGGTTTTTATCTCTCTAGTGTTAGGCCACCACTGCAGCTGCTTAAGACAAAAGTTATGATTACAGGGTCAGTACTGTTTTCCCAACTGTTGGTTGTTCTTTCTCTTGTGCATAGATTTACCTTCATGTGGTGGCCTCTTACCTATGGAGATATTGCTGCTTGACAATCAGTTTCAGATGCATAATGACGATGGTGAAAGCCTTCTGTTATTCTCATCCAGGTTTAGTCTTAGACTGGTCTTAAGCTATGGATTCTGGCTTTCACACTATCTGGCTTTCTTTCTATGGCAGTCAAGCTCTGCCTTTATTCGGGGATGTTCTGGCCTTTCCTAGACCACCCACTGCTGCTTAGTTCTGGAGTAGAATCCTTTGGACATGGTTTCCTGCTTTCTCCCAGCATGGGAATGTGTTCAGTAAGGCAGCCTCCATCATAGCAGGTCCTTTTTTGTCTTTAGAGATAATGGACTTAGCTCGCCATTCTTTAGTCACCTCAGGGTTTTGTCTCTGATGAGAATGTAGAGATAGTATTTCCATCCAACATCTACTAATTACCATGGATGGTTCTGCCCCAGGGTGCTGATCCTGGAGTCCAGTTCTGCTACATTCTCTCTCATCAGCACCCTGTCAAAGTTCATGGTAGTGGAGCCAGGTGCTTCAGGTGAACAAAACAAGCATTGACTGTCTGGAGCTCTCCACTCTTTCAAACTGACATATTAGCCCATGCCGTTCAGCAATCAGGGCAACTGTAGTTGATTGTGACCAATCAGCCTACATGGTGACTATCCTTTCCACTCCCAGTTTGTCACAAACCAACAGTCTGCACATTCTGTCTCCTTTTGTCTCTGTTTGGAATTTAGCTGACCTGACTACTTATCAATACTTCGATCAGCAACCAAAGTTCATATTTTGTGGTTTCTACGTTTTCTTGTTGTTAGGATTTGATTGATGTTTTTCACCTTGTTTTCATAGTTCTTTCCTCCCCCCTCTTTGTTTAATGCCCTGTGAACAAATGAAAAGCAACCCAGCTACTTTACAGGTTGGTTGTAGCTCTGATTATTTTTCCTTAGAGGGTCTGCAATCTAATAGGAGAGTTTGTAGCTTCCTAAATCAAATGTCAGTCACTTTCACATCTAACACACACTCCTGTTTGTAAGGCAAGGTCATCGATCTGCTCTCAAGGTTGGACTTAGACTGTCCTACAAAGATGCTTTGACCTTGTAGGGAAGAGGTGCAACAATGTGATGGCTGCACTGTAGATTCCCCTTGGATGATTCAGTGTGTGTTCCAAAGCCACTCCTTTAAAAAAAAAAATATTGTCATCACAGGGACAGCACAAACTATTCTATTCAAAGACATATGCATTGCATTTAACTTAACAAAGATCACTTTTAGTTAAAGAGAGGGAGTGTTTGCTTAAACATTTCCACAGCATTTGGATAAGATTTAAAACCAGATAATGAGGAGGTCCCACTTACAGGAGGGAGTGAGAAAGGGAGGGAGGGAGGGGCAGGGGGAGGGAGGGGGAACTGGGATCGATATGTAAAATAAGAAAATAAGTAAATAAAAACCTGATAATGATTATCTAATTCTTAAACCACAATTAAATTATTTTGTCTTATAGAAGAGGAATATTCATTCTAAGTTGTAATTAGACTAAAATTATGAGAGACTGTAAGGCTGGAGGTATCTGTTTAGGGGAGAGTCATGGTAAGTTTGGGGTTACAGATAAAGATAAGCATAACACACATAAGGCATGGATTTTTAAAGGGATTATTTAAAGGCACTAACCAGAGAATGATGCTTTCCTGTCTAGGACTGAATTAAAAGAAGGTAATGGCTGCAAATGAATTCTGCTTCCATGGTAAAAGTACATAGAGATAAACTCATCCCTTGAGGGGTGTTCCCCAACTATATGGCAGTATTGTATGGAACAAAGGAGACTCACTAATAATGAGCAATAATCGGCTATTACAGCTGACCTTTCACACAGAATCCCCCAAGGACTTACTGCACACTGAATAGTAAGGCAATCTGAAGTAGTAAAGAGGACTGTTAGGCCAAGAAACTATTTCAGATTGTGGCAAGACCCATAAACTGTGACAGAAGATTTTTAAAGGCTACTCAGGGATTACAGAGTAAATGCCTTCAGGTATTGGTTGGGAATATATTCATAAGCGGCTCTGGTCTGCTATAAGACAAACAAGAAATAGTGAGTTCTGAGTTTCCAGTGTAAAGATGTTCACATCTGATTTTTTTCAAAGGTGTTTCATTCAAATTAAATGTACTTTAAGGTCCCTCTTTCCCTGCTGTGTCTTCTACATTTTATCAGTGAGTATCTAATTTCATTTTTTGAATTTGTGTACCTTGACATGTCCCATAGTCAACTCTTTCAGGAAATAATCACTTACTAGCTAAAATTGAGTCTGAATCATATGCTCTCAATGGTGATCTTTCTTAGCTTAGAGAATCCCAGTTGCCCCAAATCTCTTCCCTGGCTTAATCACTTATCAAAATGCCACGTAGGTAATACTCCTGAAGTCAAATCATGGTCTGTCATCCAGAGGAATGACAGGTTAGGGGGCACATACTGAACATAAACTAGGCTTCACATTCATTTTGTAAGACTGATTTAGAGATGAGATGAAAGACAAGTGAAATCAAGACACACTTGCTTTCTTTGGAAAATGTTAGTTGGAGAGGACACTGTTTTAAGTGTCAGCATTTTTTTTTTTTAATTCAGGCAGTAGACATACAGAGCTTGACTCACCCATTGATCTGATGACTGCTTCTATTTCATTAGGGTCTGTTTAAATTGCTTATCTGTTCTTGATTTAATTTTGATAAGTGATATTTATCCAGAAAATTGTCTATTTCCGTTAACTTTTCAAATTTTGTGGAGTATAGGTTTTCAAAGTATGATCTGAAGAAGATTCTCTGGATTTCTTCAATGTTGTTTTATCCCCTTTTTCATTTCTGATTTTGTTAATTTGTATGTTCTCTCTGCCTTTTGGTTGGTTTGGATAAAGGCTTTTCTATCTTGTTGATTTTATGGCAGAACCAACTCTTTGTTTCATTGATTTTTTATATTGTTTTCTTTGTTTCCACTTTATTGATTTCAGCCCTCAATTTGATTGTTTCCTGGCATCTACTCCTCCTGGGTGACTTTGCTTCTTTTTGTTCTAGAGATTTCAGTTGTGCTGTTAATTCTCTAATGTGACTATTCTCCACTTTCTTCATGTGGCACTTAGGGCTATAAACTTTCCTTTTAGCAATGTTTTCAAAGTGCTCCATAAGTTTGGGTATGTTGTGTCTTCATTCTCTTTGAATTCTAAGAACTCTTTAATTTCTTTATTTCTTCCTTGACTCAATGGTACAATTGCACATTGTTCAATTTCCATGAGTTTGTAGAGTTTCTGAAATGTGTATTATTGTTGAATTCTAACTTTAAAGCATGGTTGTCTGTTAAGATACATGGGGTTATTCCAATTTTTGTATCTATTGAAGTTTGCTATGTTACTGAGTATGTGGTCGATTTTAGAGAATGTTCCATGTGGTGCTGAGAAGAAGGTATATCCTTTTGTGTTTGGATGGAATGTTTAATAGATGTCTGTTAAACCCAATTGGGTCATAAATTCTGTTAGTTCTTTTGTTTCTTTGTTAAGTTTCTGTCTGGTGGTCCTGTCTGGTGGTGAGGGTAGGGTGTTGAATTCTCACACTGTGTGTGATGTTTTATGTGTGATTTGAGTTTTAGTAATGTTTCTTTTGCAAGTGTAGGTGCCTTTGTATTTGGGGCATAGATGTTCAGAATTGAGACTTCATCCTGATGTATTTTTTGTGTGATGAATATGAAATGACCATCTTCATCTCTCTAGGTTGATTTTAGTTTGAAGTCTATTTTGGTATATATTAGTATAGCTACACCAGCTTGTTTCTTGGGTCCATTTGATTAGAAAATCTTTTCCCAACCCTTTACTCTGGGTAACATCTGTCTTTGAAGTTGAGGTGTGTTTCCTGTATGCAGCAGAAGGATGGATTTTATCTTCATATCCATTCTGTTTGCCTGTATCTTCTTATAGGCGAGTTAAGATCATTATGGACCGTTTACTGCTTTTTTTTTTTTTTTTTTTGATAAAATGGGATTATCTATTGCCTATGTTTTTTTGTGAGTGTAGTTAACTTCCTTAAGTTGGGGTCTTTCTTTTAGTACTTTGTATAGGGCTGGATTAATGGATATGTATTACATAAATTTGGTTTTGTCATGGAATAACTTCGTTTCTCCATCTGTAGTGACTGAAAGCTTTGCTGGGTATAGTAGTCTGGGCTGGCATTCTTGGTCTCTTAGTGCTTGTAGAACATCTATCCAGGACTTTCTTGCTTTCAAAGTTTCCATGGAGAAGTCAGGTGTAATTCTGATAGGTTTGCCTTTATATGTTACTTGGCATTTTTTCTTTACTGCTCTTAATATTCTTTCTTTATTCTGCATGTTTAGTGTTTTGATTGTTATGTGGTCCACTCTGTTTGTTGTTCTGTAAGCTTCTTGTAATTTCATTGGCATGTCTTTCTTTAGGTTGGGAAAGTTTTTTTTTTTTTTTTTTTTTTTTTATGATTTTTGTTGAATGTGTTTTCTGTACCTTTGAGGTAGATTTCTTCAACTTCTTCTATACCTATTATTCCTAGGTTTGGCCTCTTCATGTATCCCATATTTCCTGGATATTTTGTGTTAGGGATTTGTTGGACTTAAGATTTTCTTTGATCAATGAATCTATTTCCCCTAGTGTATCCTCCATGCCTGATATTCTCTCTTCCATCTCTTGTATTATGTTGGTTATGCTTGCATCTGTACTTCCTAATCATTTACTCAGCTTTTCTAATTCCAGCATTCCCTCAGACTGTGTTCTTTTTAACTTTTTAAAAAAAGATTTCCTACTTTTTTGCAAAAATATTTATTAATTATGTATACAGTGTTCTGTCTGCATGTATGCCTTCAAGCCAGAAGAGGACACCAAATCTCATTACAGATGGTTGCTGAGAATTGAACTCAGGACTTTGTGGAGACCAGCTAGTGTTCTTGACCACTAAGCCATCTCTCCAGCCCTCTCCAGCCCTCTCCAGCCCTGACTTTTTGTTTTGTTTTGTTTTTTGTTTGTTTGTTTCTATTTCAGGTTTCAAATCTTGCACTGTTTGAATTGTTTCCTGCAATTTTTGGTTTGTCTTTTCCTCTATTTCTTTAAAGGATTTCCTCATTTCCTCTTTTAGGGTCTTCATGAAGCTGTTGTTAAGGTCATTCTCCAGTGGGTACAGGTGGGGTCTCTTCCTCTTCTGGTTGATATGGGTCCAAGGTTCTCTTCCTGTGGGTGCAAGCATGTATAATACTCTGATGGGTCTCAAGACAGTTGCAGGTGGGTCTGAGACATTCTCTCTCCTGGTAGGTGGAAGCAGGCCTAGCATCCAATGGCAGCAGACTCTTGATTGCTTGGTCCACTGGGGGCAAGTTGACCTGCCAGGATTCCCCAGGCTAGGAGATCCCAAAGAGGGCAAGTGGAAGTCGGGCCTGACACTTCCTTTGCAGATTCTTATAGTACTGTCTACATGGAATTAATTTTAAAAAATCCTGTTATACATGTTACAACATTGAATGGATAAAGTACTATATGCTAATAACCCAAACAAATGTGAAATGCAAGTACATTTATAGATTCAATACATTAAAAGCTATAAACACTAAATTTAATAGACTGCAAATGATATTTTGGTATTTTGTGTTGCTTTGCTGACAGTTTTGGTTTGCACGTGGAGGGAGTATGGGCTGTATCACAGCCAAGTGTTTTATGCTGCTATGCATTATGCAGCAACTCGATTGCACATGTCTAAAGTCTTCCTGGCACACTTCATAGAGCCCCTGGGATTGGCTCACAATCTGCAGTATAAGGAAAGACAGGACCCAGCTTATAGGACTTGTTCAGTGCTTCACACTAATTGAGAAACATTTTAAAGGATTATAAGAAAATAAAGACATGAGAATAAAGCAAATATAGATATAGCATGCATTTTAACTGAGATAAAACATTAAGTACAAAAATTATTAAATTTCTGGTCTTTTTATTTTAATGAAGAAATTTCTCATGGAATCAAACCATTGGAATGCATTTCCATAGTCCCTCCACTCATTATTATTAATTTTTACTGTAATGGTTCCAATAAAGGGGGTGAGTTTCATGGGGTGCTGTTCTGAAGTGGTCTCTTACTCAGAGTCCACCATGCCTAAGTGCCAAGGTACTGGCCATCATTTTTCTGAAGAAAGGCAGGCTGAGGTAGATGGATTCATCCAATTCTAAACCAATTGCTCAGCCTGAGGAAGGTTATCCAGGGGAATCAGTTCTAATTGGGTGGGCTGACAAGCACACCATGAGATATTATTTTAATTTCCCCTTTCCTATCACGGCAGCCTTGGCTGGCATGACAGCTTTTACAGGCTGAAGACAGTATACCCTCAAATTTGAGATGGGAGAGATGTAAAATTTTGCAACTAGCATTAACTCTCATGAGTTGAGGAGGACCTCGAGGCTGACTCTGGCTAAGTCAGTCCACTTCTGAGGCATTAGGTCAAATGCCTTGCTCAAGGTGACATCTAGAAGGCTGAAGATGTAAATCATGTTGAAATCTCTTTCAGAATATGCAACAGACTGGATTTCTTTTGTATGTTGCCAAAGGCATCTTCTTTTTGAAAAGTTTATAGTTATTTGGTGAACTAGGAAGACAAAAATTGCTTGCCCTTAAAATATATAGAGGTTTTGCTATCTAGGAAGCAAGGCTGTATAATCAGAATGATCTGAAACAAATTTTATGTCTATAATATTTCATATAACGAAGCAAGTCTTTGTGAATTTTAGATTATCATTTTTATCATCATCATTATGTTACCTTATATTTATTTAATGCTTTTGTCACAATGGGGTGGCAAGAATAGGTGCATTTCCTCTGGTTACAATGCTATTTGAAGTGAGAAAGTGCTCTAGTCAGGGTAGAATTCTGCGGTTTGCACTGGCATTCTGTTCCCTGTAGATTCTTTATGAATGACTTAAGAACTTCCTCTGACTACATTCTTTGTGGGAGGCTAGTGGCTGTTTCTGAAGAAACCAAATGATGCCTTTCTTTTAAAATTTATTACCTCAGAATTGAAAACAGAAACATATAAACTTTGAAGACAAAATATTTTATAGATAGTGGGACTTTTAAAATTTAACTGTTAAATCTAGTTTGGGGGAAAATATTGCTGAGGGCTTGGATGTAGCTCAGTTGCAGGAGACTTGCCTAGCATGTGCAAAGCCCTGGGTTCACTCTTCAGCACAAACAAACACACCACCTGCTTGCAAGTGCTTATGGTCAACTGTGGTTGGCCTTGTCCTCAGGCAGCTTCCTCAGTAAAAACCAACTTAACTGCTCCATCTGTTAAATTAAATAAGGAAAGTGCCTGTCAAGTTGGATTTAGAGGTGGTGTTGAGCATAAGCCCACTGTTGGTGTAGATTCAATAAAACACTTAAGATGTGAAAGTGGGACAATGATATGATAAGCCTTTGTTTATTTATCATATTCCAGATTCCTTCTCAAGTGAGGTTTTCTTTAAAAATTACATTAATGAGCAAGAACCATATGGCTTGCAACAGAGACATTGCAAGAGTGGCATAAATCCAGCTGTCCATCCCAGCACAGAAGCGTGTTTTATTTGTGGTTTAATTGTTCTTTGTAAAAGAATTTCCTTAGGTGTTAAGTACACACAAAGTATTTCATTTTCTATTTTATGGTTAATAATGGACACTCCATCATCATTATTATTTTATATTTACATGGCACCTTCCTTTTGAGCAATTCATATAATTTACAACTACATCAAAAGTCCATTTATGTAAATGTTTTGCATGCCTTCGTAACAACTTTGAAGCTTGCCATGTGTTTATACTCATAAAGTTACGAATAATTTATGGGTGGTCAAGTTGAGATGAAATGGATTTTATTTAGTTTATTTTATGTTTACTTAAATGGTGGAATTGGGGAGCCAGTGAAGAGGGAGCTAAAGAGTAAAAAACATTTCATACACCAGCCTCAAAAAAAATTTTTTTTGATCAGTTGTATGTTATGCATTGGTTGGGGCATACAGCAAAAGGAGGATCATTCAGGAAAGATTTACAGTTTGCTGAGTCAATGTAATGAATTAACACAACTCCTTTCATGCTTATAAAATACCCTAACATTTTTTTCAATTTCCTTTAAACCACACTATTACTTAAACATTGTGTGTTTTTCTAGGCACAGATAGAAGTCCTTTCCAGAGGGTCACTATGTGAGATGTCTTAGTGCTCTCTGGCATCTGCTGAGTAGGTGTTACTTCCAAACTTACAAGGTCTTGGTCTACAGAAGGGGTTAGACCTGTGGTATAAATAGAGATTGGTTTGTGATATTTTATAAGTATTTTACAGTCTGATTAAGTCAAATATTGTTCATAATAATGTACCTTAGTAGTTCTTTTGGAAAAATCAGAATATTTGCAAAACCACACTTAGGTTTCTCCATAGCAATGGTTTTCTGGGCCTTGTTATCTATGGTTTTTTGGTTTGTCATTTAACCCTGCTGTTAATGAGAGAGTACCTGCAATTAATAGACCAAACAAGAATCTGAAACCTTAAAACAAACAAACTGGCCACTGTTTAAAAAAAAAAAAAAGAAGAAGAAGAAAGAAAAACCTTCCTACCAACACAGAGGGACACTGTTCCTTTCTCCAATCGTTTGTGGAAGGCATTCTTCCCTGAGACAGCCACAGACCTCCTACCCTACCAAGTTGGAGATTGTGATTTGCACTGTGCATGTATTTATGGAACCTAAGCTTTAGACACTCACATAGGAAAGGCCATTGCTTGGTAAGGTAACCTGACATTGAATGAAATCAAAGACAAAATCTTTCTGAACAACATAAAATCAACTTCAGACTTAATAGGATGCTATGGTCTTTCAGTGGATATGTTAAAAAAAAATTCAAACCAGTAGAATGCATGAGAAAACAATATCCTATAGGCAGGAGTCAGAAGATAAAAGAGATAGAGTGAAACACCAGTAGTTTTGCATATGAAGCTACTGAGTTAAAATAAAAAAAAAATGAGCAAGTTATCTGGAATTAAAACATAAAAAGCTAACAGAGAAGTAAAAATAAACATGGCACTTCTAGAAATGGAAAATAAAGTATTGAGTTACAAGGTCATATAAATAGGTTGATAGACACAGTTAAAAAGTGTATTAAAGAACAGAAGACAGATTTGAGAAAATGATAGCATATAGAAACAAAATGAAAGTGAACATGGAAAAGAATTAAGAGCCAGGGAGGACCCAAAAAGAAATGCCAACATATATCTAAATAACACACCAAGAGAGGGCTGAGCATTTGCTGGGGTTATTGAAAAATATCAACTCTCAGATGTAAAATGGAAAAGAGGATACTGTCAGCATTTAACTGCAGTTCAGAGGCTGTGTCTCAGACTTAGAGCAGATTTCTCTAACAATATCTTAAGTTGGAGTCAATGGGACAAGATATTCAATACATAAGGACATGACAATTGCTAACTTATAACGTTATGATAAACTGAACTGGCATTCAAGAGGGTGAAATATTTTTATCAAACAAATAAAACCCAAACCTTCAAAAAGTCTAACTGAAAAGGAGAGAGTCTGGGTAAAAATAACTCCATATAGACCTGAAAATAGACAATGTTAGGATTTGGGAGACTTGATTGTGTACATGGGTGAGTCGAGGGAACTTACAGAGATAAAGTAGACAGGCAGTAAGAGAAAGGCAGGATGGGAAAGCAATGTAGAGTTGCTCACATACATTATCAAATGAAATTAGAACGATTATAAGGAAAGGTAGAGCCACCCATCAACACCTGGGGCAGGTAACACAGCTGCCCCTGAGGTCATAAGAGCAAGAGAGCTGCCCCTGCCCCTCATCGGCTGCAGCAAGTGGGGGAGCAGGTGCTGAACCTTGCCTGGCATCACAAGCCAACAAGTGTGGGTGAGCCAGACCGGAAGTTATGGGTGAGCCAGACCGGAAGTTGTGAGCTTGAAGGAGCTGTCTCCACTACTCCTCTATCTTGTGTGTGGGGGCAGGGTGGGGAGGCTGCAAGGGCAGAGGGTAGATATGAAGGAATTGGGAAATGAAGAAAGACACAGAGAATAAATTAAAAAAAAATAAAGTACATCAGTAAATCTCTGTGGATTCCCTATTTGGATGAACTGAATTAAAAACGATATTTTTTATATTAGTAGTTTCTGATTCCACCTTATCTCTTAATAACAGTTTTGCTTAATTTGCTAAGAGTGCAGTTGAATTCAATAGCTGTGAATTCCTTTGTTTCCTATGATTTTTTTCATAAAGGTACAATTACTGATTTTCCAATTCCCTTTTATATCATCTTTAGCTAAAGTTCAATTCTGTGCTGTGCAGTGACTTGGCTATTGTTTGTTTTCCAGTTCCTTGTACTGGATGTTTGGTCCTTGGGGTACTGGTGTTAGTAAGTAGTGGGGTCTTTTAGGGGCAGGGTGTAGAGCAGTGGTTCTCAGCCTTCCTAGTGCTGCGACCCTTTAGTACAGTTCCTCTTATTGTGATGACCCCCAAACATACCATGATTTTTGTTGCTACGTCATAACTGTAATTTTGCTGTTATGAATCGTAGTGCAAATATCTGTGTTTTCTGATAGTCTTAGATGACCCCGTGAAAAGGTTACCCAAGGGGTTGCGAGCCACAGGTTGAGAACCACTCCTGTGGCTTCTCATGCATCGTCTGATCGCTTCCTTCTGAGGAAGAGACTGCAGAAACTTTGTCTTCTCGCTGGCCTCCTGCTTGGAAATCTGCTCTGTTTTCACACACCCTTGAGACATCTCCAGAACTACAAGTGAAATAAACCTTCTTGTTGTTTTCCATAAAGTTAGCTTGCCTCAGGTTCATTTTGTAACGAACTCTCCTGTAGCTTTCGGTGAGCACACCTTGAGCCATTCCATAAGCAGACAGTCTTTAATGAAACCTCTCTGAGCAGTGTCCGTACTCAGCTCTCCTTACACCTTTTTGGCGACTTTATTGCTCCCCAATATTTCTCCTATCAAGGCTTAATTTAACCTTCCCTAGTTGACTTCACTCGGCGACCCTACATTCTGGTCACCCGAGTCACACACACACCAGCTAACGGCTGCACCATGATTTAGGTTTCCTAATTTGATACGTGACTATTTCTGTTTTTTTTTTTTTTCCTTTCACTCTTTTACACAATGTAAAGACCTCACATTTTCAAACTAAATAAAAATAATGTGTTCATGACAGCGCCCCTTACTAGCAGGAAGTAGTTTGGAAAGAACGGCGCCCAAATTCTCAAATATTGTCTATAAATGTTTATTTTCAGTTAAATGGACTTGGTTATATAAAATAAAGAAAGAAAGAAACAAATTTTAAAAAATAATGTGTTCAATAAAATTATTTTTGCCGACTGGTTGTAAATTAGTATATTTTTAGATTGTAATGACACAATATACCATTGATCAAAGTACAAAATGAATAGAGAGGTGGGGTTATTACACTAAAACTAAAAGTTGTTTTTAATCATCTGTCATTACTCTGATGTGTGGTATAAATTACAACATTTATTTTAAAAGAAAAATAACTAGTGATGATGAAACTACACTCTAAATTGCTCATGATTACTTATAAAAATTTCAGTTATTTATTATATACTCATTGTATAGCTACTCATTTTCAATTTGCTGTTCATTCATTGGCAATAAGCTTTTAAAACCCTTCAGTTGAAATAAGTAATGGCATTGATTTTTCCAAATAGTATAATGGTCTGTTTGAATTACTGGTGCACTCTAGTGATCTTGTCTCATTCTGTTTACAAGCTTTCTTAAATCCATCTTCCAGATTCTCAGCCCCAGAAAGACTCACAGGTTTCAGCTTCAAAGGCTTCATGCTATTTTATGCTTAGGTGTACTATGCCAAAGGCAAATCTTAACTGCAGTGTTTAAAAAGAGGTTACTTCCAGTACAATGATTATAAATGACAATAGGTATCTGGCTGGAAAATCATATAACATCATCCAATTTTATAATGATAGAATAATAGGAGGGACTATAAAGACAAGTTCTGAGTAGATCAATAATATTGTACAAAGTAAATTTCAATATGAACAGCATCATATTTGAGAAATGTTATTAAACCAAAGGCATGCCATATTTTGGTACTTAGAGCATTAACAGTATAATCTCAATGGTTGAAGAATTTAAATTGATTATATATGAAGAAGTACATTCAGCAAAGTAAGATAGAAGCAGCTTTTTGTTTTAATTTGAGTTACTTCTGAGATACAGATATGGACTCAATAACTAAGAAAAAAATTGACTTTAGTCCTTAGTTTCAAATTATAAGTATATTTACTTAGAAAAACATTAGCATATGAAGATAGCTGGAAGTTTTTTAGAAAGCCTTTAGACATAACACCTAAATTAAAAATCAACAGAGAGCAGCATGCTACCCAAATGTCTTTTGATTTTTTTCAATTATAATATAACTACATCATCCCTTTCCATTTGTTCTCCTTTTACCAGCCATTCTCATGTTTGCCTTCCTCTTGCTTTCTCCAGCCCATTGCCTCTTTATAATCATTGTCATATATTCCTAAGTATATCAAGTTCAAGGATCATTTCAGAAGAGGTGGTGGAAAGGTTTAAAGAGCAAAAGAAACAGGAAGTTTGATGTGAGATTTTTGTGTCCTAGCAGTGTCAGAAAGGCCACATCCATGAATCTCATCAATATGGCTGACCAATCAAGACCTGAGAACTGAACAATGAGGACACCAACAGATATTCTAGAATAGAAAATAGAATGTTCAAATGCTTGTGACCCTACAGGATTTCCTACTTGTAGCTGCTGATACTGAAATAGAATGTAAATCAAGAAAGCCCAAACTAAGGTTGTCTTATATTTCTCAAATTTTCATAGCAGAAAATGTCTGTAATAATTTTCAACTGCAGTCCTTATTTGAGAAATAATCACTGAGGAAAACAAAGGGTCTATTCATGTCAAGTCTATGTGTGAAGCCCGGGGTGTGGCTCATACCTGCTGTCCTAGTTCTGGGAGAGCAGAGGCAAGAAGACTGTTGGGGAGCTATCCCAGGACACAGTGGGGTTCAGGGCATCCTGGGCTACAGAGTCAGACCTATTTCAAAACAACAGCAACAAATGTGTTTTTCTCTTCCTGTAGAGACACAAACCAACCCCTCACAGTGGCCAGGTTCTTAGAACCCTCTGTAATAGCAGAGGCTTAGATGAGGCTGTCCCATGGTCCTCTCTGTTACTGCTTTATGCAACTTCCTTTGTAGGTCATCTTATAAATTTAATGACTGCATATGGATATAATATCTGAAGTCAATTTTCTAGTAAAAATATGTAGTCATTTTGAATAGCATAATTGTGTAAATAGTCCAGAGCTCCTATTTACATGAAATATGATAATGGTTACATTATCACTAAGTGTTCGAATGTGTATCTTTCCTAAGTTATTATTTTACTTAACACATAAACTAACTGATCACTAGGGAATTAGTTTCCTTTGAGTTGTTGCTGCTTGGAAAAGAGACATATGGTTGCATGCATTTAAATTCTTCATTAAAAATGTTTACAGGAGAGGAAAAGTAATACACTCTAAAATGGCAAACATTATAGAGGGTTGCAGAATTCAGCTCCAAAGAATTTTATATCATCATTTTACTACTTGGAAATAAACATTATGTCTAAATAACTTGGTTATACATACTACAAGTAGCTCACTTTCCTGAGTAACTATTTAACTTGAAACTGTTTCCCAAACATTTAGTTATTCTAATTTACATGGGTACAAAGAGGGTATGTGCTTAATCATATTATTATACAGAATTTTAGAGACAAAAGTGTGTGCTTAATCATATTATTATACAGAACTTTAGAGACAAAAGCATTCTTTGATAGTGTTTTGTTGCTTTGGTTGAAAAGGTATGCTTGATTTTATTTTGTGATTGAATGTAGCTATATTTGTTATCAAGAATTAATTTTATGTTTATGTAGGATTCGTCTTTGTGTCCAATCATCTTACTAGTGTTATCTGGCAATTTTGATGGTGTTTATTCTGAAGTACATAGTGCTTGCAATAATGTCTCATCTACAAATATCTGGTACATCCCTGTTCACACATAAATCAAAAAAGCAAGACAGAACAGCAAAACTAGTTCAGTAAATAAGATAGTTCCACAGCCTCTGAAGAAGCGAGACACTATCTCAACTTAAAAAATAATGTTTTGAGGTCATCTAGAGGGAACCGACAAAAAACAGTGGTGAGTGAGTAAGCATGGAGGTGGTTATTTTTATTCTTTCTCACAAAGAATGCTTTAAATATGGTATTATAGATATGGTGCTAAATAAACAGGTGAGAGTACCTGAAAAGTAACCTCTAATTTGTTTGGAGGTTTAGCTCATGTTTGTATTATCTATGAGCATTAGTGTGGGTCTCTTCTGTCTTGTAATGTCGACTCCAGTGACGGCACCAAGCCATCACTTTGTGGTGGTGAAGGGCACGTGTGTAATCAAGGCCATGCTTTTGTCTAAGTCCGTTCTCTTGCCTACATTCCTGTAGTCATCATTTTGTGAATTGAGGAGATAAGACACCAGACCAAAGCAGTTTAAATAGGAAGAGCTTGTTATGGCACACAGTTTGTGGGCATAGTCTACAGTGGGCAAGCCATGGTGGCTGGAGTATGAGGCAGCTGTCACACAGCATGCACAGTAACCAATCAGAACTGAATGCTAGTGCTTAGCCTTTCTTGTGCCTTTGTTCATCTGGTTCCCCCATTCAATGTAATGGTATGCCCACATTTGGAATGAGTCTTGTTACCTCAACTAACCGGATCCATAAAATCTCACAGACAGCAGTGACTCTGAGTACCCTCAAGTTGAAAAGTTTAACACACTTGCCTATTCACATCTACTAAAGGCAGCACTGTAGTACATGCCTTGGCCTGAACATCAGTGCTCCTACACTTCTCAGGGTCATGCTTGTCTCAGTCTCCAGGGCTGATTCAATAGTCACAAGTAGGTCTGATGTCTGAGCTGTAGCAACTAAGTCAGGACCAAGTGGGCTGCTGGTATCTACAGGTCTGAAGGAAGTAGCCTAACACTCAGGCTCATCTTGTACAAGCTTTCTTTCAATTCCTAATATTTCTTTTAAAGAATGTTGGTAATTTCAGCTTCTACCACTCCATTAATATTTCCTACAATCCTATTAGCTTAAGTTACTCATTATTATTTTATGAGCAGCCTATACAAAGCAATATTTTTAAGAGGTAGAAAAGAAACAAGGGGTACAATGAAGCACTTAACTAGAGAATTTACCCTTATTTTAACTACAACACACACACACACACACACACACAGTAATGGACAAAGACACATATACAAGCACATACATATACACATGTACACATGCACACACACACACACACGCACACACGCACACATCTTTCTCTGAAAAAACAAGATAACACAGCAAATCAGGAAATCTGGATATAAAAAGATGATGTCTAACTATTACACCAATCCACGTCTAAAGAAGCTTAGCACTTGCTCCTGCAGAGGACCCAGGTTAGGTTCCCAGCACCCTCATGACTGCTTATAGCCTCAGACACACATCAGTGCACATACATACATAACAACAAAAACACTCATACACGTAAAATAACTCTAAAAAGTTAGGTTTCTACTTTTACCATTCATATTGAAAAGTAATTAAAAATGTCTGCCTTCCAACGTCTACTGAGTATAGGAAAAGCGTGTAACATCAGACACAGTTAATAGAAATGTGTTAGAGTATTTGCTTAGATAAGCACTCAGGATGGTGTTTTTATTTGGTGATTATAACATAGTAGCCATGACTTGTTTCTTAGAGGGCAGCTTATTAACTTTAACATATATATATATATATGTATATATATATATATATATACACATTTTGTTTCTGTACATCTGAGGCAATGTTAAAAAAGAGATGAGAAACTAAGGGGATGTGAATGGGAAGGGAGTCGTTCAATCTATAATCTAAAGCATATATAATATATATACATATATACATATGTACTTACACACATATACACACATACATATACATACATATGTTTATGTATGTACATATGTATGTATGTATGTGTATGTATATATATATATGTATGTTTTCTGATGGCTGAGCATCAGAAACTTCAACACATCAAGATTTCTTGTGGAGACAGTATTTCCTTCACCAAGGGATGTATCAAACAAGAGTATCAAATTCAACAAGTGGACTGTATTTATTTAGGACCATAATATTGTAGAGTCTTGAATTAAATTACATAGGTCTTCCTCTCTCATGCCTGCATATGCACAACACTCTTCATACAATTACCTTGAAATTTCATTGAAAACTAAGTGAAACTCTTTAAGAGAAACAAGAAAACCAGCTCATATTTTTCCTGCATTTAAAAATTTACTTAAAGTAATTTTTAAACGTTGCTTTGTCTTTGTATCTGGTTTAAACTTGGTACCTTTGCTTCACTCTGAAGTTCTTTCTGCAGTCTTGTCCAGGATATTGTCTTACCCAAGTGAGATGTTTGAAGGGACATTCCTCAGGCCACGGGAGGCAATGGCTCCTCCTCCACCGACATATACCTAGGTAGGTGTGTAGGAAGATATAGATAGATTGGTGGTAGATATTAGAAAACTACTATCATATTTAAGTAAACAAAACAAAACTAAACCAGCCCCTCTCTTATATTGTCACTCTATACTCTTAACACTGGGCAATGTTTATCACATTTTCCAAGAATACAGATTTGCCCCCATGGATGTCCTATAAGTAGAGTCACATATAACCTGCAAGCCTAGCTTGTGTCATTCAGCACAGTAGACCTCTTGTTTAACCAAGCCTGTGTATCAATATTGCTCAGCACTGCTTGTTTTGTGTGGTGAAGTATCTCAGTTTCAATGCAAC
The DNA here is from genome assembly GCF_943737965.1 of Phodopus roborovskii. Lineage (NCBI taxonomy): Eukaryota > Metazoa > Chordata > Mammalia > Rodentia > Cricetidae > Phodopus > Phodopus roborovskii. Next base: position 26,633,608 of record NW_026126418.1, on the reverse strand, counting down.
CTAATTTATCATTTTTCTTAACTATTTCATGTTTTCAGTGTGATTTTTAAAAATTCCTTGAGCACTTCAAGAAAATGAATTCATTCCTATGTTTTCATATGCAATTTTCATCATTCTGTATTCATGGTTTAGATCATCCATGTCCTTCATATATTGCCAGTGAGAAAGGTAAATTATGGTCTGTCACTCTCAGTTATTTGGATGGCCAGTGTCTAGCTTATCCAGACCATTTCTTCAGAAGTCTCTCCTTCCTCCTTTAGATTTATTTTTCCTCTTCTGTTAGGAAGTAATAGATCAGCTCCATTTCTTGTGTGCCTCTACTGTTCATTTGTGGAATGGATCTTACCACTCTGTCTTGATTGCCCTAGCTATGCATACTGATGGGCAAGAACTTGCCATTGGTTCTTAACTCTCACGCCACTTGGCCGACATTAGGCGTTCGAAACGTTTCAGTCATTACATATACTTTTTTGTATTTGTTATGCTTCTATTGCATTCTTTTCATACATTGCACTTCTCTTCAGAGAGTGCCTGTCTTTTGTTCCATCCAAGCTGTGTCCTTTATCTTACAGAAGAGCTCAGTTATAACAGCCCGTGGAGAGATGTGTGCTGTAGGTCTAAGCCCTGGGCACTCTCAGGCTTGTGATTTCCCTTTCCTTTGAGATTTAATCACATTTTCTGATTCTTCATATGTCCAGTCATTTTGGATTGCATCCTGGACTACGTGAATGTTATATGCAGGTTCTGAGGTCTTATTACCGTCCTCTGGAAAATGTTAGTTTCCTTTTTCGCAATCAACCTGGCTAAGCTAACTCCATAAGGTCTGTTGGTGTGTCCTCGGGGACTCATTCAAATTCCAGCTAAATTCTCTGAGTCTTGTTTGGGTCTGTCCTACGAATATATTACTGAAGGGCTTGGCAGAGCCTTTGCGGTTTCATACACAGAACTAGGCAGCCTCCTTCCTGAACCTTTTTTCTTTGGAGTCTCTGTCCACACATTATCTGTCCCCACTCTTGTCCTGAGTGGGGCTAGTAGAGACAGGTTTCCTTCCTGTGTGTTTACATGCCGCAGTGACAATCACCTATACACTGAGTGCTGGAGGGAAAGGTGCCCATGTGGGCAGTCCCTCTAGCCTTGGCTCTCCTGCAGTCTTTTTTTTCTACTGCTTACTTGCAGGATTCTCACCTAGGCAACCAGACGTGGTGTTTCTCTTTTATGCTTTAATGAGGAGGACAAGTGGGCTGCAGTAATGTCCTCTTTGGTTACTACTTTAAAGCATAAGTGACTGGTACAATTTCTGTGCCTGATTGTACTTATTGGGGGGGGGGAATATATCCCAGTGTATGCATTGTAAATATATTTCTTTTTCCAAAAATGGACTCCTTCTATGTTCTAACTTAGGTTGGAAATTTTGGGATAAGTAAGAGCCATCTAAACACCCCTGCATGCTCATTTCCCATGTCATTCCCTAACCTTTGAATGCCAGGAACTGCTCCCTGGTGACCCTTTTGATAATTCTTTGTTAGTTCAGTTTTTATTTCTGATACAAGGAATCCTACATGAGAAAAGTAATTTGAATAAAACTCTCCTTTACGCCTTGCCTGGTGCCCGCTCTGCCCTGCCACTTTAGGGAGCAGCCAATTGGCCATCAGGGTCTGACCTTACTTTTTATTCTTGACCATGTTTCACCACTTCATAAGGGCTGTTCTTTCATTAAATCTCCAGCAGTGCACTGACATCCTACTTCACAACCAAACCCTAGCATCAATTATTCATTTGTTCTTCAGATACTTATATTCGGCTTCACACATTCCTCCTCTGCCTTTCTCCTGCCAGCCGGCTGTGGCAGCTGTGGCAGCTGGCTGTGAGTTGGCTGTGGGCAACTGGCTGCCCACAAATATAACAGCCCTTCCTTCAGCTGCGCCCTGGGCCTTTTGCTTTGCTTCTGAAGGATTTTTGCTGTTAAAGACTGGGACTTGCTGTAGAAATCTGCTTAGTCAGCTTGGTGTGTGTTCAAACCTTAATGTGGGAAGGAGTTAGCATTTCCTTAACCCTATTGTGGAAGCTGTTCCCAAAATGAGTCTTACATCAGTATCACTGGGGGAATCTTTAAAAGAGTTTTCTCTCCAGGCAGTCTCCTTTAATTGGTATGAGGTTCAGCCCAGGCATCATGAGTTTTGAAAGATCTCCAGGTGATTTTAATGGGCTTCAAAATGTGAGAACACAACCTTGGGGTAATTTTTGAATCATGGGATTGGAAGCCAGTTAATAAATAGTCCTTCCAAATATTAGGCAGATAGCACTGAAATCACTTGAATTATGTATCCAAGCAGGCTCATTGTACATTCTGAATTGATGTTTCCTCTTTTTGTTTACTCTCCCCATTCACCTCTCTAGTTTCCTGGGATCAATTCCATAATTACCTACACAGAGATACTCAGGCTTTGCTTTTGCAGAGAATCCAAACAAAATGATTAATACCAGGAGTTGTCCCAGGAGGCAGCTCCAGTAATAGGATCCTGAAATTGAACAATATTCAGTTTGAAAGCAAAATGCCTGTGCTGGTGAGTTGTGGGTGCTGGTGAGTTGTGGGTGCTGGTGACATGGCTAAGCAGCAGTGGTATTGATACTAGAGTTGGAGAACAGAAGGGTGCTGGGATAGCACATGCAGGTAGGTAAAGCAACAGCTTAAGTTTTGGAAGACAGGTAAACAGCAAGTGTAAGGGTGGTTTAAAGATGGTTTTGGTGGTGTGAATGGGAATGGCCCTCAAGCTCATGTATTTGAATGCTTAGTAATCAGGGAGTAGCACTATTTGACAAAGATTAGGAGGACTGGGAGATGTGGCTTTGATGGAGAAAGTGTGTCATTGGCATTGGCTGTGTTCAAAAGCCCACAGCAGGTCCAGTCTGGTTCTCTTCCTGTTGACTGTGGATCAGGATGTAGAACTCTCGGCTGCTTCACTAGCACCATGTCTGACTGCATGCTGTCATGCTCCCTGCCTTGGTGATAATGAACTAAGTCTCTGAAACTGTAAGCAAATCCCTACTTAAATATGTTCTTTTATAAGACTTGTCTTGGTCATGGTGTCCCTTTATAGCAACAGAACAGTGACTAAGACAATGGTAAAAGATTACTGGATTCTATGAATAACGTTAAAAGCCTTAGAAAAAGAAAGTGATTGGTTTGGGTTGTTGAGGGTGAACTCAGGACACAGTGAGAATATCAACAAGGGAAGATATTTTTATGCTCTGTAGCCAAAGGGCACAAAGCAAAAAGGCCCAGTGAAGAGATTCTGTGAAGATAATGGCAAAACCTAGGTTCTGCTAGAAAGTAGGAGAGATCCTGGAGGCAGAGATAAGTCCTTGAGGACTGATAAACATACACACATTGAATCCCTAGATTCTCCTAGACTGAGAAAATCAGTTTCCTTTCTCTTTCTCCTAGTGAGTTCCCTCTTCTTTTCTGGAGAATAAGTCACCACCTCTGATATAGTAGCTGCTCTTTAATGAGGTGTGGCATTTCAACACGGGATCATCATCCTCTTTCTTGATGAAAGATCATTATCTGGTGTCTGATGATAGCACATCCTAGGAGAGGGCAGTGTACTCTTCTAGAGACACAGAAGACCTGGATACTATGTACCAGCTGGAGCAGGAGATCACCCTTGGGAAAGGGTGTTTAGAGAACTGTGACAGAGAGACTATATGGGTGGGTGGAGAATGATGCATTGTGAATACAACTCCATTATGACTTCTGATTTAATGTCTTGGCAAGGACAGGTGGAGCTGTCTTCAATGGAATTTTGAGATGGATCCTTGAAATTTGCACACAACAAACCCCTAGTTAGTGAAATGGAGTGGCTAGATATGCCATAGTAGAGTGAAATGGAGTGGCTAGATATGCCATAGTAGAGTAGAAGAAAGGGGATCAACAGCATGGGGAGAGCATTATTAGATTTGAGCTTTCCAGCTGAAAACTGACACCCTTAGTGGGGTTGGAAGCCTTCCTTTGTTACATTGAAAGCTACAGTGGGGAGCACTGCATTTGTATTTGTTTACTTATCTTGTTTTTACTGACTTTTATTTATTGTAAATAAAGATGGAGTTCAGAAGGGAATTCCCATAAAAACGCATGATGTGCTTTGATCATACTTACTCCACATACCAACCCTTTGCTCTGCCTTCCCTGCCCCAGTCCTCTTTCTTTTCCTAGATAGTCCTACTTCTACTCTCATGTCATTCATTCATACACACACACACACACACACACACACACACACACACACACGTGTGTGTGTTATATGTAATATGTAATATGTATCTGGGATCTATATAAGAAAGAAAATGTGAGATTTATCATTTAGATGAACATACTCTTGATTTCCATCCATAGTCCTATAAACAAGGTAATTTCATACTCTTCATGGTTGAATAAAACTCCATTATGTATGGATACCACATTTGCTTCACCCTCATCTGTTCACAGACAGCTGGGCCAATCCCACAGCATGCCAACTGTGAAGAGCACTTGCATGTTTGCAAATCTCTCTGAGACTGTGGTCCCCATGTGCCAAGCTTGCGTTAAGAAGAAATAATTCCATCTAGGTACACTTTTCCGTATCAGGAGGATGGATAGAATTCTTAAAAAAACAAACAGAAAAACAAAACAAAACAAACAAACAAAAAACAAACAAACAAACAAACAAACAGGATCAAGTGCCAGAATTATTTACCTGACAGAAACAAAGTAACATAATAGACAGTAAAGCCAGGAAGGCAGTCAATGATTAAAGAGGTACTATCTATGGATGAAATAGAGGGCATACCACCTAGGGCTTCTCTCTCTCTCCCTCCCTCCCTCTCTCTAATATATATGAATATACATACACACACATACATATGTACATACGTATATATGTATACACACACACACACACACACACACACACACACACACACACATATATATATATATATATATATATATATATATTTCATTTCCTGCAGAAAGACAGCTCATGCCATCCAAAGCAACAGAAATCTGTTTTCCTCTACTCTCTTACAGCAGAGCTGAGTTTTCATTGTGATAGTCCTGAAGGAAGACTCTTGTACTGTAACCACAAGAACAAGCAATAAGCATTCCTTGGTCCTTTTTCAACTATGTTTTGAATATTGGGGAATTTGAAAGGGAAGGAAAATGTAGATACCTTCTTGGGCTCTCTCATCCTTCCCCAGTGAGCTACTTGAGGAGTTTGAACTTCTCATCCTGTTCCCTCAGAGTCATTTTATGTGGAAACTTGACTCTTGGGGTGGTAAAGGGCAATACCACCAAAATGCATGGTAAAACCTGAAGTGAACCTAAAGCCTTAACAAGCATATGATCATTTTGGCCTTCTTGTACCTCTATGTAAAGTACTAACTCACAGTAATACATCTCTATTACCATGAAGAATTGGAGGGCACAACAAAAGGAGAAGGGACTATGCCTAGCACCCTATAAAGTCTCCTAGTGTTCATCCGGTGTGTGATTGCATGGATTGACAATTATAGCAACCATGGTTAGGAAGGAGAAGTCAGCCATAGACTTCAATCCCTCTAAGAATGAAGACTGAATCAACACATGTAACCCAGTCCTCTCTTCTTGCCACCCCACAGAGAGATAAACACGAAATGAAGTGATGGGAATCAGTGGCACTTTCAGGACAAATTGCAGCACAGGCTGTCATTCGTCCACTAACCTCTCTATATTGAGTCTTTGTACCAACTCCTGGCAACAGCCACCTGAGGTACCACTTAACTTAGTTTATTGTTGTTGTAAGTAGTGCAAGCAGCCACAGGCACAGAGAGAAAGGAAAAAGAAGGTTGGATTGGAAGCTGAAGTGGTCAGTGGAAAGGCATATGCCAGAAGTATGTTATCTTGTGAATTGAATTCATGTGCTCTTTAAAAAGATAAGCAGGAATTGCTTTATTATAAATCATTACCTTAAGAATTTATAACTATGATGTCTATTATCATTTTTATTATGCAATACTTTTCTTGACATTTTTATTGTGAACATTGTAAAAACTTCATAAAAGTTAACATTTTCCCCAGATATTTTCTTAAATAATATCACAGATTCACCGGCACTTCCCCACCCATCCAATTTCATGTTTCTTTTTTTTTAAAGCCCATTAAGTCAAATTAATGTTTCCCAAATATTATTGGATGTAGGGCCTGTCCTGAAGAGTGAACCAACTACAAAGGTTCATATTCTTAAAGAAACCAGAGTCCCCCTCTCCCAGCAGCATCAAATGTCAATAGCTCCTTAGCTAGAGATAGAACTTCATGCTTATCTTCACACTAGGGTGTTGTCTGTCTTGACTTTGACTGGAACTTGTTCATGCTGTCACAAACATTGTGAGTTGACTTTAAATAGACCTTGTACTCACTGTCACAGTCATTTTGAGTTCATATGTACAACTTTCCTCTTGTGTTCAGAAGCACTGTTCTCATTTAATCATCTACCACCTGTCTCTTATAATCTTTTCACATACTTTTATGAGATGATCCCTGTGCCTTGGGAGAGGGTACATGATATAGCTGTCTCATTGATGGCTAACAACTGCACAGTCTCTTATCCTCTTATCCACAACTGTATGTTGACAGTTGTGGGTTTCTGTGTTAATTTTCATCTACCTTTTCATATAGCAAAAGAAGAAGCTTCTCTGATATGGATTGAGCTATGCATTGATCTCTGGGTATAGCAATAAGTCAATAGGAGATGTTTTAAAACTGTCTTCACTCAGTAGGATAATAGTAGTAGGTTTTCCCTTAGAATTAATGATCTATATAGTCACAGGTTCTTGGAACCAACAACTGCCAGGTATGGGTGCCTTCTCAATCATAAAGCACTTGGTTACTCCTGTGATGATCATGCCACTATTGCAACTGTGGGCATATCTTGCAAGACAGTTATTATTATGGCTCATAGGATTTGTAACTGGTTAAAAGGTAGATGTTTGCTTTTCTTCTCTGGTAGTTTGCATAACACCTTCCAACACTATGAAATGGACTCAGTATGGATGACACTTGTCAATACCTATTTGATTTCTCCATTCCTTTTTTACTTTTTCCAGTTTTTGATTTTATCTCACATTCTAACCACAGCTCTCCCTCCCACCCCATCAATTCCTTCATTTTTTTTATTACTTAATTATATGGCATCTTCAGCAACAGGTTCTTAACTTCAAGTTCTAGAGAGTAAGAGATCAATAAAATAAGCCTGTCATGTTTGTAGATCTGTAAGATCCCACCGGCCAGTGACACAAAAAGAGATACTATTTTTGATGTTGCAGTTTTATTTGCTAGCATGTGGTATTTTGTTATGGTATTGTCCCTCTCCATTATAGCGTAGCTCCAATTCCAATGCTGTGAAGGCACATCATGGTCAAGGCAATTTATAAAAGAAAGCATTTTATTGAGATCTTACTTGCAGTTTCAGAGGGTGAGTTGATAATTATCATGGCAGAGAGCAGGGCATCAGAACTGGAGCAGTAGCTAAGAGCTTACATCCTATCTGCAAGTATGAGGCAGAAAGAGAGAAAGCTAGCATCTCAAAGCATCAGGCATCCACTGCCCCCCCTCACCTCCTCTGCCCCTGGCCCCATGACACACCTCCTCCTACAAGGCCATACCTCTTAATCCTTCCCAAACAGTTTCAACAACTGTGGAACAAACATTTAAACATATGAGCTTATAGGGCTATTGAGATCACCACAAATTTTTAAAAAATATTTTCCTGGTTCTTATGACCAATCCTTTCAGTACACACTTCCTAAATAAAATACACCCCCTCCAACAAAAGGAATGTAGCTAAGGAAAGTTAATAATAATAATAAGAAGAACATTTTTAATTTCTCCTTTCTTCAAAGTTTTTTTTTTCTCTAATAATTTTCATTGGGGAAAAGAAGCTTTTGCAGGAAGTTGGAGGAGAACACACACGTTTTAGTGACACCTCCCTCTGCTGCCCGAATGGAATTCTTCTCCTTATCTGTGGGGTGGTGTTCTACCTCCTCTGAGTGCATGGTTATGACTTAGGTAAATGTGGAGCAGCTGTGATGTGAGCTTGTCACCTTTTTGTTCCAAGAAAGTCTGTGCATGTTAACTGTGTCTCCAGGTAGGGGAATGATGTACAATGTCTTCCTTTACTTCATAAAAGGGAATAAGGAGATGATTTTTGTTACACTTGCTCTGGGCAAATTTGAGCACTTAGTTCAGATTTACTTTGATATAACAAATTGGCTTTGCAATTCTTCTCCACAGAGTGTGAACCTCATCAAACTGCCAACAATAACTAGTTTATATCTTGAGGCGCTTTGGATATTTGCTACATCTTTATATAAATTGAGTAATACACAATTCAACTCATTGCTGACTGCACTGTCTTCAGAGTTTATGTTACATTTTCTTTGAAACATTTTTCCAGTTTAGTTTTACTTTGAAGGTGTTGGTGTCCCTATTGTCTGCTTTTCATTTGGTACTTTTGGAAATGTTGCTGCACTTCCTATTTGCTAGAGCATCCATTTCTCTGGAAGTAGGAGAATGCTTGGGATGTCTCCTCTTGTGGATTTTATTTTTCAAAGCCTGGCCATATATCTTAAAGTTGAAAAACAAAGGCAATGAATAATTCTAAATTTAGAAGAGGAACATTTTAGAGAGAGGTCTGAAGGTTAATTTTCAGGGGAAATTAGTGGTATAGCCACTGGACTGTGAAAATAAAATGTGAAAACTTGACTAGGTTAAATATTCAAGCATGGCCTTAGAGAATAGCCTGTCAGTTTGCTGTTGAAAACCAAATTGGATTCCCCCCCCCTCTTTATATTCTCAAGATTAATGGAGTCATAATGTGATATATATTTTAAAGAAATATCTGCCCTCAACCTCAGGGGAAGTATGGGTTTTTTTTTTTTTTGTTTTGTTTTGTTTTGTTTTGTTTTTTAAGTGGCTCATATAGCAACTAAGGCTGAAATAGAACTTCTTATTTAGAGTGTAGTAATGGTATTAAGTACACAATCCTCAGAAGGAGCACAGGAAGGCAGTAAATTGGGGCTTGAAATGTAACAATGTACATAATATTTTAACATAACCTAATGAAAATCATGTCATTTAAGGTCTGGAAAATGTGAGCATTTCTATGTATAATGTGGCTACTGATTCATTCTAGAGCACTGTCTTTGGCTCATAAGTGCAGGCTCACCTTAAAACATTTATAGAACATTAAGAACCTAAGTGTTACTAAAATTTACTTAAATTATGTGGAAAGGGTATTTCATATTTCAATAGGTCTCCCAGGGCTTTAGATATGGCTTCTCATTCACAAATATTGAGCAAAACAGTGGAATACAGATTCATATTATAAAACTGTATAGATCATACCAATCTTCCCAGACTGCCCTCCTTATCATTAGCTTTTGACTTTACTCATAATAGAAATACCGAAAGGTTTAAGAACCTTTACTTTCCTATTTTACTCAACAGCCAAAAATGAAATACGATTCTCCTAACATGGTGTTGGCAAGAGGCACACTGGTCTATTTCAATAATCTGTAATACACTAAAAATGATTGCTGGTAGAGTTGTAGCTACATCCTGGACTGCTTGAAATGCCTCCATAATCTATCCTTAACTGTGTTAGTCAAGTGTTTACGTAGCTGTGATGATATGCCTGGGGAACAGAACCCTTGAAATTAGCAGGATTTGTTTCAGCTCTCAGTTCAGAGATTTTGGTTGTGTGGCCAGGTGGGCCCTGGTCATCAGCTTAATGTGAAGCAGAGAATCACTGTGCAGAGCTTGTACTGGAGCAAAACTGTTCATCTTTGTTCTGGGAGGCAGAATGAGAGACAGGAAGGAGCCATAGACGAGGTACATCCTTCAAAGTCACAGCTTAGTCGACCCATTTCCACCAACCAGGACCTTTCACTTGTTAGCATCACCTATTAATGCCACCACACTTTGCATCCATGAGTAGGTTACATCACTGACAAGGTCAGAGATTTTAGGACCTAATCACTTCCCAAAAGTCTCATCTCTAAAAAATATATTGGAAAGCAGTCCTTCAGCACACAGATTTTGGAGAGACACTTTGTTAGTTAAACCAACACCCACTGACTGGTCCTCTGTCCTGAAGCCATGCTTCAGCAAGTGGTTATTTTGCTTCCCTTGTCATTTCTTTGGACACTATATGACTGAGAACTCTGTTTACAAGAACACTGCTACAGGCTTTTTGGAGAGTTTAAAGGACTAGGAAACCCTTCAATGTGATGAGACACTTCATTCTAGAATGCCTAACAGAAAATCTAGGCCTCCAAATGAGTAGTCTTTTCCAAATTTGTCACTTAGCTAGCACATCTGACCTCCTTGAGCTGTTGATGCTGTCTCTGAGAGGTGATCCAATTAGGTTGGCATCTATGTTTTGCTTTATGTCTCTGGAGTTGACGTTGCTCAGTAAACCACACTTTGTGGGGATGTTGTCGGAATCCCACTGATTAATCTTCTCAGGTTGTACTTTCTTTCATTTAGTCTGTGATGATGCTCTTGCCATCTCCAGTTCTACTTTGTATTAAAGACAGAACCTTTGCTTGCTCTAATAATAGGTTTTAAGTCAGGAGGAACAGAGATTTAACTCAGTTGGCATGGAGGGCAGAATGTATGGTGCATTGAATAAACAAAGACCTAGAAGGCTTTTGTCAGCCTAAAATACTCCCTGCAATTGTTTTTGATGAAATAATAATAATTATAGTGATGGCTGAGGCTTGCCACTGAAAACCTGTAATTTTTAGCAGCTGTGTCACGACCATAACAGCTACTGGCATGTATAAAATAAAATGTACATTTCCATGAACTGTGATTGCCCCTATATATAAATACCCTATTACTTGCTGGGCCTGTTTTTTAATTGTGAACTTACCTGAAGCGTCCTGATAATTCATACAATTTCAAAAATTTTGTCTTATGAACTCCTAAGAGATTTTGAAGCCAATGTTATTTTAAATAAATTAATTAATAGACTTGATCTAAATACAGTTTATTAGGGAAAATTTGATTATGCATATCTCCAATCACATGGATACTGCACACCTAGTATCAACTAATTAGTTATTCAATAGATGGAAATCTGCCAAGCACCAGTACCATCAAAGGACTCCATGGTAGGAGATGATATGTAAATGTATTCTTCACAGTAACCAACTACCATATTCAAAAGTTGTATTTGCACTGTCTATGATTTATCAAAGAAGGATGGGAGCCCTTCTGATATTGTTTAATATATTGGCAGATATTTCATGATGTAACAGGATTTGATAGAGAAATGCCAGCTACCTGCAAAGAAAATACAGTTAGTTTAGTTGCTTGGTGTTGGGGAGAGTAAGGGAATCAGGTCTGTCTTTAGAAACTTCAGGTCTGTTAGGAAAGGTAGGCATGTTAATTTGAGATAAGAACTTTAATTTGGAATCAACAGAGGTACGGATGTTCACAGGTGATGATGTGCAGTCTGATGACAAAGGAAAGGATTCAAAAGGAAGAATTTAGGACCATATGGTGACAGCTACATGGCTAATTTGCTTTTCCTATTATTTGCTGCAGCCATCCAAGGATCCAGAATCAGGGTCCAAAGGAGGTAGTGCTTATATGGGAGGAGAGCAGTATTGCTCAAAAGTAGAAGGAAGTATTCATAGAGTAGACAACACCGTGGTGGGTTCAGTAGACATGTAATGAGTAATGAGTCTTGATTCAAGAAGGAAGGAGGGAGGAGAGAGGGGATTATGAACCAAGGGGAGAAAAAGGTGATTGGATATGAGAAGATCCAAAATGTACAGAGTAGGGAGAATTCATTGCAATAGGCAATCTTGCACATAATCTATATTCTTCCTGCTCCTAGCAGAATCAGTGCTGGGATGTGACCAACTTTATTAGCAAATTCATACCAGAATGTGGATATGTTCCTTTAATTCCTACATTTTCCCCTCCAGATTTTGTTATTATTATATATGTAAATGGAAAATTATGTGTCAATCAAAACAATGAACTAAATCCTTCCTAAGTTGGTGTAAAATCATAAATATGTTTGAAAACAATACTTTATGCTGGCTTTTCAAAAACAATTTGATATCCCTTCACAGTCTGGATGAAGCTGTCTTGCTTGACAGGGAGATAGAGAAAATACACAATGTTGTGGCCTCTGGTCCTGAAATAAAAATAGTGGTTTGATTAAATGCCAGTTGGTTGTAAACGATAACCCACATAACCAGTGGGAAATCATTACACTTAAGCAGTGAATTCTAATTTAATTTTATGGCCTTTGGAAAGAAATCCCTCAGGCCAGTCAACAGAAGTTAAGTGATGGTGACTGAGCTAAGGCTTAGAGGGATTACAGTTAGACTGGGCCAGCTTTGGGGTGCCCTATCCCTGCAGAGTGGAACTGCCCACACCCACCTTCCCTGTGTTCTTTTGAGCAGGTTATTTTCCCATTTTAAGCCAATGCATTTTATTGCTGCATTCAAAATATCCCCACGAATTCAGTACTTTTAAACTGGCATTTTATTATAAATAACAGATTCTCCTCTCTCTTCCTCCCCTTTCTCTTTCTTTGTAATAGAAATTACACATTTTTTTTTGTGTGTCTGTGTAGTCAATACATTTTGCTTGTTACATTTACTTTAAAATCATTTCTTTTACATACTTATTCTTTGACAGTGTCATCTAAACTTTGATTTAATTGGATCATATACTTCTGTTACTCTCTCTTATTCCCCTCTTACCTCTGCTGAATGTTTATTGGTCCTTAAGAAACCCCCTTCTACTTTCACGACTTTTTTGATTTGTTTTTAAAAATTTTGTGATCCACCGAGTTTAACTAGGGTTGTTGGCATGAATATATGTGGGAGGTTATTTATCAGAGCATGTTTAGGACACAGTTCCATACTTCTCCAGTTCTTACATTCTTTCTGACCCTTCTCACTGAATGTCTTCTGCACTTTGGAGGGAGTGATATAGATGAACTATTTAGGGCCAAGTTTTCATATGTAGCCATTTGATTTGAGGGGGATTCTATCAGAGCTTAGCTGGGTGATTCTTCTTCTGTTTAAGTTGTTTGTTGTATGGGGTCCCTTCATGACATCCATCTGGAGTCTTGGCCAGTCTAAAGGGAACAAAGGAGAATTTACTCAAAACCCTGCTAGGTTGAGGCCCATAGCTCGAAGGCTGAGTTCACATAAATCTTTGCCTTTATCACATGACTGTGTGTCCTCCTAGTGTGGTCTCTCCAACATGGAGACTAAAGGGTCAAAGCAGAAACTGCCATATTTGTAAAAGTAAGACAGGCTAGAATATTATCACTTTCACTGAACAGATTGGTCAAGATGATAACAGGCTAGCCTAGGGATGGTAAGTATATTTCATGTCTTGATAAAAGATATTCAAGAATTTGTCATTTATAATCCACTGGCATGCAGAACCAGAATCTTCTAGACAAATACACCTTAGAAAGACTAAAATTGTTAAGGTATATAATAGTCAGTTAACAACATTTATAGAGTGATAATTTCCTCATGCAGAACCAAACAGATACACTTGAGGGAAGATTACTAATTTGTAAATAAAACATAAACAGGTAAGCGATGTTTCTTATAAACATCCATGTGCAGACTGGATAATTAGCTGACGCCTTTCTTGTCCTCTAGCCTTTATGCGACTAGTTGTATTGTGCGCATGCTCTATAGTTGTTCCTCATTAACCTGTGCATGTCCTGAGTTTTCATCAAAACCTAAACTATATTTTTGTTGGATATTGTGGATGTGATGTGTACACCGGGCAATAGAAGCAATATACCTGGTTGTCCTGACAGCAGCCATGCTTTAAGAATCATTCTGCTTCTTCTAATCCCATTGAGCTTGTCTGTGTTGGCACTGACTGACAGGAAAGGCAATAACATGTAAAGGCACCTGCTGGCATTGATTTGGCTTTGCAGTTAGAGAAGACAAAGGGAGATTACTTTCCAGCATTTTGTGCCAGAGCTGTTGATCTAATCTGATCTACACAGGGGCTCATATAAAGATGCAAGTTGTTTTAGGCAGGCATCTGGAGCTGTCTGGCTAGAAGAGTTATTATGTATCAGAACAAATTAGGCGAAATTAGTACAGCATTCAAATGGCACTGGCACAGGTGTAAAGTTGGCTGGCTGCTAAAATATGTCACATAGCAACACAATCACACTCATTAAGGAGGGATAAGTTGCATAGACATGGTGTGAGAGCAGAACATATCATAGGCCATTTGTTCAGTAACCATGCCATGATATGACTAGATTAATTAGAACATTTCAAATTTTGCTTTTGAAATCTTTTGCATCAGAGGAAGAAAGACAAAGTAAGAAATGATGGGCATTTTTCTAATATCTACTTTTGGATTTCTTCCCTTGCTTCTATGCTTCAGCTGAAGAAGCATTTATTAACTTACTCATGTTTGTACATGTTTCCCTGTATTCACGCACTCAACAGGATTTATTGAGGACTTGCTCCTTACCAGGCACTGGGCCAGGAGCAAATGTTTGCTGGAGAGCAACATTAGGCACAGCTCCAGCTTCAAGGGGTTTCTAGAATATTTAGGGAGAAAAGTAAATAAATAAACAACACATACATGATACACACTTAAACGGAGAGCTTTGTGTAAGCTCTGTGCAAGGTAAGCTAAATGCTCATATTTTAAAATTCTATAATTCCATGGTATATGGTGAAGACTTTACTTCTTATGCTCCAGTTCAGTCTGGTTGTTGTTCCCTGTGAGGCAGCAACTGGATAACTCTCCAGAAGAGGAAATTCAGGAGCCTGCTGCTTTTCCATTTCTGGTGGCTCGACCCCAACTGTCAACTATTCCTCATTACTCCCCTTTCAAATGACAGGCAAGGGAAGGACCAAGTGAGTTGTGGATGGGATATTTATTGAGTCTGTCTTAGAAATGGGGAACCTTATTTCTTACCATACTCTGTTGTTCAGAACTCAGACACATGGTATAGTCGGTATCTGGAAGGGTAATGGGATATGTTAACTAGTCTCTGCCATGTGCCTGTAAAGACAAATTAAAATACAGGTAAATGAAAAACATCTAAGATATAAAGTACTCAGGGAATTTAAAGTTGATTTTTGATGAACTATATGAATTTAATATTGAAATCTGCACCTAATTGATATTCAAAAGAAAAAATGAAAAACTAAGGGGAGATGCTTAAGCTATCAATGACTCCAAGTCTTCCCGAGTATGAAGGGCTTAAGTACCATGATGAAGTATTTGCTGAGATAGTGTCCAATAAGTGCCACAACTGAGTTACTTACTTGTCAAAGAGGTTAGTATATACACCCTCATTGCACCATTGAGTTGTATTTTCTGTCTTCTGTTAGAAAAGTTAACACTTATACTTAGTGGCACTAATACTCAGCACTGAGATTTCTCTGAAGGAACCCAATCAAAGGGACTTTGATCCTTAGCAGAATCACAGCCATTTATTGGTCTGGTCATCACAATCTGTCAGTCAAATGCAGAAGTTCGTGCATGGAGCCTGTGCCTGCTTAATTGGTTTGGAGGCACAAGGCCAAAACTCTTTCCAAGATGGCTATGGTTGATCCACACAGAAGAATTCCAGAGCCATCTTTCTTATGAGCCTGGCCAATGTAACATCTGGCAACTGGGTGACTGAACCTGGAAATCACTGTACCCTCAAGTTTTGGACTTGTAGGGATACTCTTTCAAAGGAGAAAGAAACATCCTTCACTCTGTGTATGTGTGTGTGTACGTGTGTGTGTGTGTGTGTGTGTGTGTGTGTGTGTGTACATGTATGCTTCATACCTGAGTGTACAGTGCCAGAGGCTGACATTGGGGTTTTCCTCTGTTCTCCACCACATTTTTTTTGTGACAAGCTCTCTCTCTCTCTCTTAAACATATTTTTATTGATACGTAAGTAATTTTATGTCATGCACCCCAATCCCACTCACCCCCTCCATATATGCCCCTCACCACTGCAATGTCCCTCCCCACAAAAATACCCTCCCAATTTAATTAAAAACAAAACAAAGCAAACAAAAATACCATCTTGCTATTCCATCCTTCTTGTCTCTTCAAACCTCTTTATTCATCCTAATGGCATTGGGAGCTACAGTATGTCACACATTACACCCTTTTGTCTAATCATCCCCACCCAGAAATGTTCATTGCATTGAGCATTGGTCTGATTCAAGGTCTCTGGCCTCTGGCATGCCATCATCAATGGACTTTCACCAAAACTCCTCTTAGTTATCCAGCAGTTGTCCTGAGTCAAGGATATTCCATGGCTATTATTCTGCAGGGCCAACCCCTTCACACACCCCAGCAGGTGATAGATGGGGTAGATGTTGGGGTAAGCCCATGATGTGGGTGTGGATGGTGGCTGAGCTAGTTAGTCTGGACCACTGGGGTCACCTGCCTCAGGTGATGTGTGGATCCAGTTCTCAGGCCCATGCCATCAGGACCATTTCTTCCATACTCTTAGTGAGGGATGGGACCATGTCCCCTGAGTGTGGGGGAAAGCTCTCCCATGAGGGACCAGACCAGGTCTCAGCTGCTACAGTGTCCAGCCAGGGCAAGGCCAGCTATCTCAGGGTCAGTAAAGGGTAGGGACAGCTCTGCATGGACCTTGGGATTTCAGCACACCTCCTCTGGTAACACAGGACATGAAAAAATACAGACTCCAGCTGCAGCAGGACAGCAGATCCAGATCTGGCTCTTGGCAGTAGCCCTAGCTCGGACAATACCATGACCAAGGTGATAGCTCAGGCCACTCAAATTGGCATGGCCCCAGAGGAGCCATAGTATTTTAATAGCCACAGGTTTCAGACTGAAACCTGGGCTTCTGTGTGGCCTTTGGTGGCTCTTTGGACCACAGACGGACATCAACACAGACCCTATTGTGGTAGGATAACAGACCCAGCCATGGCCCTATGCTGTACTCCATGTCAGATGTCTTCATGGCTCTTAGTGGCAGCACAGTACATTAAGATTGGAATGATCCTTGGCAGCAGCCCAAGACAGGTTCTGTGACTGAGCCCAGAGCTTGCAGGTTCGGCTAGACTGGAAGGCCAGTGATCTCTAAGGATCTGCCTACCTCTTAATCCAGCCCCTACCAGGATAGAGACTAGTGCACCCTGGCTGATCTTTACCCGAGTGTTTAGGTCCTTATGCTTGTGCAACAAAGACTTTACCCAATGAGTCATCTCTCCAGATCCGTCAGTGTATATATGTGTGCATTGATAAATGCTTCTATATTGGAAACACTGAAGTTTGCTGGTGTATTTTGTTAACTTCTGGCCTGAAGGGTCCTGTGAATTGGAGATATGATTCATGAGAACTTTGAATCACTAAACAAATTATAGCCTGTGCTTCATCCAGTCTTTTTTTGTTTTTTAACATTGGTATGACTTCTGAAAATGATATATTAACAATGTATGTTATGCAAATCAAAGGATTGGAGAATGCAGAGCAAATACAGTTTGGTAGGAATAACCTTTGTGGAAGAAACAGAGATTAGGAAATGTCTCTGAAAGTACAGTTTCCCAATGACCAGCTTTTTACTCACCTGCAGTGTTCAATGGTGTGTGACTGCTGGGCCATCTCCAGGATTATACATACCACTTACTGGCTCTTGATCTGGGGTTTTGCATGTCAGCCAGTGTTTCCTCAAGCTTACAGAACAGCTGCTAGAAAGGGATTGAGGAAACTTGAGTGTAAATCATCAAATTGCCCCTCTCCACTTTCTAAGTAGACGTCTATTTTCAAAGTGAATATTTTCTAGTCATTCCAGATTTGGGTCTAATGAAAGCTTATCTCAATACACAGTCAAGTCAAATCATTTCCTTCTTGCTTCTTTCAAGTAACTAGTCAAATGGAATTTTTTGTCTGCAGCAATTGCTCTTGCCAGAGTTGGCTGGCACGGACTGTGCTTGGTGTTCCAGAGATCTTATGAGACCCAGCTGTCAGGCCTGGAAGAGACTTGTGCCACTGCCACAGGTGAGAGAAGAGAGTGTATTGTGCTCATGGGATTTTGACACAGTGCCAGTGATATCGGTGTTAGTCATACTCAAAACAATGAAGAGATCTTTAAGAAATTTCATTAAATATCCTAAAGTTATAAAATAACTGCAAATTATAAAATATTTATTTTGTGAATCTAGTTTCATTTGTGGTGATGATGAGATGCAGAGTGAAGATTTTTTGGTAGCACACTCTGATGTAACACATTTACATAAAGCTTTTAATTTGGACTTACACTTGAAATTCAGAATTTGAATTTGATGTATCGGGAATTCTGGTTATAAACCAGTTACATCAGTAAATTGATGATTTTGACGTTTTTATTGATAACATTGTAAAACGCAGGTATTCATGGAAACTGTGGTCAATAAATATTATGTACAGACCACATATACTATCTAATATATGCACAAAGTTATCTAGATATCTAGACCTGATTTAGCAGTGTTTATATAAAAGCAAAGTCTTAGTAAATGGAAGTTGGTTGTGTGTTAGTAGAGTGATATGACTACTTCAAAAGAGAGAGAAAGGCAGACATGTAATGTACAGATGGTGGGAATTCTGGTCTCCTATATGCTGTTGCTTGTGTGTTGGCTGTCTTCTCTCCGAATGTTTAATGGCATTGATCACAGAATGACACCAAGTGTAAGAATGGGTATAATGGGTAGAGACACCCTGGGAACTGAGTCACATGAGAGACAAAATCATGAGCATCAGTCAAAGAAGGTAGGCAGAGGCAAATGGTAATAAAAATATGAGGGTGTTGTATTTTCCCTTATTTGTGACACTTTGACTAGTTATGAATCTCTGCATTAACCATTTCCCAAGGTAATAAGAAACACTTCTGAAGGAAGTGGAGTGCAGCACTTATCTATGGGCATAAACATGAATATTTGGAAGGTGGTTTGAGGAGATGCTGTCCTTTTCAAACTCTAATTCCCAAAAGGGGCTATGCCAGAGTAGGAGATACTTATATACTCAGCCCAAGGCTCATGCAATCCTGCATTCTTTAATAGCAGGCAAGCCAATCCAATACTTGCCTGGCAGAGACAATATCTTTATCATTACCTGTATTGTAAGCAGCACTCAACCTTCATTTTCTCTATATCCCAAAGCAATAGCAACGAACAGTCCTGGAAAATATCATTTACAAGGCAGTTCTCTTAGCATGTGTGCTCCAAGGGTATACTGCAAGATGAGAGCCCAGGCAGTGCTCTTCTGACAGCACAGCAGGACAAAATTTTAGAATCAGCAATGCTTATTACTTCGCCTTCTGGTTTTTGTTTCATTTAGACTGAAGAAATTATTTCCACTTTTGACAGTATTGTTAAACCAGCCAGTGGAAAGGAAATCCACACTTCCGTTTTACCAAATATTTCCACCAATGTATTCCAACAGATTTGGTCGTCCTGATGAATGAATTGAAAGTGTCCCTGCTTCAACTCAGATAGATGGCTTTTTGTTGTTCAAATAACATTTACTTGAAATTACACATAACGTTAATTTTTTTTCAAATCATAGCAATAACTCAATCTGGAAAAAATGTTTTGTTTAATACTTTCTTTAGCTTTGAAAATGTTGGTTCACTGTAATGAGTACTAGGACACTGCCCACACTAATGTGAAAGTTTACTAAGTATCTTCTGTGACTAGAAGTTATTTCAAGCATACAACCCACATTAGTTTACTTCTCTCTCACAACAGTCTGAAGCAGGTATGATCCTCACCTGTCTCACAAATGTGAAACTGAAGCTCCAAAATAGTAACTATTTTGTTTGACATCGAATTTCTGAGTTTAAGGATCATAATTTTGGGTTATATGTTTTCAATAGGATTTTTCTTTATTGCCTCATCTCCTTGAAAGATGAACACATCTAGGCACACATTGGAGATGTGAACCTATGCAATGCTGAACTCTTGTATGCCTGTAGCTCACCTAAGTGTCTATTAAAGGAGCACATTGTATCTCAGGGGGAAGATGTCTCACCTTGTATGCATACAACATTGCATATAGCTTCACACAGCAGTTTTAAATGATACATTCAGTGTCAGTAAATGCAACCACTTGTGGCATTGCAGGAGCTACCCATGATAAATTCAGCTATTTGTTGTATTTTTTCTTTGCCCTTTTGTGCTATTAAAGTTTTGGCAGCAGATTTTTTTTCTCTTAAAAATCAAATGTCCAGTGAGGTAAAAGCATAGCATTGGTGGCAGAAACAAGGGAGAACAGAGTGGTCACTTCTTTTGTTTGACCATTACTTCATCTGGCATGGGAAGATCAGATTCAGCCTGATTAAGAAGACAGACCCTAGAGTCAGGCAGCCGGGGTTCAAATCTTGGCACCACTCAGAGAATACTTTAAAATACTTAGAAGGTACTGCTAGACTAACCCCTCAAAATGAATATGCACTGAAAAACCCCAACTCATGGGCAGCCCTTTTGTTACCACTAGTAGCTGTGTCTTTGTGTGTAACAGGAGTATGGGCACAGTCTTAGATGTGAGGCTACTTAAACACTTAGAGCAGTGTTTGGTGGTCAGAGACAATGCTAGACACCATAGCTATCATAGTAACTAATGATGAAAAAAGATCAGAACTTTACCTTAAAATGTCTGCCGAAAGAACAAAGGGATATCTCATTAAAGTTGAACCTGACGCAAGACTCTCAGGAAGAATTACGACTTTGAGAAGTTTAAAAAAATTCTAAGGCTGTAAGACATGCAATAATATCATCCACAAGGTATTAAATATAAAGTTTTGCAGTTGAGGTTTTTTAGATAAAAGAAAAAGAAGCCTCAAAATTTCATATTCCAAGGAACAGTAAATATACAAGGTGTTCTAAGGAATACTATGACCGACTTTTAGCTGGTTAATCAACAAGAGTGGGATGTTGCCTCCAATTACAGCTAATCTGGTTTGGTGAGCACAGGTCAGCCTAATGCTGCTGAATGCCCATACCACATATGGAACGTGTTGGATTTCACGAACCAGGCTGTGGATGGATGAATGGATAAAGGAGATTTGTTCAGAGAAGACTAGGATTGTAATAATGAGTTTAAAAACCAAGGAAGGGACTTAGAGAGGTAGAGATAAGGGGAGAGAGGTTGTGTGTGGTTTTCAGATATCTAAGTAACTCAAGTGTGGAGGTATGCTCTGGAAAGACTGAGGCAGATGGGGGAACTCACCACTTTCTAGGGTGCTGGGCAGTTGCTGACATTCCTGAAACATTTTTACTCTGCTAAAGAGTCACTGTTAATGTTAATGATATGCTCTTCAAGACCTCACTCCAAGCCTCCTTTCAATGTTTATGCTTCTGTAAAGAAACAAGGATGTTGGGGGATGGGATGACTTGACTGCCTAATTAGCAGTCTGCTGAGCACTCTTGTGCTGTGTGCCTTAAGCAAAAACCTCTTCAGTGAAGCAGCCAGCTAGACCACAATTATACTAACACTGGCCATTCTGAAGGCTCCATGAATGCCAAGGGGAAGCTGAAAGGCAGTGACAGCCAGCTAGACCACAATTACACCAACCCTGGTCATTCTGAATGCTTCATGCATGCCATAGGGAAGCTGTAAGGTGATAACAGCTGCTTATTCTTCTGCCTGGGAGTGCAGCCCCAGCCAGGACTTAAAACAGCTTGGGTTGGACTGTCCCTGCAACTGTTTCCATCTGAACAGAATGAGCACTTTCCCCAGCTGACCTGTAGAGGGATTGCTGTGACTGGTGTGATGGGCACAGTGTCCTGACTGGAAGAAACACCAATATTCATCTTCATGAAAAGTTTGCTCTTATTGTTGCAGACACACAGTCCCTGGATATATAAGCAGGCTTCTGGGCTCAGTTGGTGTACAAGCTGGGAGACATCTCCCAAGGCTGCTTCTCCTGATGTTGCAACCTTAGATGGAATGAAACATTTCTCTCAAGTGCTGTTTGCTTAAAGTAGGAACTTTAGTTGAGTAGGCTGAGCTGATAAACTGAAGAAAGACACAGTGCTACCAGAGGCAACATAGTGTCAGTGACAGTAGCAGCAGTGATGGCAGAGTGGAAGTGACAGTAACAAAGGAGCATCAGGGCAAGCAGAGGCACTGAGGCAAAAGGCAGGGGGAGGGGGCAGGCGGCAGCTTTGGCAGCCACTGCAGAGGGAAAATGGAGAATGGTAGCAGGTTGGGTGGAAGTCCAGGGAGCCATGGCAACCAAGAATCCCTGGTGATCAGCAAAGATGGAGCCACAGGAACCTGCAGAGCCTAGACTAGTGGCAGAAATGGAGTTGTGGCAGTGAGTTGGCAGTTGGCCACCAAGATGAAGATTTGGAACCAGACAATTGGCTGGCCCAGTTGTAAAAGTGGCAAGGCAACTATCAGTTATGGCAACTCCATATGAGGAGAAGCCTCAAGAGCAGGGCATTATATCAGCAGAAGCATCAGCAGCCAAACGGTAATTGGACCTGCCTTTTCAATGGTGGCATCTGTGACCATGTCCACTACAACAGGGCATGACTGGAGGGTTGAAATGAGAGGCAGAGCAGGATCACGAGCAAGAACAGCATTTGGAGAAGTTAAAAGAGCCAAGGATAGAAAGGTATGAGGAGACATGGAGGAGAAACTGCTGGCTCTGACTGTGGAAACAGGTCCCAAGTGTTGTCATTTATTTAGGGCCATGGGTCCCCTCACTCCTAACACAGGAGCTCTAACACTGGGTGTTATCAAGAGCAAAGTAAATACCAATTTCTATTCCTGAAATCTGTACCGCCAGCTGAAGAATCCTGACTGCCTCACCATACACAAGAACTGAGACATTTATACAGCTAAGTTTCCTAGTCCCTCGGGCATGCACAAGAGTTCAAACACTAGACTACACGACTTTCTGCTGCTGCTCCTACCTATTTGCTGCTTCTGCTGATAGACATTAAGGCTAAAATGCTGCCTATACTATCTGCACTATAAGTACTGCCACCATCTACCCATGATTTCTAAATGGTTACAGCCAAAGCACCTTGGCAAAGCTGACTGGTGACAAGACCAACCTGTGGTAAGAGTCACAAAAAGATAGACATGGGTTCCACATTAAACATATGATCTAAATTATATTTCTAAATTGCCATGTACTTTTCAGACTTGTTAAAAGCAGACTCTGAGAACAACATAGGCAAACTCAAGCAAGCTAGTCTTAATTTTTCTTTAATATTCTTGTCCTGGGACAGGCGCGCTCCTGGCTCTGTAAATGCCAAACAGCTATGGGTTTTAAAAACATTATACCTCTTAGAAATTAAACCATTTCCAACAGAGATGCATATTGTTTGTCAAATGTTATTCAAATGCATTTTTCCCCTTAGGAATGGGAAACTTAAACCTTCACCCAAGGGATAAAATAAAGTTCTGTCCAGGACCTTCTGTTGGCAACAACAACTGACCATCTCGGTGGGATATGTCCTGTCACTTTTGCTGGATGTTGTAAGTGCCCAGCTTGATATTGTGTTAATTCTCTGCTGCTTATTGTTTGTTCCTTTGCTTTCCTTGTATATGGGAAATAAACTTACTCATTCAAAATGTAAAGTATAGAATATAGTAGGTCATTTTCTAGACAAAGTAAACCTCTAGAAATAGATATACCTGTCCAGACTGCAAAGGAAGTTATTATCCTTCAATAGAGGCATTCCAGACTGGAATAGAAAGTTGTCCGGACAGAATGCCATAAAAAATTTATCAGGTGAGAGAAAATGTTAATCTCTTGTTTTTCTAATCCAAATTCTTGAAGTGTATAGTTTTAAGCTAGGAATCAAATTATTCAGGAAAGCAATTGTAAGTAAGAAAAACATTTGTGTTCCTGGTATCCCTGATCTCTCCAAGATTTTGTTGAAGGCTGTTTCAGCATCTAATTAGATGACCATGTGGTTTTCTTTTTCTGTCAGTTTATTTATATGGTGGATTACATTGACAGATTTTTGTATGTTGAACCATCCTTGCATGTCTGGGATGAAGCCTACTTGATCATGGTGAATAAACTTTTGGTGTGTGCTTGGATTTTATTTCCCAGTATTAAGCATTTTTGTGTTCATGTTCATGAGGCAGACTGGTCGAACTCTCTTTCTTAGTTCCATCATTGTGGGGTTTGGGTATCAAAGAAACTATAGCCTTGTGAAAAGAGTTTGGCAATGTTACTTCTGTTTCTATTATGTAGAACAATTTGAGGAGTATTGGATTTAGCTCTTATTTGAAATTCTGGTAGGATTCTGAACTGCTAATAAAGGCAATATACAGCAACCCAACAGTCAACATCAAAGTAAATGGAGAGAAACTCTAAGTGATTCCACTGAAATCAGGAACAAGACAAGGCTGTCTACTCTTTCCGTATCTATTCAATATTGTACTCAGCATTCTAGCTAGAGCAATAACACAACAAAAGGAGATCAAGAAACACAAATTGGAAGGGAAGAAGTCAAGCTTTCACTATTTGCAGATGATATGATAGTATACATAAGCAATCCCAAAGCTCTTCCTGGAAACACCTATAGCTAATAAAGTCCTTTAGTAATATGGCAGGATACTCTATTACTCAAAAAAAAAAATCAGCAGACCATCTGTATTCAAATGATAAATGGACTGAGAATGAAATAAGAGACACATGACCCTTCACAATAGCCACAAATAACAAAGTATCTTTGGGTAATTCTAACCAAACAGAAAGACCTATACAACAAGAGATTTAAGTCTTTGCAGAAAGTAATTGAAGAAGATATCAAAAAATGGAAAGGTATTCTATGCTCTTGGATAAGCAGAATCAATATAGTAAAAATGTCAATCTGACCAAAAGCAATCTATGTATTCAATGCAATGCTCATAAAAATCTCAAAATAATTCTTCTCAGACCTTGAAAGAAAAATACTCAACTTTATATGGAAAAACAGAAGACACAGGATAGCCAAAACAATCCTGTACAATAAGAGAACTTCTGGAGGCATCACTGTCCCTGACTTCAAGCTCTACTATAGAGCTTTAGTAATAAAAAACAGCTTGGTATTTGCATAAATACAGATATGTTGGAATCATTGAAGAGCCTAATACTAATCCACACACCCAGAAACACCTGATTTTTTTTTTTTTATAAAGAAGCCAAAATTGTACAATGGAAAAAAGAAAGCATCTTCAACAAATGGTGCCAGCATAACTAGACATCAGCATGTGGAAGAATACAAATGGACCCATATCTATCCTCATGCACAAAACTCAAGTCCAAATGGATCAAGGACATCAACATAAATCCAGATACATTGAACCCGATTGAAGAGAAAATGGAAAGTAGCCTTGAATTCATTTGCATAAGAGATCACTTCCCGAATGTAACACAAATATCAGAGACACTGAAAGCAACAATCAATAAATGGGACCCCTTGAAACTGAAAAGCTTCTGTAAGGCAAAGGATATGGTCAATAAGACAAAACAGCAGCCTACAGAATTAGAAAAAGTTTTTGTCAATCCTACATGTGACTGATGTCTAAACTATATAAAGAACTTAAGATACTAGACACCAAAACACCAAATAATCCAATTATTTATGTGGTACAGATCTAAACAGAGTTATCAACAGAAGAAACTCAAAAGGCTGAAAGACATTTAAGATATTACATAACACCCTTAGCCATCAGGGAAATGCAAATCAAAATACTCTGAGGTATCACCTTGTACCTATCACAATGGCTAAGATAAAAAATACTGACGACAGCTTATGCTGGAAAATATATGGAGTAAGGGGAACATTCCTCCATTGCTGGTGGAAGTGCAAATTTGTATCACCACTTTGGAAATCAGTATGGTGTTTTTTAATAAAAACTGGGAATCATTAGTCTATCTCATGACAGAGCAATACCACACTAGGGCATAAACCCAAAGGATGAACAAGGACATTTGCTCAACTATGTTCATAGCAGCATTATTTGTATTAGCCAGTACCTGGAAACAACCTGTATGCCCATCAACCGAAGAATGGATGAAGAAAATGTGATATATTTACACAATGGAGTACTACTCAGTGGGGGAAAAAAAGAGAAAGCAATAACATCTTGAAGTTTGCAGGCAAATGGGTGGAACTAGAAAAAATGATCCTGAGTGAGGGTAAGGTATGTACCACTCATAAGTGGGTGTTAGATGTACAACAAGGGTAACCAGGCTATAATCGACAACCTTAGAGATACTAGGTAAAAAGGGGGACTCTAAGAGGGACACAGATGAAGGATTCCAAGAAGAAAAAATGGGTGAACTGGGAGGCAGGGTAGAAGGTAGGGCATGGGGGATGGGAACATGATGAACCAAGAAGACAGAGTTGGGAGAGGGGCAAAGGGGGAGCAATGAAAGAGATAGTGAGATTGAGGGAGCCATTATGGGATTAAGGAGAAACCTAGTGCTAGAGAAGTTCTCAGGAACCCACAAGGATGACCCCAGCTAAGACTGAGGTTGAGAATGTGTCTGAACAGTCCTTCCCTTTAATTAACGACTGCCCTAATTTTCATTACAGAACCTATATCTAGTAACAGCTGGAAGCAGACGCAATGACCCACAACCAAGCACTGGGCTGAGCTCCTGGAGTTCAGTTGAAGTGAGAGAAGAGGGATCATATGAACAAGGGGGGTCATGAGCATGATGGGGAAAACCACAGCCACAGCTGACCTGAGTTAGTGGGAGCTCACACACTGTGGACTGACAGTTGGGGAACCTGCATGGGATGAAACTAAGCCCTCTGAATGTGGTTTGATCTGGTGTGAGGTGGGGTGAGAGCTGGCAGTGGCACCATGACCTATCCCAGGTGCAAAAACTGACTTTTTGGAGTTCATTCCTTATGGTGAGGTAACTTGCTTAGTCTTGATATGGGGGGGGGGGTTGTCCTACCTAATTTGGTATGCCAGACTTTCATCTCTGCAACGAAGGCCTTACCCTGTCTAAGGAACAAGTGGGGAGGAGGGAGAGGGAGAGGAGGATAGGAGAAGGGGAGGGAGGGGGAATTGGGAATTGGGGTTAGTATGTAACAATAAAAGTAGGGATGCAAAAAAGAAAAGGAAAAGTTATTAAACGTGAATAAAAATATGTGTTGATTCTGACAGATTTAATTTCAACACAATGATTTTCTAGAAAATGAAATTATAGAAAACCAAAATAGACTTTCTTCTGAGGAAGCCAGTCCCTTTTGGAGGTGGTCAGTAATGAAACAGCCTTGTGTTCTTAGCGGCTGACAAGAGCTTATACAACATCATTTGCTAAGTGAGTTATTGCCTGTCGGGGATGCTGTGTGAAGGACTGCTGAATTACTGGAAGAATTACTAGAAAAAGTTTTTTCCACAACTTTATTTTGTGTAATTTCTGCTTCGTGCACAGGTACACTGTTCATATTTTTTGTTTTTGTTTTGTGGGTGTCGATATTAAATTCTTTCTATGACTACCATAGACGTATCTTTTAGTGAAATCAAATCAGTGTTATATGAACCGGACATGATTACTCTTGCAATAGGTGCTTATTGATTTTACCAAACTTCTCAGTTGACTCAAATGTTTTTATTAATATATGTTTGATACTTGATAATTCTTTATTCCCAAGTCTTATAAGTGCATAAAATGAAAGTGATCATAGTATCAAGATTTCATACACTCAGAATTTTAGAATCTGTTTGAATATGGATCATTTTTTCCCAAATATTTGGATTATAGCTCATTTCAAAAAGGTTATAATTATCATCTCCAGAGTATTTGATTTGTTAGGTCATAATATATTTTCAGTCACATTTTTCTGTTGGGAAAGAAACATGTTAAATGGATGAAATAGAAGAAGAAAATATTACTCATAAAAAGAAAATTAATGTCCACTTTATTTGTCAGTTTACTATGGCTGTTACAACAGGTCTACCTTGTCAGCATGGCAGGGTGTCTAAGGGATTTGAATTGGCAATGTCCCATGTTTCTTGATTCCAGGTAGTTTTAGTCCTTGATGGCTCCTTCTCAATAAGTTTCCCAGGTATAGTAGTCTGAATGACATGAGGTAGGCATCTCTTTGTTTGTTTTTCTTTAAAGTCACCTGGCTGTGCTAAACAGTGCATGCCTATACTGCATATATGGCTGGTAAGAACTGCAGGGTTTTCTGCAGCTGGGAAGTGTAGTGAGGTAGTAGGTATATGTAAATAGTTATATTGTTTAAGTATTTGTTCCTGCTTTACTCAGGAAAGTTTTAATCAGTCTTTTTAGCTAAGTTCCCGAGTATTACAGATTATCTTCACTGTACCTATGAGATTAGTCAGATATAAATGCTTAATCTTCAATCACTTCATAGACATGCAGAACATGGCATTTAAATGTTTTAATATTAGTACTCCATTGACATGAGACACTGTTGCTCCTGACAGCACCGTGCACTTTCCCGAAAATATGTTGGACACTGTTGTTGCTCCTGCTGGAGTTCAATCTCGCCTCAACTAATGGCCTGTTGGGCATAGAATTGCCCCCACCTTGACCACTGATTTGGACATGCAGTCCTATGTGCTTGCAGGAGACAAATATAGAAGACTGCTTGACCTTGCCAAGTCAGGGTAAGACAGCCATTCTATTTCCCTGCTGTTGTTGTGGTCTGTCAAGTTCTCTTGGCCTTAGCCAAATCTGGGTGTACCAACGTCGCTGTGAGACCTAGGGTGACTGTTCAGGTGGCTTGCTGTTTCTGTCCTTGCTGCACCTTTTGGAAGTTGTCCATCTGCATTTCCTGTCTACTCTAGTATTGTTAATTTCCTTCTCAGGTCTTGATGAGGTTAAAGATTAAACTATCACAACTATTATTCTCTCTTACTAGTTAGATATATTAGGTACTAGACTTACGTTTTCCAGCTTAGGACAACTCTATTGTAAACTCCATTATGCCCTCACCCTAGGACTAGATATGTAGGTCATTTTGTTCTCGATTTTCCTTTTCTTAGAGCACACTTGTTATTCACTGTTTTGTATATAGTTTTGTATTAAGCCTAAATCTTTTCTTTAGACTAAAAGGGGAATTGTAGTGAGGTAGTCCTTTTGTAGCACTGACCACGCCCATTGGGGGGTGGAGAGATGGGCGGAGGTGACCTGAGGAAGGAGGTTGGAGGGGGCCAGGAAGGCGCTCGCTTGCTGGCGTGACTCGGACAGGAGAGGATCGGGTTGAATTTCCTGGTGTTCATCTGTCTAGGTTGTAAGTTATTTCTCCCTGAATAAACATCTATTCGGCCTATTTGTTTATCCTGATCCTTATTTACCGCAATAGGGAAGAACAGTTTATTATCACTGGGATTAACTGCACTCTCTAGGTGCACCCCATGTTTGAAGTATTGGGCATCGGTCAACACTCCCCACAACCTCACTTGTCTATACCAGGGAGCCAGCATTGGAGATGTGGACACTCTACTTTCTGCTGGTCTTTCAGTTGCTTTCTTTTCTGGTTAGCTTTTCCATCACTGATTTGTCACTTTCTGGAGCTCTGCCTCTTTTTCTGTCCCTGCAAAACATCCTTTGTTGCCCTCATCCGTCTCACTCAGAGTCATGAAAAGATGCTGCTGTTCTTCTACATTGCTGTGGAGTCTCTCTTTATTGTGCTGTCACCACCACCATTGTCTCCAAGACTTGGAACTCGCCACAAAACTGAATTCATTAACAGTTAAATGATATATACTATTTTTTGTTGTTGTTGTTGTTTTGTTTTTGTAGACAGGGTTTCTCATTGTAATAGTCCTGTCTGTCCAGGAACTAAATGATATATATTTATTTTCCTATCCTCTCAGCCTTTAGCCATTGGCATTATACATGCTGTTTGGTTTTATAAAGAGATAGAATCATTCATTTCTTGTCTTCTAATTGGCTTATTTCAGTTAATGCAAAGTTTGTCCAGGTTCTTCCATGATATAGCACAGACGATCATTTTCTTCCCTTCTAACTTTATAGCATTTAATTGTGTCTGCATGTATTTTCCTTATCCATTAGTCTGTGGATGAACCCCTTGTGTGGTTTCTATATTTTAGCTATTGTGAATAACATTGTCATAGATGTGGGTATATGTACAAGTCTATATCCTGATTTACATTTTAATGTTGTTTGTACCTGTTATCAAATTAGGGTCTTGAAATATCCTTTCTTTTGCTTGCTTAACTTATTTCATGTTGTAAATGTGTTCCTGTGGTTTTGGTACACAAAAATAATTCTGAAAAACATACTACCGATGAGCAAATTACCATATTTCCCCTCCTTTTGGCTTACTGAAGTAATGATAAGTGTCATTATATGAGAATCTTTGGATAAACCACGCCTTGTTTCCAGAAAGTAAAACCTATGTTAGAAATGGAAATAGGGGGCCTGGAGAGATGGCTTGGTGATTAAGAGCACTGGCTAGTCTTCCAGAGGACCCAGGTACATTTCCCAGTACCCACATGGCAGCTCACAACTGTCTGTAACTCTAGTTCCAGTGAAATCTGACACCCTCCTCAGATGTACAGGCAGGCAAAACATCAATGCCTGTGAAATTAAATACATTACTAAAAAAGAAAGAAAAAGTTAGCCAGTAGTGCACATGAGGCAGAGGCAGGTGGATCTCTGTGGTTCTGAGGCTAGACTGGTCTGCTGAGTGAGTTCCAGGACATCCAGGACAAAGGCTTCAAGGGCATACATTTTTTTCATATATGTTTAGTTCATACAACTTCATATATTGAGTAGTAAATAAATAGACAGAGGGTTTTTTTTTTTCTTTTTCTTTCATTTCTATGAAGTAGATCCACTTAAGCTTAGGGGAGGCTGTTAAATTCTCTAGCATATAATTTTGTTTCAATATTTAATACATAGAATTCTACATATTCATGAAGGCAATGAGAAAATTGTTGACATATTAGAGATGAAGGTTAATGTTGACTGTCAGCTTGCTTGGACTGAGAGGGGAGCATACCTGCCTCCATAGGGGAAGCCTTGCCTGTAGCCCCTTCCTCTGCTTCCCACCACATGTCTGAGTGCTCTCTCCGTTCTGCCACAAGCTCTCCACTGTGATGTTTTCTCATTAGGACCCACAATCAACACAACCATTGCACCTTGGGTTGAAACTGTGAGTCAAAGTAAACTTTTTCCCTCTTAAGTTGTGTTCCCCAGGCGTATTGTCACAGGAATTACCCTGAGTCACAGAACATGGAATAGTCTACTTTTATTCTTAAACAAATATTAAGGGCAGCTGATCAGGAAGGCTCATTTCTCTCCTTTCTTCTCCATCTCTTTCATGCTCACAAACTGTGTTATCTTCATCACCACAAAGACACGAGAGTAACAGAGTCATCAGCAGGCAGGAAGCATGTTGTACTTAAGGATTTAAGGTTTTCTTTTCATGCTGACTTGAATTATCAACTTGACCAGCTGTGAGTATGAACTATAAACTGTTCAATGTCATTACTCATATATCAAAATGAACATCTTAAAACTCTTCCTTGGGTGCTTAATGCTTTAGGATGAAAATGTGTGCATTTTCAAATCATGACATTTAGATCTATTTTGATTAGGATCATAAAGTAAATGACAAAAACATGAATTTGTAAATCACATAACTGGTAAGATGGCTCTGCAAGTAAGGACACTTGCTGCTAAGCCTGACAACCTGAGTTTTATCCCTGGGACCTACATGGTGGAAGGAGAGAACAGACTCCCATATCACATATCAGCCATGGCCCATCACTCTCTATGCACACAAGTAAATAGATGTGGTGGGATGTGTGTGTGTGTGTGTGTGTGTGTGTGTGTGTGTGTGTGTGTGTGTGTCTGTATGCACAAAAGAGCACACACAAGTACGTGTGTATATATGACTAAAAATCAGGCTTTGGTGCAAACCCCATCTAAATAAAGTGTTCTCCTCATTGCTACTAATCAACTTGTGCATAGAAAGCTGGAATGGATCTGTTAGATTATATGCATATATCTGTGTGTTTTAAAGAAAAGCCAAATATCTAAAGTGTTTTGTGTAAAATATTATGATTTAAATTTTCTAATTATGTGCATGCATATGTGTCTGTGTAAGTGCCCATGGTGGATAGCAGAGGTGGTCAGATCTCCTGTGCCTGGAGTTGTGAGCTGCCCAGAGCTGATGAAAGGAACCAAACTCCTGTACTCTCTCTTCATCCATATCTCCAGCCCCCTCAGTACAGAAAGTATATGAATTTTACAAAGCATGTCAAAAGTAACATTTTGTAAAACAAAATAACATAATTGAGGGAGACTCTCCCTTTGCTTTTAGTCTAACTTTGACTTGCCTCAGTAGACCATCCACAATGCAGCAGAGATCACTGGTACCTTTCTGTTTGGTAGACTGAGTTTCAGTTTGCTACTCCTTACCCTTGAGTAACCTAAGCCTCTCAGCTTGGGGGATAAAAACCCTGTGTTAAAAATATTGTGAAATGCTTTCAAATGCTAGCTCACAGTTGGTCAGCCTTAAAATTGTAACGTCAGTTTAAATCTCCTTTTTGGCACTCAATCAATTGCTTTTGTCTTTCAGTGACTTCAAAAGGTCAAATGAAGAACTTCATTCTTTGCCCATATAAACACTCAATCTTACTTATTTTAGGAAGACAGCATTCAAGGCTGGTAATTTAAGAGGAAATCACTATATTAAATTAAGACATGAGTTGTTTCATTTGCAAAGAAAATGTTCAGTAGGATTTATGTAAAGTATTTGATTAACTAATTCCTTTTGTAAGAAAAATAATGGTATCATTTTAACCTTTTAATTTTCCTTTATGAAATTTTGTTGTTGATAAATAAATGAATATTATAACATTTCTCTTGCACAAAAAATCTTTTGAAAAGTGGTCTAAAACAAGTTTATGGTTTTGTTACTCACATTGCAAACTGGGATTCTTAATTTTTTTAATGGAATTTAAAGATGTAATTGGGATTAAGATGATATTTCCCATAGTTAATATAAAAATAGTTTTGTATAATAATGTTATACTGTAATCACTTATTGTACAATGTGAGTAACCAGAGTCTAAATATTGAGTAAAATTTACTATTTGTTTATGTGACATTGACAACGTAATTGGTTTTCTTCAGTGTGTACCATGTCAATCATGGTATTTATCATTGAGTTATCTTCACTAGTTCAATTGTCATTTGAAACAAGCTGGCCTGCCTTTGACTAAAATTGATTCCTTTGTAATCGCCAACAACAATTCTGCTATTCCTCAGAGGGTCTCCTTCATTCTGGTCCAGTCAAAATACACAAAGAGCCATTGAGTAGTGAATAACTCATGCTCCAAACTTGTAATGGAACAAGAAAGAATTGAAAGAAAAATATTGACAGGAAAGAGTGTTAGAAAATTTACGATTTGATTGTGTTCTCATGCCAGTCAGTGACTTCCCAGGTGGACTTGTGTGAAACAGTTGAGAAATTCTTGGACTAGCAAAATAATCATGTACCTCATAGTCTGATATGCACAGTTGTCATGTTGCTAGCACCCTTTCAGACGAGGTATGTTTAGCGGGAAGAGACCATCTGTAGGATCTTTTAAGAATAAACATCAACAGGATTTGTTTGGTGGACTGACATGTAGAAAACTTCAAGTTGTACTTTAAAACCTTTGCCTAAAGGAACTGGGGTGTTTCATGGTGACTCATGCTGTAATGGCAATTCCTGGAGAAAGACCCTATTTTGTAGGCAGTAGACAGGAAAAGTTAAGAATTTATTTTTGTATTTGCAAAGATTTAAATACCCATTGAACACTGTAGGGCAGACATGAAGAATTAGGAAAAGGTCAATGTAGAGAACTAATTTTGGGAGCCATCATTAAAGATAGAGTTGAACTGCATGGCAACATCTCAAAAGTATTTAGGAATAGGTTAAAGCATTTTGGATTTAAGATCTCATTTAGTTGTAAGAGCCCATGACTAGAGAAATGTCTGTCCCAAAATAGATACATACAAAAATGTAGGGAGTCAGTGAAAGTGGGAAGTGTTTAAGTAGGAATGGGTCTTCAGAAAGCACAGTTTTGAAAAGGAAGGGCAGGCTGTGAATGTGTACTTGTCATCATGTTTGGATTCTCAGTTGCTCTGGATTTGAGACTTGCACCAATTTCTCATTATGCCTCAGAAACACATCCATTCCCTTTTCTGGGACACCTGTCATTTTGAGGAATGTCGGTGCAATAGAAATCACCTATGCCTTGTCCACACACAGGGTTGTCGAATCCACATGCACAGGGGTCAGCTTTAAGGCTCCACGAGTTGGACATCCTGTACTTTACACAGGCTTCCTTTTGAATTCCAACAAGCGGGACCTATGATCACTGTTTGAGCAGATATTGTGTAGTTTTATTTGCTACCCGGGAATAGCAAACTGATGCGAAGCTGAAACCTGTACATTTTAATGCCCCCCCCCACTAAAAAAGAGATATTGTGTAAGTACTGATGCTCTTCTGGGTATCAGAAGTCTATGTAATATTCATGTTGTCTCCTCTGCCCCATATTTAGAAAATGAATTAGAGGTTGAAATAAAATTACAAGAATGCTTTTTCTGAAACAGTTAGATTTCTTATTCTCAAGTTGAGGAGGGGGAAGAACATGGTTTATTTTAGATAGCAATTCTAATATTCCCTCTAATACTCTTCCTTCCCTTGTGATTTTACATTTCTGGGTTAAAACAGTAAGTCCGATACTCTCTCAAGGAAACATTTAAAGACTGCGAGCGGATTGCCAGAACCACTGGCGGGATGCAAGCACCAGTGATCCAGGCAGCCTCACTCTTCCTTAGTGAATAACTGTTAAAGAAGTTCTTTTGGAAGAGAGATCAGAATTCCAGATAAGACTAACAGAGTGTCAGTCACCTAGAAATCCCTGATGTCTATGTCACCATCAAACAATTTAGACCAACACCAGTGTTGGTCACACTGCTGAGTGAGTTTATAAAGTGCCTGGGTGTTAGGAAAGCAGGACTGAGCAGAAAAGGCAACTTTAGTTACATTTTTTTTTCCTTTGCTTTTACTCTGGAATCCTGAATTCCTGAATTCCTGAGCTTCTTTAGGATTCCTAGTCTTCCATTCTCTTTTCCTGCCTAAATTTCCTTTTGTTGTATCTGTTTGTCCTCTGCCATGATTTTTGGTCTAGCTTGGAGAAGTGTGACCTGGCTGTCAGTAATCTGTCATTAACAGGACTGTCACTAACCTGGCTGTCACTGACCTGGCTGTCACTAGCCTGGCTGTCACTATTCTGTTACTATTCTGTCACTAACCTGGCTGTCACTGACCTGGCTGTCACTAATCTGTACTTGACACTCTTCTGAAATATAAAATATTCCCTTAATTTCATAATCTTCAATTCAGAGGCAGACTTCATAAAAGGCTAATTGACCTAATCTTCACTAGACTCTGTGGACCTGAAATGATGGCCACAGCCCTTTGGATGTGGCTTCAGGCGGATGGAAGCAGAGAGGAGTTTGAGGCATGGCTTTCCTTTGTGCTTTCTTTCTATTGGGTCAGCAGATCTGGTAGGGAGAAGAGGGAAAAGCTCCAGTGGTTCTGGTACTTTTCTGTGTAGTTGTTCCCCAATAAACATCCATTTATCATTTATCTTGGATCTAGTGATATAATTACATCCTTACCTTCAAGACTCTTACTCAGGCCACTTCCAAAGGCTAATGAAGGCCTTAGTGTTGTATTGACATGCTGGTGTGATTCCAGGTTTGCAAAGAAAATAATTTTAGCCACACCCATTAAGATTCTCACTTTGTGGTAGATATTCCCAGTATAGCTATGGGAATTTGGGGATAAAGCTGAGGGGAAGTAGACTGTGAGATATACTTACTTTGGGGACTTTCTGGGCTAGTGTCTTAGTGCCAAGGTTCTGATAGACCTTTTACTCTTAGGCCTATGCCCAAGTTTTGACACCAATATTTAGGTATGGAAAGAACAGGCCGTACAAGTTGGTTCTATAGATAAGTGCCAAGGTTTATTTTAGGCAACCAGGTCCTTTAATAGTGTCAACCATTTGGAAAGTGGAAAAACTGAGATAGGCAATCCAACAGCCGCCCACAGAACAAAGGGAATTCCTTACATTTATAAACTTTACAGGGGAGAGTTATTTGCAGTTAGAGGATTTCTCTGAGTTTAGGAGATTAGTGAAGGTACTAGATAGGATGTTCGTCCAGGACTTATGAAGCTAGTCCTATGGTAATACCTTACCTTGGGGCTGCTACCTGCTGGACCTTATCAATTTAGGAAAAGGACTAGAGAGAATGGAAAGTGTGGTTTATACTATCTACAGGGCATCAGCTAAGAGTGATTGTGCAGCATTGACCTTACATTGACTATAGCTTCTGAAATGCCTGTTACATCTCACATAGGTAACTGGAGATTGATCCTTAAAAGTTATTTAGTTACCTGGTATTTCATCAGAGAGGTAAAAGATTTAGAGGTCACAGGTCACACCAATGTATAAGTTTGTGAATATGGAGGGTGAAAATATTCAAAACCAGAAGTAGTTTGGGGTGAATTATTTCAAGTAGTAGAGATCTAAAATTTTAAGCACTGGAATCTGATCTCATTTACATCAGGTCTAATCAGAAGTTCTCTCCTGTCAGGGGTAGTCTTAATAATGAATACATACAATTACAAATGTATTATGCATATCATATTTTAAGAGATAATGGGATTTATTAGAATTCCTGGTAGGAAGGTACAAACCCAAGGCAGCAGACAAAGAGAATATATGGAAATGTGAGCAATCATCATTGCTGCACCTCAATTATCAATAATGATATACATTTCAATATACTACTCTAGAGGAGAGACAACTGTCATTATGCCTTTTTTTTGGCAGAAAAACATTATTATAAAATCATGATCTCCTGAATAGGTAACGAAAGAGTATATAGTTAAACATCTCAGGAAAGCGATTCTCTAGACTGTATGTAATACATTTACAATTTTGTTTGTGCTTTTTCTCAGCCCTTTAAATTTACCATTTTCATGATTCTTTCTTGTGATGCTACAAGCAAATATTTATTTTGTATTAAATTCTGTATTTGCGGTTTTGTGTCATTTGGTAAAGGAGGGTCATGAAATGCAGCTCTGTGTTAAATGGAATCTGGATGTGACTTGTTTATATTTTCTAGCAAGTTTTTTCTTTTCTTTTTTTCTTTTTCTTTTTCTTTTTTCTTTTTGGTCTTAGTTTGTAGTGACTTGGAATTGCTTTCTCCCTGGTTTCCCTGATTAGTAGTTATCCCACTGACAAACAGTAGCCAGGCCATAGAGAAGAAGATCTGAAAGCCATGGGAATTCTCTGAAACATTTCTAGCAAGTTTCAACAGAACCCCTGACAACTCAGGAATTTTAGGACTACAGGAAATGATGGGGTCCCTGTTAATAATAGTATGAGTTTATGAGCACTTTTATATAGTTTTCTTTCACTAGGAACTCAAAACATACTGTTGAATATGTCAGGATCAATAAGATATGGATAGTACCCTTCCCTAGACAGGTGTTTACTTTAGCCATAGCACAAAACAAGGCACAAGCATGTAAATGCAAAATATGCAAAATTTTAAAACACTTTTCCCAATGATACCAAATAGAATAGGTAAAGCGATGCTCTTTTCTGGCCCAGAAATCAATTACTGCAAGTTTCCAGCTCACATTCTTTCCCTGAGTACATCTGTCAGGAATCTGTTGGCATTTCATAGGTAAAATCAAGATTGTGTGATTCCTCTTTTCAGAACTGAGAGGTATGAGGATTCAGGGAGAGAGGCATGTCAGAGAATAAGCTGAAGTCTTCTGTTATTTTATAACATTGGATCTTCTGCCCTGTCAAATCTGTCACTTGTGTCCTGACTGTGGCTGAGATGATGAAAACAAAATGGAAACAAAGACATGGAATGCAAGTACTTAGAATTTGGGGATGATGAGAATTGCCTTGGTACATGGTGCCAACTAGCTCCCCCTCCTTCAGTAGCTTCTCACCTTTCCAAACTATGGAGAGACTTGGTGGTAGCATACGATGATCCTTGTGTTAGCTGCAAAGCAAGGCAGGTATTTTTAGGAGCAATTTCTTATATTAATGAACTATCACCATGACCTTTCTGTTGCTTTCTGCTAACTAAATCTTTATGCTATAAGCTGAGCATCTCCAGAGATGCCACAGCCCACCATTTTAACCTTTCAACATGTGCTCAATTAAGTTGTTCTAATCATGCCCAGAATATGTCTAGCATCTTTCCTTCTGAACTTAAACAGAGCATGCTCAGGAATGTGCCCACCACATTACTTACTATTTACCACTATGAATAGGTACAGACTCCCCTAATAAAATCCCCATGCTGCCTTTTTTCAGCGAGGGCCTGCACTGAAAAGATTCCCATGCACCCTTGCCTGCTGTGGATAAGGTCTTTTCATGTCTTAAATGTCTTGTCCATTTTGGTTGGGCTTTGTACTCACCAGGGGGTGAATCTATTACATTCATTCACATTTGGACCTTGAGAGCTTGTTTGGAGTTCTAGCAGGAGAGTGCAGCTACTTGTATACCCTTGACCTAAGACGGGTCCTCCTCTATTCGGGGAAGGTCATCCTCTTTGACTCAGTGTGCAGCTTTGGGAGGGAAGCACGTGGAGCACTGGATGAGGAAGAGGACACCTGCCTAGTCAGCCAGATTAGCAGAATCAATCCTGGCGATAAATGGGGTGACAGATGTCACAGCCAGATCGCCCTCACATCCTCAATCACACTTGGTTGGAGAACGTTTTTCCTGGTGCCTCAGCCTAGTATCAGCTAACGTTTGTTCCCCTCCTGCCTGAAGATTGCTTCTTGGTGCCAATGCTAATATTTGGAAATAGTTGGCGGTATTGGTGTTTTTCAGATATTTTTCTTCTCTAGTGACTTGCCTTGGACTCCTATGGAAGTCATCTAACACTCAAACAAGAATATTTGGACTTTGATTTTCTCTGGTATACTGCACGGGGTCTGTAACGTTAACAGAAGTATGAATCTAAGGTGCCTTTGGCAAAGCTGAGGAAGATAGTGGATGTTGCTAATGGAAAACAACATAGGCTATTGAGGAGAGAGAGGGAGGGAGGAAGGGAGACAGAGACAGAGAGACCAGTACAATAATACATAGAAAATTAGAGGAAGAAAAAGAGGCTATGCATGTCAACACAAAAATGGGTTACACATACATTATCCTTCAAGATCCCCAGAGAACTATAATTCTTTTCCTCTTTGGTCTTTCTTATTCCCATTATGTACTTTCATCTTAGCAGTAACATCTACAAATGACCCATTTCCACACCTACCACAACTTCCGTTTACTCTGCCAACCTCAGCATTTTTCATTTTTAGCTCTTTTCTCCAATGTGCACTATGTAGTTCTTTCTGAATTAACTTTCTGAATGGCTTCCTGGATTCTGTTACTGAATGTTTCTCTCCATGGACTCCTGCATTAGTGTTTCCACAGCATGGGGGTGTAGACATCTCAGTGATATATTCCTACTGCTTCTCCAGCCTAAAGGATTTAATTATAATGTATGGACAGTCAATACCGGATTATTTCTTGATTTTGAATGTTCTACTTCCAGGCTTTGATCCTTAGTCTAGCTGGAACTCTTTCTTGTTATCTATAGACAACCTCAAGTTTAAAGAATCATTTCAAATGCTATGCCTTCTCTCTCTCTCTCTCTCTCGCTCTCTCTCTCTCTCTCTCTCTCTCTCTCTCTCTCTCTGTGTGTGTGTGTGTGTGTGTGTGTGTGTAGCACCTTATATGAAAAAGAAGCTATCCGAAAGACAAAAGAAGAGGAGGACCTGGGCTGCCTCATCACATTGTTAAATCAGCTCTGTGCATCCCCAAATTCAGTCCCTTATCACGATGCTTCAGTCACACTTTGTCTGAGTTCTTAACCTTCCTGATGTATTTAAAACATATTTCATCCCTTTAATGATTGAGAGGTCACAGAAGGGCACCTAGCAGATGAATATGCTAGTTGTTGTGTACAGCCCCAATTCCCCCAGCACTCAAGTAGTTGTGCTGGATCAATTGGAATCATTTCTGTGTTCAGTGATACAATGTATTGAAAATTTTTCCTTGGATTAAAGCCCAGAATAATCCAAGGGCTGGAAGGACAGATCTATGGAATAATGCAGATGTTGGTGAGTTTAATAAATGAGTACTATGGAATATAATAGCAAAATCTTGATACTATTTATGGTCTTAGTTACTTTTCTATTGCTGTGATTAAGGCACCATGGCTATGACAGTTATTTAAAAAAAAAAGTGCTTATTAAGGGGATCAGGATTCCAGAGGGTTAGAGTTCATGTGCATCAGAGCAGAGAGCATGGTAGCCGGCAGGCATGGCTCTGGCTAGGAGATGGCTCACCTCTAATGTGAAAGAGGGAGGCAGAGAGAGCTAAATGGACCCAGCATGGGCTTTTGAAACCTTAAAGCCTGCTCCATGTGACACAATTCTTAATCCTTCTCAGCTCTGCCTCCTAAATGCTAAGATTAAAGGCATGCACCAACACCAGCTGGCTCCTTCTCAAATAGTTCTACCAACTGGGAACCAAACATTCAAACATACTATGAAGCTATGGGGGTCTTTTTAGTTCGAAACACACAGTTATAATGTGCTTCCTCCGCATCCTCTTGTAGGAAGAGCACACTGTCTGTGATGTTAAATGTTCTACTTAAGGTTACCATTGCTGTGATGAATCACCATGACCAACACAACTTGCCTTCACAGCACTATTCATCCCTGAAGAAGTCAGGATGGGAACTCAAACAGGGCAGGAACATGGAGGCAGGAGCTGAGATCAAGGCTATGGAGGAGTGCTGCTTTACTAGCTTACTCCTCATGTCTTTCTTGTGGAACCCAATACCATCAGTCTAGGAATAGAGCCAGTTGAAATGGACTGGGCCCTCCCACATGCTCTACAGCAGTAGTTTTCAACCGTTCTGATGCTGTGATCCTTTGATACAGTTCCTCCTGTGTGGTGACACCTATCCATAAATTATTTTCCTGTTGCTTCTTCATAACTGCAATTTTGCTATGGCTATGAATCATAATGTAAACATTCATGTTTTTTTGATGGTCTTAGGTTATTTCTGTGAAAGGGTTGTTCGACTTCAAGGTGGTCATGACCCACATGTTGAAAACTATTGCTCTCCAGGCTTATCTGCACCATAATCCTATAGAGACATTTTTTTCAGGTAAGGCTCCCTCCTCTCAGATGACTATAACATGTGTCAAGTTGACATAAAAACAGCTGTTAAACTAAGATGTAGCTAGAGTTTCAGTTTTGGATCTTTAAGAGCCTGGGACAAGTATAGCAACATTGACT
The DNA here is from genome assembly GCF_943737965.1 of Phodopus roborovskii. Taxonomy (NCBI): domain Eukaryota; kingdom Metazoa; phylum Chordata; class Mammalia; order Rodentia; family Cricetidae; genus Phodopus; species Phodopus roborovskii. The sequence goes on along the minus strand of NW_026126418.1, from coordinate 26,592,182 downwards.
ATAAAATCTTGTATTCTTATACCTCGAACACTTTGTCTTCCTGTCCTCCAAGGTATATGACCATCCAAGTCCCACAGAACAACAGATTTGTCCCCATCCTACCTCTTTCTCTGTGCAGGGATCTGCTTCCAATGCTCTGAATTAACAAATATTACATTGATCGAAAAGATTTAGGAATTTTTAGTTTTATTTTGGTTGGAAAGAAGTCCCTGTTTATTTCCCTTTCTGTGCCTTTCATTCTTCATATACCAGGACAAAAGCACAAGAGAAATATGGCATACATATATTTATAAATCTATTAGACAGTATCTCTCTTTATTTCAACCAGGGGGCTAAGCAAGATCTTGTATCTATACTTAGGGAAAAATTCCATGTTATTCGAATTTAATATATGAATAACATGCATGTCCACTTAAGGACCATAAAAAACAGATAAGCAATGACAAATATGAACATTTTACATGTAGTTATTGGGAGAAAGGAGACACAATGAACTAAATTAAAATGCTGGGAGATGATTGTGGTCACTATGATGAGTCCTTTGTGTCATGTCTTAAGAATAAGGCATCCATTCACTCAGTAGCTGATGGAAGCAGAAGCCGACACCCACAGCTAAGCACTGAACTGATTCAGAGAGAGGAGTGATGAGCAAAGGGGTCAAGACCAGGCTGGAGAAACCCACAGAAACATCTGACCTGAACAAGGGGCAGCTCATGCACCCCAGTCTGATAGCTGGGAAATCAGCATAGGACTGACCAAGCCCCCCCCCCGAATGTGGGTGTTAGTTAGTAGGACTGGGCAGTCTATGGGGCCTCTGGTAGTGGATCAGTATTTATCCTTAGTATACAAATGGACTTTGGGAGCCCATCCCACATAAAGAGATACTCTCTCAGCCTAGACACATGGGGGAGGAACTAGGCCCTGCTCCAAATAATATGAGACTTTGAAGATCCCCTTCATTTTCCCTGGGGAGGTGAAAAGGAATCTGAAGGGGGTTGGCCTGGGGGGGGGCAGGGGAGGACAGGAGGGCGAGGGACCTTGGATTGACATGTAGAATAAGCTTGTTTCAAATTTAAATTAAAAGAAATATCCAAAAAAAGCCCCCCCCCCCAAAAGTAAGGCATTCAAATTCCTTTTGTTTCAAACATTTCTCTTGAGGAAGGCATAGACAGAAAATAGCCTTTCAATATACAGATACTATTAGGATCAAAAGACAAGATTCCTCCTGCCTAGCAAAAACACTTTGGTTTTCTTTTCTGTAACATAAGCCTCTGCATTTTCACACAGCTGGATCCAGTCTGACCTCTCTATTAGACTTGGTTGTCAGAAGAACTGACACAAATATAATAATGCCCGCTATGTCTTCTGTGGTGTGCTAAATAATGCCCACTGGTTCTGACCAAGGATTCTATCACATTTAACCACCATCCATAAATCAATAGTAGACTTGGAAGTTGGGAAAAAAATCTCAGATTTTCTAATGTCTTGACACAATGAACTAAATGTCATGAAATAAAAGTAAGGAACAAGAGAAAAACAAATGATATTATCAATATTTTATAGAAAGTAAAATATAAATCTCTGGTTTACTGTCTTTGAATCTTTCTAGTGAGGTTATGCAAAACAATGTAATATTGAGGAAACATTTTTTCCACCCAACTTATTGATGAAAACTAAAAATCACAGTAACAGCCAGGTCAGTAGACGGAAAGATGAGGTGGGTGCTCTCATGCACTGCCAGTGGATGAGGGTCAGGAGAGGAGAAGGGAGGTGGGTGCTCTCATGCACTGCCAGTGGATGGGGGAACAGTAAAGCAGCTCACAGCAGGTTGTGCTTATTTATGTCTGTCTACTTGGCCAGCCTTCCCATTTTTGCCATCTGTCAGTGGGAATAGAGTCCAATGACTACTTCCAATATCTGATTCTCTTTCTTTACATACATCTAGACATACACAAATGTAGATACGTCTCTCCGTGTATATGTACATGTACACATGTAAATAAATGCATTAACAAAAGCTGCTTATTGAAACATTGTTGGCCAGATCAAAATATGGGGATGTCAGGGTGTTCTCTAACATAATTATACTTAGATCCATATCTTGAGATAGGATGTGCTAATATATGAACAGATTAAGAAATTGTAGGTATAGCATAAAACATTACTATTTTATTTAAAAGAGAATAGATTGTGTGTATGTAGGTAAATGGAGAGAGAGAGAGAGAGAGAGAGAGAGAGAGAGAGAGAGAGAGAGAGAGAGAGATGTATACTGAGTTAGCACATCAACCCTGGCAGCAGCCTGTCCCGTCTTTGGACCACAGCTCACATCCTAATGACACAGCTGACTGGCTGAATGACTGGACTGAAGACTAAGCCACTCACTCTTTCTAAGCCTCTATTTCTATATTTGCTAAGATGGCAATACTATAACATTTACCTAACATATTAATGGAAATAAATTTTTGAAAGCATGACCTCATTAGCACGCTCTTTCTGTCACAGAGTATGATGGTAGTGGTGAAACCTCACATTGACTTGCTTATTGCAGGATTTGTTTTTCTCTGTGGTAGAACATCTCCTCTCCTGATGTTGTCTCTTTGTACCCAGTAAATAACACACCTTTCAGTCTGTAAAGGAATAGTGATAACATAGATTTTCATAGTGTTTTCTATATAAACCCAGTCAAATATCAATTGAACCAAAATCATGAGATATTTGTGCACATGGCTAGAATGATTAATCATCACACCCTTAGTGCAGAAGTTCAAAGAAATGAACTAGCTGAGCTAAGAGTCACCTGAACGATTTTCTCAGCTCTGGAGACTACATACAGTGATGGAGCTATTTATAGGTCCCTTTCTCCTTGAAGTCCTTAGAGAAGAGGGAGGAAGCTGGATCAGGAAAGCCCCATTTTGTTCAGGATTGTGCACACTGCTTGCATTAATCAGGAATCTGATTACTCTCCCTGAAATGATTCAAGTATTAATGATTTTCCTGCCAGCATCTAATGAGCATTTCCTTTGGATTGATAGTTAGTTGCTTTTGCTTCATTCAAGTACTGACAAATTTTGATCAACAGTTAAGTTAGGCAAAACATGATTGTTTTCTAGGCCATTGGCGTGCCAGTTAGAGAGGGCACTGGAATGATTAGTGCAATGTAAAATTAGAATGTGAAAAGACGTCAAGCTAAAATATGAACATAGAGATACCCGATAGACTCCACGGCAGAGGCTTTTAAAATGGAACCAATTGGAATCCCTTAGGAATGAGACTTTGCCACCAGCATTCTATTTGCTCTGATGACCTAGAACCGGGTTCTGGGAGCAGCCTGTGGGAATACCTTGGGAGGAGGCTAAGATGCAGAAACAATGGAAGACACAGATTCAGATGTTCATTCCATGGTGGAAATAAGCCTTGAGTTCATTACCAGAACTTCCACAAGACCTCCCTTGACATCAACCACTCTCTTCTCTCCCACTCTCTCTCTCGCTCTCTGTCTGTGAGGCTGTAAAGCTTTCTGTTACTTCTCTAGTACCATACCTTCCTGCTGGAAGCCTGGGAGCCCACATAATGTTAATGTACTAATCCTCTGAAACTATAAGCAAGCCCCCAAACAAATGCTTCCATCTGTAAATTGCCTTTGTCTTGGTTATGGTGTCTCTTCACAGCAATAGAATAATAATTATGACACCTCATGACCCATCACATCTTTGTTTCCAAATATCACAAGCTGTAACATTGCATTTTCATAAACTAATGACCAGTTTAGCAGAGGTGGGGTTACTGAAAGACGCATGCCCTAAAAGTTATCCGAGTTGATGCTTTTTAAGATGCACAGTGAACAATCAAGGATTTGCTTTCAATTTGCCCCGTGCTTCAGTTCAGAGGTGCAGACAATGAGAAAGTTATAGGCAGCAAGGTACTTCTGCCAGGTGTGTGAGACCCCACTGTTTAGTGCCTATGATTGCTGTTGCTTAACTATGTTTCAAGCTTTTAATTGCCTGTAGTGTTACTAGAATTTCCATCTAGTTTCAAAAAGAGCCAGGAACACAGGTTTGAGGATGAATGCTGTCAACGACAATGGTTCCGTGCACAGATTTGAATGACCTAGAAGTTCCAGTACAGGTACATGGTCCTTTAATATAGAGATATGAGGGTGACGCTGTTTTGTGAATGTGAACTAAGAGACCCCCTTTTCAATATCCTTTTCTCTAAAAAAATTTTACAAAATCAGTTTGGAAGAAAGGGAAATAATCAGGAATTATAGTGGCATAGAAAAGTGGGGGACATACTAGCAAAGGAGCCAAAAGTAAGCAGGAATGAAATTCTTGTGATAATTTTTCCCTAGTTACTGCTTTTAGAGTAAAGATTTTCTTTTTTAAATGTGCCTGTACCTAACTGCTGATTTGTTATTAATTCCATAAACTAGACCATACTGGAAGCTAATATTTCCACATTGCAATTATTGTTAAATGACATTCAGATGGCAGACATCCATTAGTTGACAAGCTAGAGGCATGGCACTTGCCATGATTTTGAAAAAAAAACTTATTGTGCTAAACATAATTATAGTTATTTCTTCTTCAATAGGAAGCTTAGTAATGGAATTTCTGTTTATGCTCCAGAATCTAAATTTCTGTTTATGTCTGAACAATTCCACAAAGTAATTGCTCTATTTTATTCATATAAAACCCTGGCTATTGGTAGTTTGAAATATAGACACATTGTACACATGTATGAAAAAATTTAAAGAACGAAAAATTAAATCCATTGTTACTTTCAAAGCAGAAAGTAGTATTGACAGGAGCTTGGGGGAGCCTGCATTTCAATTCAGTGTCTGAGGATCCAGGTCATTGTCTTCATTTAGAAACTTAACAAGAAATTTTAGCACATCACTGAACCTCATTAAATTTGAGATTTTGCCTGTGTAAATTGCACACAAATATCTGATCTAATCACACTGCACAGTCTCTATGAGATTTTGGTATAAATTGTATGAAAGTGCACATTATTTAACTATATTCTACTATTCATCACAGTATCATCTTCAGTATCCTGTTCACTTTAGTTTTTTTTTTTTTTTTTTTTTTTTGGTTTAAAATTTCCCTTTTTTTTCACAAGGAAAATGTGACTACACGATCATCGTAGAGATCAAAGCATTACCATCATATACAGAGGAGAGCATGGAAAACCCTCGACACACTTTTCTCCAAATCTTTTTCTCTTTAGTGCCTTCTTGAATAGTTGAGTCTTCCTTCACAAATGCTCTGAGTATACATACATACATGCTCTGAGTATGTGTGTGTGTGTGTGTGTGTGTGTACGAAAACTATATTATTTTAAATTAGTTTATTTATATCTTGTAGGTTAATTTCCTTGAAATAAAATAACTGTTTCCTCCCTCTGTTTTCTGTGTAAGAGAACACACCAAGTAATTAACACTGCAGCTTTTCCAGGTAGAAGATTGATGGTGAAGATGGAAGGGGTATAAGGAAGATGGACAAGTTTTCTGTATCCACAACAAGGACAAATATCATATATGTATGAATGTTCCAGTTGTCATGGTCCTGAAACCCCATCGTGTTAGCAAATGGGAAGTAACACCTCATGGCATGCAATCTAAAATAATCTCCATGTGTTGAGTACCACTAGCAGATCTGCCAGGATGCATGGAGTCCCAGTGTGATCACACAGATTTCTCTGGTCACAAACAGAGAAAAGCACAGGATTGCTCTGAAAACGATGACAGTGCTGCCAGCTCAGAAATCACAGCTCAGGCTCCTCTGTGATAGCAGACTATCACACCTGCCATTTGACAGGTGTGTGCTAAAATTTATGAAAAGCTTTTCTAGCCAAGCCATCGGCTGCTGAAAAGAATGGTGGATGCCTTGAGCCTTGACATTTATTACAGCTTTGCCAGCATATCTGTCTTGTAGAGTGTGATTTGAAAAACGATATGTCTAACCATGATCTTAATAAGCTCATTTGTTCCAGGTTCTCACTGTACTTGTGCTTTCGGATAGATGAGGAGAGGACCAACAATATAAATAATGGAGGCCTCTTTATGGAATGGCTGTGCATATTTCAATACGTAGACAATCCCTGCACCTAATATTGCCAGGTGCCAACTGCAGCAAGGGACCACAGTACTGCTTGGACCTGTTCCTAACTGAGGTCCTACTTCCATTTTAATAGCCTCGATTTCAGCCAGTTTGCCTGAAAACACTGAAATTAAAACATTTAGTAGATAGTCTGTTAGTGACACAAATTGATTAATAACAGTCTGGAAAATCCGTCCTTTAATGTATCTTAAAAGCTTTAAACTTTTCTTATTTAACACTCATGTTTTACAAGATTGTGATAGTTCTTGTGTTCCCTTATTTATTATTGAGATAGCCTTTGTAGCTAATTATGGGACAAATACCATCCCTGCTTCATACAGGATGATGAGAGGAGGGGAACAAAACACTAAACAGCCCCTTCCCTTCACGTGTTCCATAGTTAGTGCACAATTCCTGATTATCAGTGTAGCTCTTTTTCTAGATAAATATAGGCCTATATTTGAAAACATTCATGCTGATAAATGTGTCTATCTATTAAAAATACAATGCTCACTTAGACTGAGCTAGTAAAGTAGCACTTTAAGGGTAATTATTATGCTATCAAGACACACAATATTGTTTATCTTTCAGAGAACTCTGCCCCCCCTTTTTTTGTTCCCTAGTTGCTATTAAATATTTTATTTGATGAAAAGTTTACTGCTTGTCTTTCTACCATATATCTTCATTTTAGGCAATTAATATAAAGTTTCCCAACCATGTTTGTGCCTCCTAATTTTATTATTTTGAAGCACCAGCCTTCCTGGTGAAACTTAACAAAGAAATATAAAAAAAACACAACTAAGAAAAATATCTAATAACATTAGAGAGAATAATGGTTTAGTGACAAACGTCTGTTAAATGACTGTAACAGGAAGAAAATTCATGCAAACACATGTCAAAATTAAAACAAAATAAAATTCACATTTTCTATAAAATGCTAATTAATACAATTATCCTGAAAGAACTAATACATGTGAATAAGGACTCTGGTGCATTTGTATGATGGAGAGAACTAAAAAGGCCATCCCAGAATTACTTTTAAAGTGTGAACCCAACACTTGACAGTTTTACAAGGAAATCCTTCTATGTTTTCCAAGAGCTGAAGATCCTCTTAAGACCTTTTTCGACAGAGTGAAGAGAACAAACTGCTATGGGACCCATTTTATGTTAATCTAATGGTAAGTGACCCCTCACTATATAGAATATGCTTAGTAATGTACAGAATGAAGATGGGCTCGCATGACTTTGATCTCTACACTGTAAATTCTAATAAAAAATATTCTACATGTTTAGTTCATCTCTGTAGGGAAACTAAAGAAAGATATAAAATATGTATGAGTAAATAGGCAATAATAAACATTTTGATGGCAAACAAAATAGTTGTAAATTAAATACAGCATCATGCTTTTGAAAAAAGTGCATTTTCTTGGACAGGTGTAAGGATAGATTGTTACAATGAATTTATTAACATAAATTACATAGATTGATCAAAAGAGACAGATAATGCTTTAATCTCAGTTAAATTACTAAAAGCATTTGATAGATTTCAAAGTCAATTTTCAAGCTCTACTTAGATGCTACCTGTCTGAACCTTCTTTGATTCCTTCAGGTGAATGTAAATTCTCCCTTGTGCTTTCTTGATACTAATTTTTCCCCATCCACAGTACTTCACTCTATCTCACATACATACCCATTTGCATATCTACCCCAGTTGCTTTATTTTGGTATAATCTCCATCTCTCTCATAGGATCCAGGAGAGAATTGTTTTCTAATAATGCTTGCTTAGGAAGTGTTTAAAAACAAGCACATCCCATTTAAGATGATAAATGATATGACATCATAGATAAGAGTAGCAATTACTTGTATGAATATCTTTGGCATCATTTGATACTGGATGGATAAGTATATTCCCTGGGTCAGAATGCAGCTGTCCAATGGCATTGATACTTCTCTGACAAAAATTTAGAAAGAACTGTGTATTTATTTTAGGGTAAGATGCAGTAACATTTACCCAGAGAAACTATTACTGCCTCTTTCAATTCTCCCTATTCTTGTCATATTTGGACAATGGTTATAATGGTTTAAGTAGTACAGTAATGCCACAATTGAAAATTTCATCAAATGTTTTCATTCCCATGAAGTCACAATTAAGTCATGTAATTTTACAGCAAACTAAAACTTGTCTTTTCAAAAGACTCTACTTTCCATCTAACAAATACAAAATGCTTTCATCATTTGTTACAATATATTATATATAGTCTTGTGTTATAGATCTTTGTTAAGAAGTTACATCTTAAGAATAAATCTGAAGTTTCTCCATAACATATAGAATGTTTCCATTATTCACATTATTCACACAAATATGATGACCTCATATTGCTTCAATATCCACATTATAAATAGTATTATTATTTGTATTGAAAATATTTTTTCTTCATGACTCCTGCTGTTGCTGGTAGCCATGCAACTGCCCGGGGTCTGAACCACCAGAAGGAGCCAGTTGAAGCCCCGAGACTATGCTGGGGCCATGATGACATCTGCTGATGACCACATCTGGGTACATGCTCTTACAGTAGCTGGGTTCTGTGTGGATGTCCATTGCCCTTATTATTAAAGAGACCCATGCAAAATATGTATTGAAGCATTTTTTGAAGTAAGAGGATCCTGCTGAGCTGGTCCTGACCCTCACTGGCCTGGAGTGACAGCTTGCCCCTTACAGGAGAACTGAACATGTTTCTCACTGGCCCTGGGATAAAGATCCTGATGACACTGGCATGAGAAAACTGGCCCTGCCCCCAGATAGGAGAGTTGATCTCCCACACTTGGGCAAGCTTACACTGTTCCTCGTTATGGCCTGGAAGAGCTGGCCCTGCCCATACTGAGGGGAATGGTCCCAGTGGCCTAGACTGACCAGCTCGGCTGTCACCTAGGCACACATGCAGGACTTGGAGTTGCACACTCCACCATCTACCACATCGATGTCCTGCTAGAGTGTGTGAAGAACCATAGAGGCAGGTTCTCTCTGACTTGGGGCAATGGAAGGATATCAGATAAAAATGTCATTGGGGGTCCAGTATTGAGGTGTATCAAAGCCAGAGACCTTGAACCTGACCAACAACTCATTACACAATGTATATATGCAAGTGAAGCTGCTTGGACAAAAGGGTCTACTGTGTGTGTGATACACAGCAGCTCACAATGCCACTAAGACTAATGAAGAAGTGACAGAGAGGCAGGAAAGACTGAGAAGTGAAGGGGTTTTTAATTATTGTTTATTTTTATCTTATTTTTTCTTTTTTAGCTTTCCTTTGGGGTTGTACACTACAAGAGAGAGGGGTAAAAATGGAGGGACAGGGAGATGAGTGGGATTGGGGTACATGATGTAAAATTCTCAAAGAATCAGTAAAATAAAAAGACATTTTTCATACAATATATTGGGAACATGCTTTCTTCTAACCAAACCCCACCCACATCCTCCACACTCACCCAATCCATGCTCTTTCATTCTTTAAAACAACAAAAAACAAAAACCATGCCCCAGTGAAACCACTCTTGCTCAATCATACCACAAGGACACTTGCTCAATTATGTATATACCAGCATTATTCATAATAGTCAGTATCTGGAAACAATCTAGATGCCCCTCAACCAAAGAATGGATAATGGAAATGTGATACATTTACACAATGGGGTATTAATCAGTGGTTAAAAAAATGACATAATGAAAGTTTCAGACAAATGGATTGAAGTAAAAACTATCATCCTGTGTGAGGTAACCCAAACTCAGAAAGACAAACATAGTTTATAATCACTCACGAGTGGATATAAGGTATAAAACAAAGATAACCAGGCTACAATCCACAGGCCTAGAGAAGCTAGGCTAGGTAACAAGGAGGACCATAAGAAGTACACATGGATTGCCCTGGGAAGGGGAAATAAATGAAATCTCCTGGGTAAACTGGGGGCAGGGAAGGTAGAAGGGAGGGCATTAGGGATGGGACCATGAAGTATTAGGATGGACAAGTTGGGGTATGAACGGAGAAGGACAGCAATGAAAGAGATATCTTGATAGAGGGGCCATTATGAAATCAGGGAGAAACCTGGTGAGGGGGAAATTCCCAGGAATCCAGGAGGATAATCCCAGCTAAGACTCCTAGCAATAGTGGAAAGGGTACCTGAACTGGTCTACTATTGTAATCAGATTGGTTCCACAGCCAAGCACTGGGCCAGGCACTGGGAGCCCTGTTGAAGAAAGGGAGGAGGGGTTATATGAGCAAGATGGGGGGGTCAAGATCATGACAGGGAAACCCAAATAGACAGCTGAACCAAGCTCCTGGGAGCTCACAGACTAAACCCACAGCTAAGGAACCTTCATGGGACTGACCTAGGCCCTCTGCATGTGGGTAACAATTGTATAGCTTTGTCTGTTTGTGGGGCCTCTAGAAATGGGACCAGGATCTTTTCCCTGGTGCATGAGCTGGCTTTTTGGGACCTATTCCCTGTAGTGGTTGCCTGGCTCTGCCTTGAACTTGGTCCTGCTTTAACTTGACATGCTGTGCTTTGTTGATGCCCTATGAGAGGCTTTACACTTTCTGCGGAGTGGATTGGAGGCGGTAGAAAATAGGTGGGTGGAGGAAACAGAAAGAGAGGCAAGAAGATAAACTCTGGTAGGTATGTAAAATAACTAAAATAATTTAATAAAATAGAAAAAATAAACATGCAAACAAAACAGAATTAAAAATAAACAACCAAGGGGGCAGGGGAGTGGGCAGAGGAGCTCTTGAGTACCTGCTAGTGATTGCTGACTAGCTGTGTATTTGTGGTGGTGATTGAGGGGTGGGGTGGAATCAGGAAGCGCTGAGCAGATGCCTGCTGGTTGGGTGAAACCTAATTCCCCAGGTCCCATAAAAATCGCACTTTTGACAGCAGATACTGTGTGAGAAATAAAATTCACTGGGGCACAGTATAGGTTGAATGGTGTTTATTCAGGGAGAAATCACTTATACCTGAATCAGATGACTGCCTTGGGTTCCTGCTCCAAGGATGCCTCTGGATGCTCTCTGAAACCCACCAGGAAGCCAGAGAGTGAGCTGGGGTCCCAGCCTCCTTGTCACAATCACACCTGGGCCCAGGCCCCAATGGGCATGGTCAATGCAATAGGTGCAGGAGGGGTGGATATCTCACTACACGCAAGAAACATACATTCACACAAAAACACAAAATTGGAAACCATAATATAAAAGCAAAAAACAAACAAAAAACAAACAAACAAACAAAACATGCCCAAACTAAGTAATATGAGACAAAAAAATCTATGAAATATTGAGATCATTTTCTATTGGCTGTCTACTTCTGGGCATGGGGCCTACTTTTAAGTGTGGTTTTATACTCAGTGAAACTCTGGTGAGGAAAATAATTTTTTCTATGCAAGTGGATGTTAAGTGGATATACCTTCTTGGTTAGGGGTGTAAGCCCATGTCTATTTCCCCCTCCCAGTGCCAGTACCCCATCCAGCTTTAACCTATGCATGCTGTCAAAGTATGTGAATTTATATGTACAACAGTTCTGTTGTGTCTGGAAGACACTTTTTCCTTGGAATCATCCATCCTTTCCAGCTCTTACAATATTTTTACCTCCTCTTCCACATACATCCCTGATGAAGATCCCATAGAGCTTAATAAAGACACCCTATTTAAGACTGAATGTTCTGAAATCTCTCATTCTCTACACGTTGTCCTTTGGTGGGTCTCTGTATTAGTTACCATCTACTGCAACAGAAAGCTCCACTGATAATGGCTGAACAAGGCACTGATCTATGGGTGTATGGTTGTCTTGGTTACTGTTCTACCACTGTGAATAAACACCACAACCAGGGTACTCGTATAAAAGAAATAATTTAATTGGAGGCTTATTATGGTTTCAGAGGCTTAGTCTATTAACACAACAGGGAGCATGGTGGCAGGCAGGAAGGCAAGCATGGTGTTGGACAAATAGCTGGGAGCTTTACATCTTGATCTGCAGGCAGCAGGCAGAGAGAGAGAGAGAGAGAGAGAGAGAGAGAGAGAGAGAGAGAGAGAGAGAAAGAGAGAGAGGAAGAGAGAGAGAGAGAGATTACCCTATGACTGGAGTGGGCTTTTTAAACCTCAGAACCTACTCCCAGTGACATACCTCCTCCAACAAGACCACACTTCCTAATCCTCAGGAGTCTACCAACTGAAAACCAAACATTCAAGTATATGAACCAACATGGCCATTCTTATTTTAATCATTACTTGGATATAGCTATGTATCATTAGGAGTCATTTTATTGTTAAAGTTTTAGCAGAACAGTAGTATTTAGTTTTTCTTAAGTCTATGCCATATTTTGTCGTAGGTTCTTGGCAAATTGAGCAGTACAATACATGGATTTCATCTCATGGACTAGGCCTTAAATCCAATCAAACAATAGCTGGTTACTCTCACAATGCTTGTATCAGCATATCTTGCAGGTAGGTGACCAATGTAGACCCTTAGTGACTGACTTCTGCCAGGTAGGTCCTACTTCTGAAAGCATCCATGAACTTTCATATAGTATCAACAGCTGATGACTAAGAATTCAACACTCAAATATTTGAGAGATGTGGTTTGAATGAGAATAACTCACATTGGGCCATATGTTTTGAATACTTTGTCCTTGGTTGGTGGAAGTATTTGGGTAAGATTAGGAGGTGTGGCCTCGTTGGAGGAGGTATGTCACTAGAGGTAGTTGGGCTTTGAGGACTTAAAAGTCCACATCACTCTTCGTGAGCACTTCTCTCTCTCTCTCTCTCTCTCTCTCTCTCTCTCTCTCTCTCTCTCTCTCTCTCTCACACACAAACACACACACACACCACACACACACACACACACACACACACACACACACCTATACCTTTCTCTGTCATGGGGTTGAGTCTCAGGATGTAAGTTTTCAGCTTCTGTTCCAATGCCATGCCTGCCTATCAGCTGCCATGCTTTTCACCATGTTGGTCATGGACTCACCCTCTGAAACTGGAAGTCCCAATAAACTTTTTTTTCCTATAAGATGTCTTGGTAATGGTGTCTCCTCACAGAAAGAAAAGAGTAATTAAAAGAGGAGAAATCCAGATTCTAATTTTCCATGTAGTGAAATATGTTTTTCTATTTTATCTGTAGACTCTATTACTTTTGCCCTTGGTGATAAAAAGTCGACTGTTTCACTTTATTCTTACTTTTAAATCTTTTTCTCTTTGCCATTTTAGAATGCTAATAATTTGGCTTTCTTTACCAATGCTCTTCTCCAGAAACATCACTAAGTTAATTTAATACTATTGGCACCAATAGAATTAACAATACCACAGTGCTGTTTGGAGAATTGGCATTCATTTTTGGCTAGGTCTAGCAATAAACACAGGCTCATTGGATATGAAATAAATTCAAGGAAGATTCATATGCCATTGTTCTGGAAGCTGGAGGGCAGAAAGTTTGAAGTCTAAAGGCTGTGTTAGAAACTATAGAGAGGATAGAAGAACTAACCACGGGAACTAGGCCAAAGACAAAAAGGAGACACGGTAATAGCAGAGAGGAAATAAAGCAATTTTAGTTGAAGAAGCTTTCAAAGTTGAAAAAGCACCTACTTCAATGTGGATTTTTGATACATGACCTTGAACAGAGCTCAAGGGCAGTGATGATGCCAAGTTATCAGAGTGAAAAAGCATGGTGATTAGCAGAAGTAGCCTTGAGTGAGTGGCTGTGTACACAAGGATCCTTCTGTTACTGGTCAAAGAGTTGTCATGAAACACGTGTATTTGTTCTTTCAAATCAGAAAATAAAACTTATAGTTCTCTCAATATCATGAACTCTGAGGTATAGAGTAAAAGTATTGGGTGTTTGAACAATCACTGAATCCAATTCTACCTCTGGCAAGCAGGAGCAGTGAGGTAAGTGTCAGTTCTCAAACCCCTGTAAACATTGGAGCCTCTGCTCTGTCCCTTGATGGCTGCATCTCCTCGAGGTGGCCAGCAGTAGCCAGTTCCATAATGGTTTGTCTTCCAAGTACCTTCTTTAACATGATAGATAATAGGTTAAACTTTCACTGAACTTTTACTTTGAATTGTGGTACTAAGACTGGAATGTTGGGCCACTTTCATGGCTGCTAAGTTACATGCTATGGCTAAATTATGTCCCCAGCCTTGTTTTACTTCCATAGTTTGGGGACATGGTCTAAATCACCCAGACTGGCCTTGAACTCACTCTGTTCCTCATGCCAGTCTTGAACCTGATATTTTTCTATCTCAATCTCTCAAGCAGCTGATGCTACTTGTCTGTGCCACCAGTCTCAGAATATTGAACAGTTTTTGTGTTCTTATTCATTACAGAATAGATATTTTAAGTTGGTTGGATATTTTCTTACTGTTATTCAATGCTAAATTTGAACATAAAATTTTCATTGACAAAATATCATTTATATAACAATATTGAAAATAAACATCAGAAATATGGCTTTACTAAGAATGAAGAAAATAAGGTAAGAAAAATAAAGGCCTGGCAGATGTAATCATGTTCTATAAAATGAAGGTAAAGACATTTTTGAATTCTAGTTTTTGCTACTGCAAACCACACTCATGATTATGGATATGTGGGGAATCCTATGCACTGCAGTATTTAAATACTTTCCTCATTCCAGATGATGTTGCTTTGGAGAAGTCCCTAGCATCTCTCACTTGATTGTAAGAACTTCTAATCTGTCTATGTTCTGATTTCATTACCTGATCAGCACAGCTTTGTCATTCTGTGGCAACATGATATTCTGCCATGTTATAGTCACTCAACAGCTCCCCAAAGCCTCTTTTCTGCATGAGGACACAGTCTCCCTGTGATCTGCCTTTTGCTCTGACCTTTCAGGTTCTATTCAAAGTGTTTGTTCCTCCTTTACTCATCAGGGACCACACTGCAGTCTTGTTATGTTATCTGCTATGCAGAGTAAATCTTGCTGTAGTTTTCCCCAGGAACTTCCCATTGCTGTTTCCAGGTCCTTCTCCATAGGAAGTCCCACTCAGCCCAATTCTGCTCTTACTTTCTTGAAGGTTTCTGTCAATACAGAGTGCAAACTACTCTCATTTTTAATGTGCATCCCTTGTTCATATCATTTTCCAATCTTTTACTATTTCACCTACCTCTTAGTTTTAAAAATCCTTTTACTGTCTTTCTTCTTGAATAGAATGCAGACTCCAGGAAGACAAGGATTCTTGTTTTAAAAATTCTCTATCTTCCAATGCTTAGAAAAGTTCCTGGCACATTATACATGCTAATTAATATGTCTTGGATAGATGAATAAATTAATTATATTCATTATACAATCTATGTTGGCATATATTTTGTATGCTAAATTATGAATGTTGCATTTTGATTTTTTTTTATTCATCTGACAACATGAGATGTTAACACTTACACTCTCTTTTAAAGCTTTATAGTTAAAAGTTTTTAGGGATCCTTGGGGTAAAAGGAATGTTTCCAAGATAGAAACTATTTTCCAAGCTTACCCTAAGTTTTGAAATGTTTTAAAGAAATGACAATGCAGCAGAATTTTTTTTTTCTATTTTTGCCTTCTTACTGGGGTGCTGAAATCTTAGCAGTTACAGACTTCATTAGTGGCCATATGGCCAAGCAATCTCACCATAGACCTTTGAATTAATTTGCATTTTCATTTAATTCTGCTTCTAATTTGTATGTACTAAGATTGATGATTCATTTACTTTCAAAAGAATTTGAGATTCTCATTCCACTCATTGAGCTTTCATCCCATGCCTCCAAACGGATCTTTCTAAGTCAGTTTTATCTCTACTTAGATTAAATTTGTAAAAATAGAAAAATAGAATCATCTGACAGAACTTTGTCCCAACTATTCTAATATTTCACAGCACAAAACCTTCATGGCAGGTTATACAGCTAACTTGGACACAGCAAAATGACTCTATGTGCTGTGATTTAGGAAATGAGCTCTTCCAGACCCCTGAGCTATATTTCAGTGTGCAAGAAGTAATAACATTGAAAGGAGGACTTGTAACCTTCTGAATAAAAAATGGTCAGTAGAGAAGAAAGGGAATAAAGCATCCATTCCAAGCAATTCACTATAAAGGAAGAGTTTGGGCTTTTCTGAAGCAGACACAAAGATGGACCATGGAGTACAAGATGTTTACTAGTGTTCAATTTTTATTAGACAAAGGAAAAGGAAATTGGCAAAAGGAAAACTTGGTTTCAGGTGTAGTCTTGATAATGCTTTCATCTATTTGTCAATGAGTCTTAAATGAGTATTACCTACCAGAGTGACCAAAGTCAGAATGAAGTGGTTGGGCCATTTTCACAAGATTTAGTTATTGAATGTGCTGCCCATGAAGGGCACGATCCTGAGGGAGGCATCCTTTTATAATTTCTTTTGGGCTCCTTACCTTGACAATGCCAGCTGCTGTGCTGTGACAAAGACCTCTCGAGAGAGGTTTACAGAATGAAGGACTAAGCATGAATCAATAATCTGGTGAATGGATCTTCCTTCATCTGGACCTCTCACTGAGCATCTTTAAGATGCAGTTACAGCTCTTGTTAACAGCTTGACCACAGTCACAGAGACCTTGAACCAGAGACACCAACTATAATACACATTGATTCTTATTCCACAGAAATTTAAGGTACAAAATTGTGGTTTCTAAGTTCTAAAAGTATTTTTTTTATCAGCAATAGAGAGCTAAAAGTCCTGATAACTTATGAAGGTAGTAAGTCCTTCCTTAAAGATGGGCTTTGGTAGTACAATTCCATATCCACCACACTTCACCTTTTAATCACATATAGGCACTTCTTCATGGTGTTTGAGCAGGCCATTTTCCTAGAGAACTATGGGTAAATCTCTTCTTGAGAGAAATTAAGAAAAAGGTAATCAGAACCAAGCATAGCCCCTTGCTACAGTCAATTTCATGTCTAGATTGATGCCCACACACTCTTTATTTTACATTCATTGCAACCTGTAGGCATCCTCTCTTTCTCATGCCTGTTTGCTGAATTTGTCCATTTTCACTTACCATTGATCAAAGAAGATCATTTATGTTTTATATGCATTTCTTGCTCTTCTCATTATGCAATATCTGCTCTCTGCCCTTTTGATGACTTAATCATTCTTGCCAAGATCATAACTTGTACTTTAGTCTCAAATTCCAAATTGTTCATAATTCTTATAGGACTATTGTGGTAGTCTTCTATTGAAATTGTGGTTTGTATATCATGTCCTATAACTGCACAGAGCGTAAAGTTCCAGGGACAGAAAACAAATAATTCCACAGGGATCTTTGGTTATGATGAGGAAGTGGTCATATTCCTGTTTTTACTTCATATTTCTGGTGTCCCTGAATTCAGTAGCTAAATTTGCCTTTGTGAGTGGGAATCCATTAATTAGCATGTGTTATTTTATATTCTATGATTACAATAACTGTATCTGTATTTGTAAGTCATCAACAGAGTGGGTAATGACAGAGGCTAGCTAATATTACATGGGTACATTCTATTGTCAAGGTGGTTGATTATTGGGTATTTTTATAGTAGGGATTACTTGGGATACACCAATCTTTTGCCCATCATACCTATTTCCATATGTGTACTCCATAAACATACCACATATCTAATCCAGCTTCCTTATAAACAAACTTTCTTTTCTTTTACACACCTGTAGACTCAGCTAGAACTTTAGAAATTTGTCCACAGATCTAAATTTATTGTACTATTACTTCAGTTTTTCAAAATGAAGAAAAGGGTGCATTACATTTCATTTATTTGTTGGGAGTCTTTTCTTCCTTGTTCAGTAGGTTATAAAGGACTCCCTTTGCAGCTATCAGAATAAACTGAGAAGGAAATGTGGTATTATAATGGCTGCTTCCATTGATGCTTGGTTACCTTCATCTTGTGATAAATTCCTTCTTAATCTATATCAGTTTATAATTTGGTTGATTTTTGGCATGGGAAAAAAAACTGCTGCTTTTCTATAGTATATCTATGTATTTTAAATTCCTCTTTCACTAGAATTTCTACCAACAAATTACTCACATTTTAGTTCAAATTTAATATTTGCTTTTCTAGGGACTGAACTCAATTTGTTCAGGGATATTGACAATAAATTTCTAAATATCAATGCTAACTTTAACTTTGTATGCAACTGTCTTTGAAATGTCTCCCTATCAATTTTTCATGAAAAGGTTCTGTTAATTATCATTTTTAATAGCCAAATTCCCTTCAAATAAGGATTGAGGGTTCAGTGATGTATAAGTCTGATGCAATAGGCATGGTCTTCTTTTTTAAGGATCCAAATACCTATTTAGTCACTGAATTATGGGATTTGAAAACAGCTCATGTCTAAAGAAATGGACAATGGATCTTGAATTTTGCCCTTGGTCCTCTGCTCTTTTAAGTTTGATTTCCTCTAATATTATAAACTGAGAAGCTCACTTATTGGATATACGTCTATATAACCCTTAGGATAGCATGCTCTTTCAACTGTCTCCAATATTTGAAGTTCAGGTTGCCTTGTTCTGCCATAATCTTTTGACTTCTGGAGGTTAAGTGCTATATAACTTGAAGGATTTTGGGTTCATACTATCCTTGCTTAGATCAACAAATCAAAGTATATAGCAAAATTTTCTATTGTGTACCTTGACTTATAAAGGAGAGCCAATATTAAACATTCTATACACGCTACTGACTTTTTACCACTGCATTTCTGTGCCCTTGGTAAGTATTATTTTTCCTGTGACTTCCTATGAAAACTAATCTTCTAGTAAGTTTTCTTTCTCTCCTATCCATCACAATTCAGCATTCTGTCTTTTCTTAGATAGGTTAATTGTTTCTGTGTTTTTAGTACCATCCTAGTAATGAGCTGAAGATGGAAGTTTCTGTCCCGCCTTGTCCCACAGCTACTTTGCCCCAAATAAACACACAAAGACATATATTAAGCATAAATAGTTTGGCTGATGGTTCAGGCTTCTTACTTACTTAATTACTAAACCATTTCCATTAATCTATGTATTGCCATGGTTTACCTGTGATCTGGCAGATTATTCTTTTGGCAGCATTGTGTCTCTTGGCTGCCTCTCTGCTTTCCTCTCCACAGCCTTCTCCTGGTCTGGAGACCAGGTAACCCCACCTATGCTACCTGCCTGGCTATTGGACAACCAGTGTTTTATTCAACAACCAATAAGAGAAACATATATACAGAAGGACAGCCCATCAATGAGCTTACACTATATCTACCTCCCAAGTTCTGCGAGGATATATTAGTTACTTTTCTGTTGCTATGGTAAAATACCGTGACCAAAGCAACTTATAGAAGGAGAAGTTTATTTGGGCTTATGGTTCTAGAGTTATGAGTCAGTCACAGTGGGGAGGCATGGAAGCAAGCAGCAAGATCAGGAAGCTGAGAGCCTACATCTCAATAACAAACACAGAAAGAATTAGAGCTTATTGGAAATAGTTCAAGCCTTTAAACTTTCAAAGTCTGACTCTAGCGACAGACCTCCTACAACAAGACCATACCTCTGAAACCTCTCCAAACAGTGCCACCAACAGGGGACCAGTATTCAAATACCTAAGACTATAAAGGGACACCACACAGAGTATATCTGGAGAGAGAGAGAGACAAAGAGAGAGAGAGAAAGAGAGAGAGAGAGAGAGAGAGAGAGAGAGAGAGAGAGAGGGGAGAGCACTCAAATAAAAAGTCCACAAATTCTTCCACTATTAATCTAATGCTCTGGTCTTATTAAACAACCATGGGTTCTTATTTCCTACATGTATTCATGTAGCCTCTTTAAATTTATGTTGGCTTGCTTCTTAGAAAAACTTGGTTTTGATAACATACTTATACACTTTCCTCACATTCTCAAGTACAAGTTGTTAGGAACTAGCAGCCAGCTGACCCCTGCCCCCCATGATGGGCAGGAAGCTCATGGCCCTGTCATTGCTAGGTCAGCCTTACCTGGCTGCCAGAGGACTCAGTTAAGCATGCGCAAGCCCCCTTTTAAAGCAAACATGCCAAGTGTGTCACTCTCTCTGGTCTCTCTCTGGTTCCTCTCTCTGGTTTCTCTCTTGCCCCCTCCTGCTCTCTCTCTCCTGCTTTCCATTGGCCACCAGCTAACCCCTCTTCCTCTCCCTTCTCTCAATAAACTCCACGTAGGCGCTGAGTCTCGTGTTTGTGTTTCTTAGGCATTAGCTGCAGCAAAAGAACAATACAAGTGATATACTAGGTCTTCTCTTTAACCATGTTGGAAACAAAGCTGATCATACTATTTAAATCTTGGAATTTTTCTCAACTTTTTCTGCTTTCCATGTGGATCATGAGAAATATTTTGTGTACGTGCAACCAAAGTAGTTCATTGGCCTCCATATTTGAGTTTCATTTGGCTGTTATTAACCTTTATTGCACATTTCCTCTTAAATATAGCCATCCTATTCTGTTGTATTTGTAGCTAGCATTTCTTCCATATATTGCAAATATTTGATAGGCTGTTCCCAGTGTATTACTTCCTACTGATATAGCTTCCAAATTCACTCCCTTGTAAAAGTTTTATAAGGAAACCATCACTTTGTGACCAGAGCTATTGGCACTTTACCTCTATCAGTGGTGGGACATTCATTGCTAGTTGGTCATGAGTGACCCAACTACAGAACAATTTTATTACCTTGTTTATCAGACCATGCCTGAGAGTATTCTCTCACTATTAAATGAACTTTAAGATACCAGGAGTTTATCAAGGGTCAATACCTGTGAAACAGAAGAGGAAATATTAGGGAAGTAACTTCACAAACCTACTCTGCCAGAAATTCTGTCCATCAGAATACTCCATTTCAAATATGGACAGGCATTTATCCATCTGCATTGCTTGGTGAATTAACATGGTTTTTGTTCTCTCTCTCTCTAAGAGAAAAGGAGACCTGAGTCAGGTTACCTGTGCAAATGAAGAGGTATTAAAGGGGCTAAGAGTCGGGACCTGTTTGTGTAATTCTTGAACCTAAGCAGTAGATTGTGCTGTATCCTATAGCAGAAGCATGCAGAGAATGTTATAGGGCCAAAAAGAGTATGTGAAATCCTTTTCCTTGTATGTAAACTATTTGTAATGATGGTTGAGCTGGTAAAAACCGAACTTGACTTACACAATGTAAATCATTCTTTTTCAATCTCTTCCCTTCCCATTTCCTTTTGTATTATTAGCTCTCATTAAGAAATGCAAAATCATATAATTATAGAAACAGTAAGCCAACCCAGTTAATATTATAATAAACACCAAATCAAGTAACCCAAATGAAAAAACAGGACTCTCATGCTGGTAACTGCTTGTGAATAATTCATTTAGAGTAATACACTCTTTAGAAGAATATACATGTCAAACATTTTAGCAAGGAATCTGGTAACTAACACGTTCTCAATATGTTTAGCTGGAAATAGTTATAAGGGTTCTGGGGATAATATGATTTTGTGTCTGAGTAATTTGCCTGGAGGGGGTGAGAATTAAATCTTGTCAGAATAGGAAGAAAACTTACAAACGTGTCCCAATTTGTTTTAAGAGACACCATTTTGATGAAGTTGAGGGACTTCTAAGACTTGTCACAAAAACACAAGATTTGGCTGCATTCTGCCTAAGGAAATACAAAGGCTCTGTGCCACACAAACTCCTCATTCCCATGCTGACAGCAGCTCCTATCCAGGTCACTGCAGCAGTTCCAACCATGGAAGAAATTCTTACTAAGCTCTTTTACAAAATGACTCAGTCCTGTCCAGAACCAGAAATGTCTATTCATTCCAATGTTATCTAAAACCTGGCATAAAAATAGCATGAACTGTTTCAGCACTGAGGAAATAATTACAAATCACTTTTAAAGAAACATACTAACATTCTTTTCTTGTCGAGTGGAGCATATTATTTATTTTTTTTCTTATTATATATGACCTATATTTAACAAAATCCATTTCTCCTCTGGCCTTGAGCTGTATTGCATAACACAGTGTGGTATGGCTTGCAGCTGCCAGGCACTATAAATGCACCTCAGGAAAGCACCCTGGTCAGGTTGCCCATTGAACAGTGGTTATTACAAGTTTGCCCAACACTAGCTATTATTGGTTGTTCCCATTCAGTGGCTCATCTCATTGAGAATGAGGTATCAAGTCTTCTTTTAACAAATCAGGAGGTCAAAGCTAGTATCCATAGTCAAAGTGATTATCGTAAAAAATTAATAGACATATTACTAGATTAGAAAGAACAGAATATTATTTAACAAGCATTTATATCAACAATATTAATGACCACAGTTATCAAAATTTCACACACTCACAAAAAAAAAAAAAAAAGGATGTGATGTTCTGCTTCCAGAGTTTGGAATTAGGTGGGTATATTATCAAGCACCATGAGCACAGTGGGATCCACAACCTGGCTCCTTTATGGATTCAGAAACCTCTTAAGACAATAAAAACATGTGACATACTGCCATACCAGCTGTTCTTCTGTTGTGATGATTTTCATGTGATCAAGTTAATAACATTGGAATATGTACAGTTTAATATATGATCATGATGCACTGAGGACAGGCTATCAAGTCCAATTTTTGACATCTTAAGTTTTACCTTAACAACTTGAAATTTATATAAACCATGAATCAACCTACTCGGCAGTCCTGAGATATATTTCTGATGTTTCTTTGGTTATTTACTTGAACTGGAAAAATCATAACCTGTATGTGATTATGCCTTGACATTTTTTTTCAGCATCTGCTGTATTTCTTCAGTGAAAAATGACTTCCTTAAGACGAGAGCATTGTGAATTTTATCCATAGGGTAACAACTTGTGAAATATTGAAGGATGAAAATTCTCACTTTAATAGATTTTGAAGGATTACTTCTCCTAAATAACGAACAAATTAACTAGTACAAGATGTTGTTAAATGTGATTCTGAAGCTTTTCTGATATACCATGAATGGTGGTATGAAGGGCTAACAATTTTATTTTTTTACCAACTGTACAAGATAATCATTGAGAATTGTAATGACCTTTAAAAATTATTAGATTTGGAAGAGGTGAGTGTCTGTTTCCCCTGCAGGAAAACCCTACTCCCTAGGCCCTAATCACCCAGGGCATGACCAGAGCCCCATGCTCAACCACTGTAATCTCAGAGACCTAGGAGCAGATTCTCCACACCCCAAACCATCCCCACAACATCTGGAACCACTGTAGCCTTGTCCCACCCCCACCAGGAGAAGTAATTCCAGCTGGAGGCCTCTACTTCTAGGCCCTATTTACTTAGGACACGCCACAAGCTCCTTCCTGACCCTCCAAAACCCAGAGACCTGGGAGCAGCTTCTCAACACCCCAACTGTTCCTCATGGCATCTACAACTACCAAAACATGGCTCTGCCTACACTTGGAAGAATCCCAAAGCTATATCAGCATCCACAAGGGGCACAGTCCCACCTGCACCTGTATGAAGAGTTACCAACTAAGTTACAGGCCCCATCTATATCAAATGGAGGAAGAGGAACCCCCTGAAGCACAGGCTCCACCAACACCCACTAGAGGAAGAGATGGCAAGATGACAGTGTAAGAATACATTCAACAACATAAAGAGCAATATTGCATCACCAGAAAATAGGGGTACTGCACCAGCAAGACCTGAACATTCCAACACAGATGAAATAGGAGAAAAAACATCTTAAAAACAACTTTATGAAGATGATAGAATCCCTTACAGAGGAAATAAAACTGCTTCGTGAACATAACAACAATGGCACAGACAGTAAGAGCAACAATTAATACATGGGACCTCCTGAAATTGAAAAGCTTCTGTAAGGCAAAGAACACAGTCAACAAGACAAAATGGCAGCCCATAGAACGGGAAAATATATTCAACAGCCCCACATCTGACAGAGGGCTGATTTCCAAAATATATGAAAACTCAAGGAGCTAGTTACCAAAACACCAAATAATCCAATTAAAAACTGGGGTATAGAACTAAATAGAGAATTCTCAATAGAGGAATCTAGAATGGCTGAAAGACACTTAAGAAAGTGCTTAACATCCTTAGCCATCAGGGAAATGAAAATCAAAACAATTCTGAGATACCATCTTACTCCTGTCAGAATGGCTAAAATAAAAAACACCAAAGACAGTTTATGCTGGAGAGGATGTGGAGAAAGGGGCTTACTCCTCCACTGCTGGTAGGAGTACAAACTCACATAGCCACTTTGGAAATCAGTATGGCCATTCCCCTGGAAAATGAGAACCAGTCTGCCTCAATATCCAGTAATTCTTATCTTAGGCACAGACCCAAAAGATACACATTCATACAACAAGGACATCTGTTCAAATATGTTCATGACAATATTACTTATAATAGCCAGAACCTGGAAGCAACCTAAATGCCCTTCAATTGAAGAATGAATGGAGCAGAGCAAGTGTGGTACATTTACACAATGGAGTATTACTCAGTGGGGAAAAAAAAAAAAACAATGGAATCTTAAAATTCACAGGCAAATGGATGGAAGTAGAAAAAACCATTCTGAGTAAGGTAATTCAGTCACAAAAAGACAAACACAGCATATACTCACTCATATATAGGTTTTAGACATAGAGCAAAGGGTTACCAGCCTACAGTACACACAGCCAGAAAAGCTAGGAAACAAGGAGGACCCTAAGAGAGACATACATGGTCCCTTGGAGAAGGGGAAAGGGAAATGATCTCCCAAGCAAATTGGGAACATTGAGGGAGGGAGAGAGGAATTTAGGAGGAAGAGGAAGGGAGAAGAGGAGGGGAAGGGTGGGCATGACGGAGCAAGAAGACTGAGTCAAGGAAAGAATAGAGGAGAGCAAGGAAAGAGATACCATAATAGAGGGAAATATTATAGGTTTAAAGAGCCAGTATAGGGAAATGTCCAGAGATCTACAAGAATGACCGCAATTAACAATCTAAGCAATAGTGGAAAGACTACCTTAAATGCCCTTCCACAATAATGAGATTGATGACTACATTATATGCCATCCTAAAGCCTTCATCTAGTAGCTGATAGAAGCAGAAGCAGATACCCATAGCTACACACTAGGCCACATTCTTAGAATCCAGTTGCAGACAGGGAGGAATGATGAGCAAAGGGGTCAAGACCAAGCTGGAGAAACCCACAGAAACAGCTGTCCTGAACAAGGGGGAGCTCATGTACTCCAATCTGATAGGTGGGAAACCAGCATAGGACTGACCCAGATTCCCTGAATGTGGTATTAATTGGGAGGACTGGGCAGTCTATGGGGCCTTTGGCAGAGGATCAGTATTTAACCCAAGTACAGGAATGGACTTTGGGAGTCCATTCCACATAAAGGGACACTGTCTCAGCCTAGATACATAGGGGAGGGGCCTGAGCTCTGCTCTAAATGATATAACAGACTTTTGAAGACTCCCTATGGAAAGGCCTCACCCTCCCTGTGGAGCAGAAAGGGAATGGGATGGGGGTTGGTGGGGGTAGCAGAGTAGGATGGGAGGAGGGTGTGGGAACTGGGATTGACATGTAAAACAAGCTTGTTTCAAATTTAAATTAAAAAAATTTTTTTTTTTTAAAAAAAAGACATGTCTAAATAAAATTTAGTATGTTTCCCTAAGAAAAAATATCAAGGGAAAAACAAAGGAATAAATCATCAAATCTCTTAAGGAAAGCCAAGAAAAAACAATCAAGTGAAGGAAACAGTTCAAACATTTCAAACTGAACTAGAGGCAATAAAGAGGACACAAACCAAGGGAATGCTGGAAATGGAAAAACTGGGTAAACAACCAGGAACTACAGGTGCAAGCATAAACAACAGAATATAAGAGATGGGAGAGGAGATATTCATTGATCAAAGAAAATGTAAGTCCAACAAATTCTAACACAAAGTATTCAAAATATCTGGGACACCATGAAAAGTATAATAGGGAAAGAAGAACATGAAAAAAAATCCATCTTAAAGTCACAGAAAATATGTTCAACAAAATCATAGGAAACTGGTCAGGCCTATAAAAAGCTTATAGAACACCAAATAGACAGGACCAAAAAAAAAAAAAAAAGTCCCTGCCACATAATAATCAAAACACTAAACATACAGAATAAAGAAAAAATATTAACAGCTGCAAAAGAAAAAGTCCAAGTAACATATAAAGACAGACCTATCACAATTTTACCTGACTTCTCAGTGGAAACTCTGAAGGCCATAAGTCCTGGAAAGACATTCTATAGACCTTAAGAGACTGTGGATGCCAATCCAGACTACTATACCCAACAGAGCTCTCAATCACAATTTATTAGGAAAAAACATAATATTCCATGACAAAACTAGATTTAAACAAAACATTTCCATAAATCCAGCTCTACAGAAGGTACTAGAATGAAAACACTAACCCAAGGAAGTTAGCTACACCCAGAAAAACATAGGCAATAGATAGATAATCCCACACTAGCAAAATCAAAAAAAAAAAGGGGGGGACACACACATAATAACACAATATACCATCACCACCAAAACCATCAAAACCAAAAATAATAGGAATTAACAATTACTGATCATTAATATTTCTTAGTATCAGTGGTCTCAATTCACCCATAAAAAGACACAGGCTAGCAGAATGGATACAAAGACAGAATCCATTCTTCTGCTGCATACAAAAAACACACCTCAACTTCAAAGATAGACATTACTTCCAAATAAGAGTGGGGGAAAGATTTTCAATCAAATGGACCTAAGAAACCAGCTAGTATAGCTATGTTAATATTTAACAAAATAAACTTCAAATTACAATTAATCAAAAGAAATAAAGAAGGACCTTTCATATTTGTCTCAGGAAAAAATCCATCAAGAAGCCTCAATTCTAAACATCTATTCCCCCAATACAAGGACACCCACATTTGTAAAATAAACATTGTTGAAGCTTAAATCACACATCAAACCCCACACACTAATAGTGGGAGACTTCAACACCCAACTCTCAACCACTTGACAGGACTGCCAAATAGAAACTTAACAGAGAAATAAAGGAACTAACATAGATTATGACTTAATTGGGTTTAACAAACATCTATATAACATTCCATCCAAGCACAAAATATATGTTCTTCTTAGCGCCTCATGGAACCTTCTCTAAAATCAACCACATGCAAGGCAATAAGGAAAGACTCAACAGATACAAAAAAAAAAAAAAAAATGAGAATAACACCCTGTATCTTATTAGATCACCATGCTTTAAAGTTAGAATTCAACAACAACACTAACTGCAGAAAGCCTACAAAATTCTTGAAAATTGAATAATGCTCAATTGAATCACTCCTGGGTCAAAGTAGAAATAAAGAAATTAAAGACTTCATAGAATTCAATAAATATGAATGCACAACATGCCCAAACTTATGGGGCACTTAGAAAGCACTGCTAAGAGGAAAGTCCATAGCACTAAGTGTGTACAAAAAGAAACTAGAGAACTCTATGCAAACAACAAAATCAGAAATGAAAAGGAGGACATAACAACAGACACCAAGGAAATTCAGAGAATCATCAGGTCATACTTCAAAAACATGTACTCCACAAAATTGGAAATTTAAAAGAAAATGGACATTTTTCTGGATAGGTA
The DNA here is from genome assembly GCF_943737965.1 of Phodopus roborovskii. Classification (NCBI taxonomy): domain Eukaryota; kingdom Metazoa; phylum Chordata; class Mammalia; order Rodentia; family Cricetidae; genus Phodopus; species Phodopus roborovskii. Next base: position 26,564,426 of record NW_026126418.1, on the reverse strand, counting down.
TCACATACCAAAATTAAATCAAGAGCAGATAGCAATTTAAATAGACCTATAACTCCTAAGGAAATAGAAGCAGTGATCAAAAGTTTCCCAACCAAAACAAGTCCAAGGCTAAATGGTTTCAGTGCAGAATTCTACCAGATATTCAAAGAAGAGCTAATACCAATATTCCTCAATTGTTCCACAAAATAGAAACAGAAGGGGCATTGACAAAAAATCTTTTTTACAAGGCTACAGTTAGCCTGGAAACAAAACCACACAAAGACAAAACTAAGAAAGAATTACAGAGCAATCTCCCTCATGAACTTCGATGGAAAAATACTCAATAAAATACTGGCAAACTGAATCCAAGAACACATCAGAAAAATAATTCACCATGGATGAGTAGGCTTCATTCCAGAGATGCAGGGGTGGTTCAACAAATAAAAATCAGTCAATGTAATTCACAAATAAACCCCACATGGGAAAAACAAACAAACAAACAAACAAACAAAAAAAAACACATGTTCATCTCATTAGATGCTATAAAGCATTTGACAGAATTCACCACCCCTTCATGATAAAGGTCTTGGAGAGATCAGGGATAAAAGGAACACACCTAACATAATACAAGCAAGCCAATAGCCAACATCAAACTAAATGGAGAGAAACTCAAAACAATTCCACTAAAATCAGGAACAAAACAGGGCTGTCTACTCTTTCTACATCTCTTCAATATTGTACTTGAAGTTCTAGCTAGAACAGTAAGTCAACAAAAGGTGATCAAAGGGATACAAATTGGAAAGGAAGAAGTCAAATTATCACTATTTGCAGATGATATGATTGTTTACATAAGTGATCTTAACAATTCTACCAGGGAACTCCTACAGATGATAAACACCTTTAGTAATGTGGTAGGATATAGGATTAACTCAAAAATTCAGTATCCCTCCCATATACAGATGATAAATGGGCTCAGAAAGAAGTGTGAACCCTGAGAAGGGTGAACATCATCCTTCACAATAGTCATAAACAACATAAAATATCTTGGGGTAACTCTAAACAAACAAGTAAAAGAACTTTACAACAATAACTTTAAGTCTTTAAAGAAAAAAAATTAAAAAAGAGATAAGAAAATGGGAAGATCTCCCATGTTCTTGGATAGGTAGGATCAACATAGTAAAAATGGCAATCTTACCAAAAGCAATCTGCAGATTCAATGCAATCCCCATCAAATTCCCAGCACAATTCTTCATAGATCTTAAAAGAACAACAAGAACTTAATAGAGAAAAACAAAAACACAGGGTAGAAAAAATAACCCTGCACAATAAAGGAACTTCTGGAGGCATCGCCATTCTTGACTTCAAGGTATACTATAGAGCTAAAGTAATGAAAATAGCTTGGTATTTGCACAAAAATAAGCAGGTGGACTAATGGAATCCAATCAAACACCCTGATATTAATCCACATACTTATGACCACCTGATTTTTGACACAGAAGCTAAAAATATACAGTGGAAAAGGGAAAGCATCTTTAATAAATGGTGTTGGCATAACTGGATTCGGACATGTAGAATAATGCCAATAGCTTGATATCTGTCCTCAAGCACAAAACTTAAGTCCAAATGGATCGAAGACCTCAACATAAAGCTAGCCACACTGAACCTCTTAGAAGAGAAAGTGGCAAGTACCCTTGAATGCATTGCACAGGAGACCACTTCCTGAATATAACACCGGTAGAACAGACACTGAGATCAACAATTAACAAATGGGACTTTCTGAAACTGAGAAATTTCTGTAAGGCAAAAGACACAGTCAACAAGATAAAATGTCAGCCTACAGAATGGGAAAACATCTTTACCCACCTCACATCTGACAGAGGTTTAATCTCCTAAATATACAAAGAACTCAAGAAACTAAACATCAAAATACTAAATAATCTAATAAAAACAAATAGGTTCTTTGTATATTTTGGAAATCATCCCTTTTTCAGATGTGGAGTTGGTAAATATCTTTTTCCATTCTGTGGGCTGCGTTTTGTCTTGTTGAATGCGTCATTTGCCTTACAGAAGCTTTTCAGTTTTATGAGGAACACAAGAAGCTAGTTACCAAAACACCAAATAATCCAATTAAAAACTGGGTACAGAACGAAATAGAGAATTCTCAATAGAGGAATCTAAAATGGCTGAAGACACTTAAGAAAGTGCTCAACATCCATCAGGGAAATGCAAATCAAAACAACTCTGAGATACCATCTTACTCCTGTCAGAATGAATAAAAAACAAACAAACAAACAAACAAAAAGGGAGTGCAGGAACTGGGTTTGACATTTAAGACAAGCTTGTTTAAATTTTTTAAAAATTATATATATATATATATATATATATATATATATATATATATATATATGCGCAGCTGGGCACTGGTGGCTCAAGCTTTTAATTCCAGCACTTGGGAGGCAAAGGCAGCTCTATCTTTGTGAGTTCTGAGGCCAGCCTGGTCTACAGAGCAAATACCAGGACAACCTCCAAAGCAATATAGAGAAACCTTGTCTCAAAAAAACAAACAAACAAAAAAGCAAACAAACAAACAAAACAGAACAAAAAAAATGCAAAACCTGTTTGGAGTGTTGAAGGATAGGGTACAGGTCTAAATAGACAATTCTCAACAAATGGCTAAAAGACACTTAAGAAATTGGACAACATCCTAAGCCACCAGAAAAATGCAAATCAAAACAACTCTGAGGATCCATCTTACACTGATCAGAATAGCTATGGAAAAAAACAACATAGTTGAAAGATGATGTTGAGAAAGGGAACACTACTCCATTGCTGGAGGGAGTGCAAACTTGTACAGCTACTTTGGAAGTCAATATAGTGGTTTCTTAGAAAATTGGGAATCAGTCTACCTCAAGACCCAACAATACCACTCTTGGGCATATACCCAAAGGATGCATACTCATATAACAAGCACATTTGTTCAACTATGTTCATAGCAATGTTAATTGTAATAGCCAGAACCTGGAAGCAACTGAGATGCCCCTCAACCAAAAACTGTGGTACATATACACAATGGAGTACTACTTAGTGGTAAAACAAACAAAACAATGACATCTTGAAGTTTGCAGGCAAATGGGTGCAACTAGAAGAAACCATCCTGAATGAGGTAACCTAGACACAGAAAGACAAACATGGTATGGAATCACTCATAAGTGGATATTAGACATAGAGCAAAGGATAATCAGCCTATAGTTCACACCCCCGGAGAAGCCAGGAAACAAGGAGAAACCCAAGAGAGATATACATGGACTCCAAACCCTAGAATGGGAAAGGGACAAGATCTGAACAATTTGGGAGCACAGGGGAATGGGGGAGGGTAGTAGGAGTGTGAAAGGGGAAAAGAGAAGGGGATAAGGGAGGAAAACATGAGGAATCTGAAAGGTCAAATTGGGGGAAGGACAGAGAGGGAGAGCAAGAAAAATGATACTTTAATAGAGAGAGAGCCATTATGGTTTTAAAGAGAAACCTAGCACTAGGAAATTCCCAGGAATCTAAAAGGATGACCCCAAGGAAGAATCTAAGCAACAGTGGAGAGGGTACCTTAATCACCCTTCCCCTATAATCAGATTAATGACTACCCTAACTGCCATCACAGAGCCTTCATCCAGTAACTGATGGAAGCAGATGCAGAGATAGCTAAGCACTGAACCGAACTCCTAGAGTCCAGTTGTAGAGAGGGAGCAGTGATGAGCAAAGGGGTCAAGACTGGGGAAACCCATAGAAACAGCTGGCCCGAGCAAGTGGGAGCTCACTGATTCCAGAATAACAGTGGGGAAACCAGCATAAGACATAAGTAGGTCCCCTAAATGTGGGTGGCAGTTGCAGGGATTTGGCAATGTATGAGGCTACTGGCAATGGAACCAGTAATTATCCCTAGGGCATGAACTGGTTTTTTTAGAGCCCATTCCCTATACCTAGATAAGGGGGGGGGGTATTGGGGAGGCCTTGATCCTGTCCCAAATGATGTGACAGGCTTTGATAATTCCCCATGGGATGCCTCACCTTCTCTGAGGAGTAAATTGAGAATGGGATGGGGAGATAGTGGGGTGAGTGAGAGGACTGGAGGGAGAGGAAATTGGGATTGGTGTTTAAGTAAAAAAATAAAATACTTGACATAATGAAAAATACTACTTTTATCTATTTACTTATTCATTCATTCTTGTATGTGCTTGCAAGACAGAAGATAACTTCTAGCAATCAGTTTTCTCCCTCTATGATATGTGTCCTGGGATTTGAAGTCAGGTCATTAGACTTAGAAGCAAAGGCTTTGACCTCCTTATTCACTTCACCAGTCCTCCGTGAAGTTCTATATCCTAATTCTGTACTCTGTACAAACCTCAAATTTTAGATCCCTAAGTAGTTGTTGGACACTCTGCAATGTTGATAATTTTGCATAAAGAATACTCAAGGCATTGAATAGTCTCAAATCCTGCAGACAATTATCATGGACTCACATTCCTATTTCCACTTTTAACTTGTCTTCTAGCTATCTCATTAGAGTGTCTTTGTTCTTTTCTAGCTTCAGTTCTAATTTCTCCCTCACCACTGTGCTGTTTTCATTTCTCTTTGGCCTCTGCTCTGATCCTTATCTCATTCCTTATTCATTCTTCTGTTTTGTTTATCTTTCTTTCCTCAGCCACAGTTACAATTGTTTCCAGGATGTTGAAGATATCAGAGTTGGGGATACACCAGGGTCATTAAAATATTTGCCTCACAAACCTGAGTACCTGAGTTCAATCCCATAACTCAGGTTTAGTTAAAAACAAACAAACAAATGAACAAAAAAAAAAAAACCAATGGTCATGATGGCACATGACATCTTAGTGCTGGGGTAACAATGTCTGGGAATCGACAGCTGGTCAGCTTACTCTAACTACCAAGATCCAGGACAGTGAGACCCTGTCTTAAAACACAAGGTGAATGACTCCTGAGGAACAGGGTTCCAAATTGCCCTCTGGTTTCTAAACAAAGTCTCACAGTCATACCACCTGATCCCCCTGTCCCTGTCTCTGTGTCTTCTCTGTCTCTGTCTCTGTCTCTCTCTTTCTCACACACACACATGCACACACACAAATACTCATACATTTTTAAAGGAAGGTATCAGAATGCTGAGAAAGTGGGGTTGAGAATGTTGTATTCCTTCTTCCATTAAAACCAAACCAGAACTTGGGAAAAAGTGGAGGAGTAGTTGCTATTACCTAATACATACTGCTCATTGTTGTTTTAAATTTAGCACTGCTAATAGAAACAAAAGTGAGCGGGTAGAGAGATGGCTCAGTCAGAATAATGTGAGAACCTGAGTTCGATCCCCAGTGCTCACATAAAAAGCTGTGTGTGTCAGCATGCACCTGCAATCCCGGACAGGAGAATACAAAGACAGAAGGACCTATGATGCTGTCCAGCTAGTTTAGCCAATTGGCAACCTTAGGTTCAGTGAGAAACTTTATACCAAAAGGTAAAATGGTGAACACATTAGGCCTGCATAAACGCACGTGCACGCGCGCACGTGCGCGCGCACACACACACACACACACACACACACACAGAGCAAAAAGTAGGAAATGAAGGGAGGGAAGTGAGAAATATAATCCAAAATTCCCACTTTTAGATTTATCAATACAAGTTAATTTATTTTTGATTGAAATTACAAAATAATCTTATGCCCACATGAAATGCATGTATTTTGTGATTTCTGTGCTGTATGGGAGATATTAAGTAAGAATTTGGTTTTCCTGAAATATATTACTGTAAGGTGTATGGTTTTTCCTCCCGCCGCCTGGTCTGGTCCCGCTGCCATGCCAGCCCCAATTAACACACAGAGACTCTGTATTTGATATAATCCTGTTGGCCAGTTACTAGTTTCTTATCGGCTAGCTCTGTCTTAATTATTAACCCATTTCTATGTATTTCCACGTGGTCTTACCAAGAGCGGAGGAATGGCGGTTCTGTTCTCTCCAGGCTCTCCATCCTGACTCCTCCTTCCTACATCCTATTTCCTCCTTGTCTCCTAGTCCCTATCTTCCTTTCCTATTGGCCAACAGTGCTTTATTCATTAACCAGGATGAGAAACATACACAGAATGACATCTTCCATCATATTACTGCACTGTTCTACCATAAACAGAGAAAAAAGCTTCATTCTCACTAGGAAGACAGAGTCAGATCAGATCATTTTCTATATTACATCAAGGTAAATCCCTTAAAAGGGGAATGTAGAAGGTTTGAAACCAGGCTATTCATAGATAATCTATTAACTGGATTGCAAAATCAAGATGCAATAGTTAATTCAAAATAAAACATCTGTATTGTCATAAAAGTTTTACCATTCTTTTGTATAAAAATATCTTCTGAAGAATATACTGCATTTATGAATTATGTATCTGCTGTTTCAAGGTGGTTTATTTACAGACTGAAATGCATATAAAGTACAATGACACTCCATCCTGTGCTAACCTTTTCGAATGGATTAGTTAATTCTTATTCTTAATGTCACAACAGTTGATCATTTACCACACTGACATTTTATTAACATTTACAGTCATTTATTAAAACAAAGGATCTTACCTTGTTGGGTATGTTTCTAATGAGAACCAAAGACTCATTTGATGCTCTTTTTATTTGCACTCCCTACTTTGTGCTGCCAAAATATGATATGGAGCTGCTCTTCAAACTCCACCCACATACACTGCCTTCTACTTGAAGTTTCAGGCTATCCTTTGTATGGTGGAGAAAGTCTAAAGCTTAAAGCCAAACATCCCCAATTATGAAACAATTCATAGGTAGTATTGTAACAATATTTAGAATTCACTGAAGTTCACAGAAATGGGAGATAGGCTAATCAACTAGTAACACATTTTTGTTAAAACATTATGCCTAAAATGTCTGATTTGCTTGTGACCTCAAAGTATTACTAATTTGGAAACTGACCATTTGACAGTAGGGCCACTTAAAGGTTTCCATAATAAAAATGCATTTTCTTCAGGTTCACAAGCTTGTATTTCTCTGTCAGACTGCTGATAGAAATGGGTTAATATTTAAGACAGAGCTAGCCAATAAGAAACACTAGTAACTGGCCAACAGTTTTATAATTAGTACAGTGTCTCTGTGTGTTATTTTGGGATTGATGTAGCTCTAAGACCAGGCTGGTGGGAAACTGCTCATAACAAAATAGCACCTACAACATGGGTACTAAGAACATCCACTTAAAACTTAACAAAGCTTAAGAAAGGATTTTAAAAACACAAGAGCAGAGACAAACAAGGCTTCTTAGTAGCACCATTTTTCTTAGGCGGGCTCTGTTTGCTAGAGACAAGCAGAAACTTCTTTAAGGGAGGTTTCCTGACTCAGCATAAGCAGCAAAATCCAGAGCTCTTTAAAGAGACTGCTAACAACTGAATGGTGTGTACTAGACCTGGCAATGGAAGTGACCATATCTCTGATCTGGCAGCATGCTGCTTGATGGCAGCATAGACCAAGGCAGTGACAAACAGCTCTCATTGCTGGTGTACCCCTGTGATATTGGAAAGCAATGTTGTTGTTTAGCAGGTAAAAGATGTGTGGCCAGAAAATGATAAAGATTTACATTTGAGACAGATAAAGAAAAACCTTTAAAGGTTTATAGTGTGTTTTAAAATATACATAGGCTTGGGAGAGAAAAAGAAACAGGATAAAGTGGTTTAAAAAAAAAAAAAGAAAGAGTAGCTGGGTATGGTGGCACACACCTTTCAGCACTCAGGAGGCAGAGGCAAGCATATCTCTGTGATTTCAAAGTGAACCGGGTTTACAGAGTACATTTCAGGACAGACAAAAGTTCACAGAGAAACCCTGTCTCAAAAAATGAAAAAATAGAAGTAGAAAAAAATAGAGTAATAAAAAAGCAACGGAAGATGGAAATTACACAGAGAGTCTGCATATTGTATGCTATTGTGTTGTCTTTGAATTGCTCAGTTGCTAAGGAAGGAAAAATTGCTAAAATGCACTCGATTATCAATGTTGGTAAATTAATCCAACATACATATTTTAAAAATGCTTTGACTTCAGAATATAAGTCTAAGGACAGGTTACTGGGGAAAAGAATTTCTATTTTTGTTTCCACAAAAAGTGAAAAGCTGTGGATTCCTTCCAGACTAACATGGTTTGATGAAGCCAGACCCCCTGAAGCAGTGTCCCAAGTGATCCAACATTCAAAACAGCTGGGACAAGACAGCCTTGCAGACTACAGCCAGGATTTCTGTGTTTCCTTAGGAGTCCTATGGTATTACATCATCCCCAACAAGCAGAAAGCAGTTTGGAAAGAACAACACACAATTTCCTAAATATTGTCTATAAATGTTTGTTTTCATCTCAGTGGAGTTGGTTAAAAATGGTTAATGATAATAACCAATCTCTTTTTAAAGGGAAAAAAGGGGAATAGGATATAGAAATACTTTTTATTGAAATGGATTTTCATTTATTAATTTAAGGTCAATTTTGTGATAAGTTTATTTCTCCTCTTGTTTAAGTATTGTGTTTAATAGCTCATTTAAATATGTAATGTATAGCAGAGGGGTCAAGACCAGGCTGGAGAAATCCACAGAATTAGCTGACCTGAACAAGGGTGGGGGAGCTCATGCACCCCAGTCTTAAGTGGGAAACCAGCATAGGACAGACCCAGATCCCCTGAATAAGGGTGTTAGTTAGGAGGACTGGGTAGTTTATGGGACCTCTAGTAATGTGTCAGTATTTATCCCTAGTATACGAACGGACTATAGGAGCCCATCCCACATAGAGGGATATTTTCTCAGGCTAGACATATGGAGGAGGACCTAGGCCCTTCCCCAAATGATATGACAGACTTTGAAGACTCCCCATAGAAAGCATCACACACCCTGGGGAACACAAAGGGGATGAGCTGGGGTTTGGTGGGGGTGATAGGGGAGATGGGTAGGAGGGTGGGGGAACTGGGATTGACATGTAAAACAACCTTGTTTCAAATTCAAATAAAAAGAAAAAAATGCAATGAATATTTAAGTACAGATTGTAGATAGTTACCTATTATAGTCAAAGCTTATGGTTAAGATGGTTAGATTTCCTAGAAATATAAAGATATATTTCAACTGGAAAGACATTCTTCAAACCTTTCAAAGACCTATAGAATATGTTATTTAATTTCTGTTGAGTAGTATTCCATTGTGTAAATGTGCCACCTCTTCTTTATCCATTCTTCAATTGAGGGGCATCTAGGTTGCCTCCAAGTTCTTGCTATTCGTGGGGAAGAATGAGATGGGAGGGTGTTCAGGGGATATGGGGAGGGGAGGAAGGGAGGGAGGGAGAAGGTACTGGGATCTGTAAAATAAGAAAAAAAAAGATGTAGAGATATACATGTTCCCACTGGAATCCTATAAAAACAGAGAACTGGAAACCATAAAATACATGTAAAGGGCCTGTAAAGGTTTTGAAAAATAATACCTGACCCTGACTTAGCATTATGAGACAAAGAACCTCAAAAAAAAAGAATATGACATTTAAAATGGTTTAGGATTTTTCTTGACAGTGAGATATAACTGCTCCTGGCAACACCACTTTGTCACAAAGGAAAATGGACATCAAAGAAACTTGTTATGGAGTTTCATCCCAATATGGCAAGACTAGTCATTTGGGCAAGAAACTGCTTTTGTTTTACTGTTTGACTTTATGCTGTATAAACTGAACATGCAGGACCCAAAGGAAAGTGACTGCTAAAACAAGATGGACATGCTACAGGGTTCCTGCTTCATGGAAGAGTCTGCCAGACCTTCTATAGGACACAAAGAAAAGTGACTAACAAACTGCCAATACAGACAGACATTTTAAAGTTTCCTGCTTTGCTAAGGACCTGCCAGATCCACTGGGGCCTATAGGCTGAAGATGGATGTACCAATTTACAGGAGAACTTTGGATGACTGTCTGGGTAGTGAGTTGTCTCTGTCATTTTTAGAGTTTATATATTATCTTTCTGTGGTCTTTTATGGAGTTGAAGACAGATAGTTGTGGTTATAGTTTTTCTTAGTTAGGATTAAAGATAAGTTACATATAAGACTTTAAATTCACAAAGATAGAATAGATAATAGAATATTTTCTTTAATTACTGATAATGTTACTGGACTAAATATTGCTAACTATAGTTCTTATTTGATAACTGTTTTGTTATATATTTTACTATGTTAACGTTAAAACCCTTCTTTTTATTTTAGACAGAAAAGAGGAGATGATGGGAGATGTCATTCTGTAAATATGTTTCTCTTATTGGTTAATGAATAAAGCACTTTTGGAAAATAGGAAGGCAAGATAGGTGGGACTAGAAGACAAAAAGGATTCTAGGGGATGTAGTAGAGAGGAGTCAAGAAAATGGATGTTAGAGAAGATGCTCAGACCCTCTCTCAGGTAAGATAAGACCATGTGTAAATATTTAGATTGATAGAAGTGGGTTAATATTTAAGACAGAGCCAGCCAATGAGAAATGCTAGTAACCAGCCAACAGTTTTATAATTAATACAGTGTATCTGTGTGTTATTTTGGGGCTGCTATGGCTCTGGGACCACGTTGGCAGGAAACGGCTTGTTACAGACTGTAGGTGAGCACACAACACTCTCAGTGACACATATGAATGTCACCACTGACTCTCTAATTATGTGTCCCATTGCAGCAGTTCTTGAAACTTTATGAAAAGAAAGCAACTACTTGAAATATATTAATAAGATACATATTCTTTTTTAAATTCTTTAATTTGACATTCACAAAATATCCTGTGATCATAATCACCCCGGTTATTCTCTTTTCTCTCCCCACTGTTCCTTGTTCCCTTACTCTGCTAAGCCAGTTCTACTTTCATACCATGTTTTATTTGCTTGGCTGTTTACTTTTCTTTCATCCCCTGGTCCTTGAAGGAAGGTATGATATAGCTTTTCTAATTAGGACTGAACACTCAATAGTCACTTATTCTCTGCTTTCGGAACAATATGCGTTTCTGTGTGAACGATTATCCATTGCAAACAAAGACAGTAGCAGTCTGTGAGAATAAATATAAATATCTAGGAGGCAGTTTGACAACACATTCACTTAGCAAAATATCACCAGTATGTTTTTCCTCCTTCCACAACCTATACTTCTCCAGTGTTTGACAAAATTTACAGTACAGGTATGAATGCCCTGCTTGAGACAGTAATTCTTGCAATATATGAATTATTTTCCTTTTATCTCTCCTTCATTAAGCAGTTCAAGAAATATAACATTTTCAAATTTTATTTACTTTTTGTGTATGAGTATTTTGCTTACATGCTTGTAGGTTTGACAATGTTTTACAAATGTGGTGAGTGACTTTATATGAGCCTTGATTTTCATGATAAACATATGATAATCTGTCCTGAAGGTAGAGATGCCTGAAGGCTGGTGTTTACTATGCAAAGAAGACAGTTCTATCTGAGGCTACTGGGGAAGCTAACATAATACCTGGTGCACAATAAGTGCTCACACATGGTAGCTGTTATCATAATTAGGAGGCAGGGCGCCAGAAGGATTGAGTACTGGTGTCAGTCAGTGCAAGGTGACTACCTACAGCACTTGGGGACTGTTTCTTGGGTAAGGATTCCGTACTGGGACAGCCTGATGTTTGAAAGATGCCATGGCAGCTTCTACTTCAAGTTGACAGTGAGAGAAAGTTTGGAGATTCATAGGAAGGGGATACAGCAGCTGATCCAATCCAAACAGAAAGAGTGGGCAGATTAGCAATTTGATCCAACTTGCTTTTTCATTTTCATCAAGTAAACAGTGGTGCATGGGATGTTTCTGTTGCTAATGATACCACATTCTCTCATCACTGTTTCAGCCATCTGATTGTCTGTGTGACCTGCTCTGGTGTTGCACTATTAATTCTGTAGCCCCATGTTACTTGAGTATGTCACTGAGGAGAAAGCCTTAAATAACTTTTTAGAACACAGGCAGAGCTCTTAGGTTCTTAGGTTTGAGGATGGCTACCATGACTTAAAGTACAGAATGTCCTAATTGTGCGTTGGAACCTACCACCATTGTTAATTTTCCTTTGGGTCATAACCAGTCTAGATTCTCAGCATTATGTACTACTTGTGCTCAGTAATATAAATTGCTGAATATTTTTGATAAGAAACTAGAAATTCCTCTGATAAGATGATGTGCTAACATTCCTCTCACATGTCAACTTCAAGCATTATAAAGATACTTCATGGCAATACATGATTGACTAAGTAAAACAATGTATTTTTGATGAGGATAAATTTTTTTTTCTTTCCCTGAGCTTATCACAAAGCATAGATTCAATCCCTTATTTAAGAAAACTGTTATGGATTTTGTGTCAGGGCAATGAAAAATGGATCATATTTCTTTAAATGGAGTCTCCCAAAATTAGCCACTGACTTAAAATGCTGATTGGCCAAAATAATGTATAAAACATGAAGTGAACATTTAAATAATTTTATGATGTTATTGATGTTACGTAAATAATTAAATACAAAGTGACACAGTATGCTAGGTCTTCATGTTCTGAAAAAAAAAAATAACTGGCTAGTGAATGACATTAATCAGTGAAATGCCAAGAGATTTTACCTTTAAAATACATGATTCTGTGTCAGGTTGGTAATATGAATTGGAAGTATGTCTTAGACTATATGGACTTAAAAATGGAAGATGATCTTATCCCAAAGCAACTTCAGCTCTGTTTTGTTGTTATTGTTTTTGTTTGCTTGTTTGTTTTTTGTTTTTCTAGAACACTTAGAAAAATTGAAACATGGCCTGATACCTTAGGATTACACAGGTTTTGGTACTCTGCCAACTCTGACATAATGTACCCATGGTATGGGAATGTTCCCTCCCTTATGCCTCTTAAATACCATTTCACTAGAGATAAAGTACTTTTTTTTAAAGTATCACTCCAAACTTTTTTTCTTTGACTTTTAACTTGTCCTATAAGGCATATTCTTCCCTTTGTTAGTGTGTATTTTTCCTGAAAGCTAATTCTCAGTAAAGTTGCATTCTGGATAGTGCAATTTCTAATGTGATACAAGCTTAGAAGGAATGGACATGATTCTAACAGGGACTACTAGTCTCCATACTCATAATTGAAATATATACTCTACATGGGTTCTTTGCCTTCAGTATTAATACCCATCTGCTGAAATGGCAAGGTGCCTGGTCTCTAATGGTTGGATAGATGCCCTCGAGCACAGGTGCTTGGCAATGATGGGCTAAGAGAAATCCTTGACAAAACATTGTTCGTGACATTTTCTCTGCAGGCCATCTCCCCTGGGTACATGTTATGCAGAGGGTTCTCTCTTCCTGTCTGAAGTCATGACTGTGGCTGTATTTCTTCAGAAATTTTGATCCATCATTAAAAGTGAAATCTCAGAACAAGGTGACATATAAAAGTAGAAACCATAATTTTTTTGAATCTTGAGGTCTAATTCAGATTTTATAAAACAATTTGTCTTGAAAGATCTCAAATATTAAAATGTTAATCTCAGATTATCTTTTCAATGACTAGCTACTTATTAAATTATATTTATATTCCACTAAACTTGGTGACATGCATTCAAAAGCTAAGGTACAACAATATATGATGTATTATATGACATGTATATGCATGTATACATCTGAAATGAGTCTCAATAAATCTCAAATAAATGATAATCTTTTTTGTTGTCCCATTTTAGGGGCTATTGTATCCAGAGAACTTTAAAAGAAATATGAACCAGGGACTGGGGCTAAACTTAGATGGTCAAGTGTTGTCATGTAAACATTAAGCTCATAAGTGATAAAGCTCATATTCCCAGCACCCACATAAAAAGCCAGGTATAGAAGATTTTCTTCCAGTGATGGTGTTGAGGAGGTGGGGTAGGGACAGGAGGTTTCATGGGACTTGCTGGCCAGCCAGTCTTGGTAAAGCAGTAATTAAATGCCAGGTCTGAGGAGAGATACTGTCTCAAAACACAAAGGGTAGAAAGTGACTAAAGGGCATCCAGCATTAAACTCTGGCCTCAACAAATGCACATGCACAAGTATGTTACACACACACACACACACACACACACACACACACACACACACACACACATTTCTTTTCTGATAATTTTTTTGGAGTGAAAATTTCCCATCAGAGTAACTTAACCCCTTGTTTAGACCCTTGGGAGACAGATGTGACAGGAAGAAGAGAACTGAAACCTCATGAGTCATACAGTCATTAGGAGGCAGAAGACCTTCTAAGGTTAGACTAAATAGTTGGAGGGAACAAGAAGACAAATGTAGGCTCTGCTCTGATCAATTTCTAGTCCTATAAAGTTCCCCCAGGCTTGGTGAAGGAAAGGTGAGGTATAAACGAGAAGAAAGAAGTAGGATCATGGAGTGAGTCTGCCCCATCCATCTTACAAGCTAAGCCCAGGCATGGTGAAAGCACACAAAGGAGAAATAACTGGGAACTTTCTATAGGTAACTGGGGGCCTCAGAAAGCTCTGGGAACAGAGCTTAGGGTTATTACAGGCTTAGCCTTTACCCTGTACCCAGGTTAGTCAAGAATTTAAGAATCTATATCTCCTGTCTCATGTTTTATAGCTTGGGAATATCAAGACACTCTCCAGCCTTGCTACAACTTTAAGAAGAAATAACATAAAATCAAACTCCACTGAATAAGTTTCTTAAGGTTTGAAATTGATATAAGATGTTTAAAAAAATCACAGAATTACATTTGTAGATCACTTTATATAGGCTACACATTCTGATTGCAAAATATTCCAGGAGAGAGTAAAGTATGGACAGGACACTTTTACAACTTCTCATTTTTATTTTGTAAAAGGCATGATTGTACCTGTTCATATAAAGTAGCTATTAGGTTGCTATCACAATCAGGAAAAGTCTAACCCAGCACCACCCCCCACACACACACACTGTGTTTTATTTCAGCTCTGTTGTCATCATAGAACCTAGAAGAATATTTTAGTCCAGGATTTTATGAAAATAGAAAATTGATTTTTGATATTTATCAGAACCAATACACTACAATAAAATCCTGGGCCAGTTGAAATTTTTATTTTATTTTTATTCATCTGTGCATGCATATGTGTATACATGTGTATATGTATATATGCACATAGGTACCTATGGAGATAAAAGAGGACTTAGATCCCTGGGAGCTGAAATTTTATGTGATTGAAGCTGGCCAGTGTGGGTGCTGAGAACCAGACTCAGGTCCTCTGCATATCCCTACACACTCTTAACAGTGGGCATCTCCCAGCTTCATGTATTATTATTAGATTTTTAAAAGCTGTTTGTGGTGTTGGCTATTATTGTTTACTTTCCATGTCCTCTGTGCTCAGGAATCAAATTATCTGTTCACAAACATTTGTTAAGGAGTGAACACTTAATGAATGAGATGCTTCTCTTTTGCCTTGATGTTTACACATTTGTTTCAAAATTCCTACAATCAAATGCCCCCAGTCTTTACTATGTTCTTTATTTATGGAGCCAGACAACAGACAGTTTTGTACACACAACCATTCTTAGCAAACTCACACAGAATTGTTTTGTCCCCAGAATGCTTCTTGTACTCTCTTGCTATGAACACCTGCCTGCTTTCGCTTCTCTGACCCCTGGAGTCAGACCAGTATGTTTCTGTCTCCTGCTTGGCATTCTGGATGCGTCATTGATGTTCTGAAACAAGGAGGCTGGCAGATGTTGTTTAAAACATCTTTAGTTGGCAATACTTTTTTTAGGTCCATGGTCTAAGACAGAAGCACATTTCTGTCCTTATTCGTGGCAAAGACACTGGTCAGTTAACACAGTTTCACATTCTCTTGACTCTTGTATTTATTTACTTTCCATGTTTTTGTTTCATGCCTAAAAGAAGATGGGCACATTTGTACCTACAAGCCTGAGGGGAAAAAAATCAGTAAAAGCTGATCTTGGCTTCATATCTCCATTCTCTTTAATTGCTGTGTTATTGTATAAGCCTGCATCTGCTTACCTTACTGTCAGTATTTTTCAAAAGCTGGATTTATGGTACCTAGAAAAAAAAGCCAATTATTTTTTGTGATCAAAATTATTGAAATCATTCTAATTTTCAAATAACTTTTGAGAGATGTACACTGCACTCTGGGGTTTCTTATTATGCTCTGCTTCAATATGGGAAAAATACAAAGAAACATGTGGGAATAATTCATAAGGCATTTATGTGCCGTATAATCTGGTTTTATAAATTCATGTAACAGGAGGTTTTCTGGGAATAATTTTCACTGATTAACCTTTAGGTCAATTTGTTATTTTTGTATAACCAACCATGACTTCCTTTCATATCTTTAACCTCTGATTCTTCCAGTTGATTAATTTTCTAAATAGTTAATTACTTGATAAATACAAGGTAATTTCTTCTTGCTATCTTGCTGTGTGGTGATTCTTGCAACAACAGAACATCACTTGAATATGGTTTCTCTGGAATTGCCTCCTTTACATCTTTACATATTGTCCTTTTTTGATATGATATATGAGGTATTTCAAAAACCTGTATAGATCATGACATATATCAGTACATATAGTAGTAATTACTTTTAAATATAGAAAAGTAAAGACGATACTGTCAAGGCTATTATGAAAATCTGCTAATCTCTAATTTAGAGTCAAGTTTTATAATGAACACAAGTAAGAAAAACTTCTATGTTTGGATATTTCACTTCAGTCAATTAACTATTTAAGAAAACTAAGCTGGCAATCTAAACGTTAAAGCCGGAATTTATTATTGTTTCAAAAGCTGTTATAGCCTTTTCTTTTCATTTTGCTCAACAAATGTACCTCTAGCTTTCACTCTGATCAAAGGAACAATAGAATGACAAAGTAGGGTCCAGATGTGGTAAAATAGAGTTGGATTTATAACTGAAATGCAGCGTCGTCTATTGAGGCCAAGCTGACATTTCACTAAAAGCCCAGTGCAGAGACCATATTTATTTCCTTCAGAGTGCTGAATCAAGTCAGTGAAAGGTGATTTGTAAATTGCTTCTTCAGTGAACTTGAATAAATAACTCACAAATCAATGTGTTACAAGGATTTGGTAACCAGCCCATTTCATGTGAAGCCATGCTGCAGCCTATTGATCTTTTCCTATGGATTATGTTGGACTGTAACTGCTGGGGTAGATACAGGCTGTACTACCTATCTGCTGAGAACAGTTTATTTTAAAAGACAGGAAATGCAATTAGCATTTTTTAAAAAGTCCTTCTAGCCAGCACTATCAACCTGGGGACAAAAGGAGAGAAACTGTAGCCATTGAGGAGGTGAGGTAGAGGACGCTGGCTTTTCCAAGGTGTTTTCCAAGGAACCAGGAAGTACACGGCCAGTAAGAGGTTTACCCTAACACTCTTGTTTCCTGGTTCTAGGGTGTCAAGCTTCCATTCCCTGGGCCCCAAGCAAGCCTCGGCACAAGCTTTTTCTGCTCCTCCGCTAAGCTTAAACCACATGATTTCTGTTTTAGGATAGAATTCAGATATTTAGGTTGCTATATTCTCATGGGTGAGTTTATATCCCCTTGTGGGATCAGAAGAGCAAGAGCAGCCACTTATATCTAGGCTCTCTCACTGAATCTGGAGTTCATTGATTCACCTAGTTTGGTTGACTAATGAGCTCCAGGTATCTACCTGTATCTGCTCACTCCTATGCCTCCAACACTGGGGTCACAGACATTTGCCACCAAGCTCAGGTTTTATGTGGATACTTAGGATCCTTATATTTGCACAAAAGGCTTTTTATTGACTTGAGACCTCTCCCCGGGACATGGATCATTTGTTTCCAAAAGATCTTCCATTCCTCTGTGGCCTTCTTGTGTGTCTTCAGACATCATATTTCATTGCTTGAGAGTATGAACTGAGGAAATAGGAAGGACAAAATAAATGTTTCAGTGTTCCAATACTGTGTGCCTAATTTACCCTGCTGATTCCAGAGGGGAGTATTCCATTCCTTCCACGCAAAGTTGTTCTTTGGCATAAGGAAAAAACTCCAAGCTAAGCCATTATTCTCTTCCCAGAAACACTACAAAACAGCGCTATGGAACATCGCCTCTGTGCCGTCTTCACCCTGTGCCAGGCCGTGAAGCAAATATTAGAGTTTAAGGCCAAGCACCAAGCTTGTAGATTTGTGATGAATAAGAAGTGTTTTCATTCAGTAAGCCATAAAAAGAGTACCTGTTTGGAGCTGACAGCAGGCCTTTGAATTCAAGTTAGTTCAAATTCTATTCCCCATTTCCTCCCTGACCCAGTAAAGTCATAATATTTGCCCTTCCCACATTATGACACTGAAGAACTGTTTGTTACCACTGGAAGAAAATATGTTCGCTGACATCCCTGAAACACATGAACATTTTATAACTATGATATTTTCTCTTTGGGATGAACTTTTCAAATAAAAAAAATTACAGAATGAACATATTTAATGTATTTTCCTTTTTAGTTTGCCATACCACATAAGCATATTGAAAATTTCAGCTTCATAGAAGAGTGTAGAAACTATGAGGGAGAGGGTCACACCAGAAGGGTAGTAGAAAATGAAGGTCTAGACCTTCCTCACTGAATACACGGCTTCCCCCACACCCTGCCAAATGCCTTTTGTGAGAAATTCACAAGCTGCCTGGGAAATTCCTGTGTTCAGGATGGGTCACAAACATGGAGGCTGGTAATGAAGATGCTACCTCAACCCGTCCCAGGTATGCCACATAAGCTCAAACAGGAATCTTAACTCCCAGCGTATCTGATGATGGCTTTCACACACAGTGTTCAGATCTTCCCTGGGATCATCTAGAGTACTGGCTTCTATCTCCCTTGCTTAACAGCATGGGTGGGATCTGGCATCTTCTCAATGTTTTGTAGACAGTTAAAATAAACATGACATTTGAATTTGCACACCGTCACCACAGCCTCACACTCTACCTCAGAGCAAAGAAAGTACACACAAACTCCCAGGTCCTCCTGAAGAACAGACCTGGGATGTGCATCAAATATTCGGACAGCTCATGTGTTGAATTATGTTTTTATCTCTGTTCAAGTGGTAGGTGACTGCGAAGAGTGAAAAGAAACATGGTAGTTTGGCTAGGAATTTGTAGAGCTTCTCTACTTAGTACAGAACAAAATTAATGAACAAAAACATTCATCTCCCAGGTTTTTACTGATAGGGAAAGAATTGGACAAAAACAAACAAACAAACAAACAAATAAACAAACTAAAACCTGTAAGTACCAGTATTTCTGGGGGATGCCTAAAAGAATGATTTCTGTTATCCCTGTCTTAGAGTACTGTTTGGGGCTCACACAATCTATATGCCTAGGACCCATTGATGAAAGATCAAGCACCTTGATTATTATGTAACTGCTACCCACAGCTCCTTGTGACTTGGGTATGAGTCGAATGAATGGGGAAATAATTTTCAGAATCCAGTTTTCTCGGTAGAGAGTCAAAACTTTACTGAGCTTCTGTAGTCCGACTTCCTGTGGTTTCCAAAGAGCATACATTCAGTCTTGTTGTTCCAGAGATCCAATGTACTCCATAAACTGGGAACCTTTTAAGAACAAAGTACCATGAAGGTTTAAGTAGTACCCATTGTTTCTGGCCAGGTAATTGTTGTTATTCCTCTCCTGAACGGTGCCAAGTCCTCAAGATGGGGAAAAATGCTGTTTTGTCTACTGTCTAGGGTGTGGTATAAAGTACTAAGAAAAGTGAAGATATAATAAGATAGTATCAGGAAAGGAACACAATGTTTCTATAAACTGATTCTAATGTAACAATATGACAGGGAATGCAAAATAATCATTACAAACATTCCAATTATGATAAGAGTAAATTTGTGAAAATTTCCACAAAGAAAAGACAGGGAACATGCCAGATGCAAATTACAAAGCTGAGCGATACAGTAATAGAATGAAAAATGTTCTATAGTAGTTCAAAGTCAAGTAGAACAAAAACCAAAGGGATCACAGATATAAAAACAGTTAATTAGAAATGGTCTAATTTAAAGAGTTCTGGGATATGACTCAGTGATAGAACTTTTATCTAGCATGAGAAAGGTTCAACCCCCAGTATCACAAAAACAGACTTTGAACTGATTAATCAGAAGAGAAAGCATAGAAGACATATGTGTTTTGAGGTGTCACTATGGGGAAAATTGATAGAAGAAAAGAATATTTAAAAATAACCATGCAAAACTACCAAAATCTTGAGAAATAGTCATCAAAAAATGAAACAAAACAAAACATTTTCACATATAAGGAAATTCTCCTGAGACTATGAGCAGGTGGGTCCCTAGCAGGAACTATAAGGACAGAAGATTCATTAAAATGTTAAATGAAAGAAATTGCCAAAATAATGTATTTGGTAAAATATTCTTCAAAAATAAAATGTGATAAATACTTTCTGGAAAAATACTAGCAGTGCTGATCCCTTCATGGCCACCATATAAATGTGCTATGATGAGGTTTTTGAGATGAAAGAAAATTAGGATACTAAACAATACAATGAAATCATAATGAATGTAGGCAAGTATGTATGCCCTGTTGCTGTGAAGGTCATCAGTATGTTACTTGCTTCTAACATAAAAATAAAGGCAAAAATATTAAAGGCAACTATACATACAGTGCTCTTAGTCAATACATGATGTGGAAATACCATATGTGGTATTAACAACCAAATGTAGAAGGTGAGGAAAGGCATGTGGCTTTATATATGATTAAGTTGTTATTTGTTATAATATAATTGATTATTGGTTATAACAATAGATAATTAAGCTACTTAGGCAAGTCCTGTGAAATTCATAAGGAAGGTATGTAAAAGATAATCAAAGAAACATATAGGAACCAAAGTCTGTCAGTGTAAAACAAAGCCCTAAAAAGTACAAAAGAGCAAACAAAAGCCACAAGACAAAGATAAAGCTAATATTAAAAGTCAAGTGAAACTCCTTCCCTAGTAATTAAAAATGTAAAATGGATATAATGCCATCAAGAAAAAAGCGCAAAAAGCAAGGTCCTCTGGTCACAGTAGTGTATACTTTTAATTCAAAACTCAGAACTTGGAAGCAGCAGGACTGCAAGCTTGAGTGAAGCCCAGCTTATATAGTGAGTTCACATCTAGAGTGTGCACCATGAACCTGTCTCAAAAAACAAGCAGGCAAACAAACGTCATAGCTCAGTGGTTCTCAACCTTATTAATGCTTCTATTCTGTAATACATTTCCTCCTGTCATGGTGACCCCTAACCATAAAGTTATTTGTGTTGCTACTTCATAAGTATAATTTTGCTGTTATGAATTGGAATGCAAATATTTGTGTTTTTTGATGGTCTTGGGTGATCACTGTGAAAACCCAAAGGGGTTGTGACCCACAGGTTGAGAACCACTGCCATAGCCCAAATATATGTTTTTTATAAGAACCTATTCTAGACACACACTGGTTGAAAGTGGAGATGGAAAAGAGATACTCTGTGCAAACGGTAACCAAAGGAGAGGTAAATCAAGTCTATTTCTATTTAAGTTAAAAATCATCAACAGGCAAAAGCAGACATTAAATAATGACAAAGGAATCAATTTCTGTGGAAGCAACATGGTTATAAACACATGCAGACCCAACATCAGAGTACTTGACTCTATAAAGCAAATAGCAAAGAATTGAGGAGATAAATGAACTGAATGTGATAATATTAGGAAGATATTTCAATATCCCATTTTCAACAATAACTAGAAGATGTGGAGAGACTGGCAGATGGCAGGGTCATGACAGGAAGTGGGAGTCAATGTTCACAGACTTTATGTATATAAAGTTTCAGTTGTGCAAATTAAACAAGTTCTGGTGACCTGATACACAATACCATGCTTAAACTAACAGTTCCATAGTGGACATGTAGAACTTCATAAAGAGAGTACATCTTGTGTTAAATATTATCACAACAAGAAAAGTTGTA
This sequence comes from Phodopus roborovskii, assembly GCF_943737965.1. Lineage (NCBI taxonomy): Eukaryota > Metazoa > Chordata > Mammalia > Rodentia > Cricetidae > Phodopus > Phodopus roborovskii. Next base: position 26,542,433 of record NW_026126418.1, on the reverse strand, counting down.
TGTGTATAACTCATAGAAAAGTAAAGTGCTTCCCTTTCTCCAAATGCAAAGCCTTAAGTATCCTCCATAAAAATGTAATGTTCACACATTAACAAGTGATTAATCTAAAATTGATTTTGGCAGAAAATGTATTGTGGAAACATCACGCCATAAGTGTGGCTCAGTTGATCCTTTATGTCCACATGCCTGGGGCAGCACAATACACAATTCAGTGACTGGTTTAGATAAAGCAGGCCTCTCATGTACTCCACTTGGCCATACTGTGTGTTGCTCAGTATAGGTAGAGATCTTGGTCTGCTTCCAAGTGATTGCTTTCAGTGTTGTTGTCACAGAAATCAGCATTCCATAGTTCTATCATGTCATTTCCTAAAGCAAATAATATGGAAGTCTTTACCTAGGACAAACAACTTACAGTCTGTACAGCACGAGCACAGATAGCCCTAACATTAATGTTTTATCAAGTCATCATTCTGGTAACAAATATATTTCACTGGGATCATTTAGTTAATGACATTTATTCTAAGAATAAGCATTAAAGGAGCAGTATGGGATTAATTAATTCAGAAATTCATGGGCACATTTAGCACGGAAGATTACATTCTGTCTAGGTAGAAAAAATTCTGCAAGCATTTATGAACTCACCTCACCCAGAACGTAAATAAAAGAAAACGGATTCAAATTTTATGAACCAAAATACCTTTAGATTCCATATGATCTATTTGATCTACCTTTATTGTTTTTTGTAAATTTATTTATTTATTTTAGAAACAATCTTACTTTACATATCAATTCCAGTTCCCATTCCTTCCCATCTTCCCATGTCTCCATGGTTTCCCCCATCCCACCCACCCCCCATCTACTCCCCTGGGAGGGTGAGGCCTTCCATGGGTCCCATGAGGGAATCATCAAAGTCTGTCACATCATTTGTGGGAGGGCCTAGGCCCTCTTTTGTGTATCTGGGTTGAGAGAGTGTCCCTCCATGGGGAATGGGCTCTCAAAGTCTTTTTATGCACTAGGGATAAATACCTACCACTGTCAGAGGTACCATGGACTGCCCAGGCCTTGTAACTGGTATTCAGAGTACCTAGGTTCAGTCCAATGCTGGTTCCTCAACTTTATGACTAGGGTCCATGTGGTCTCACTTGGTCAGGTCAGTTGCTTCTGTGGGTTTCTCCAGCACAGCCTTGACCCCTTTGCTTATCCTTTCTCCCTCTCTACAACTGGAATCCAGGAATTCAGCTCAGTGCTTAGCAGTGGGTGTCTACTTTTGCTTCCTTTAGCTACTGGATGGGAAGTAATCAATCTCATTATAAGGGAAGGGCATTTAAGGTAGCCTCTCCACTACTGCTTAGATTGTTAGTTAGGGTCATCCTTGTAGATCTCTGGACATTTCCCTAGTGCCAGATTTCTCTTAAAACCTATAATGGCTCCCTCTATTAAGGTATCTCTGTTTTTGCTGTCCTCGCTTCTTCCCCCAACCCAGTCTTCCTGATCCCTCATATATTCTTCCCTCTCCTCTTTTCCCTTTCTCTGTTTCCAACATCCCTCCCCCCTCCCTGCTCCTAATGTGCTCAGCAGCTGGATGTTGACATATAGAAGACTGCGCAGATAGATCCGTATCTAGCTGCACAAAACTTAAGTCCAAATGGATCAAAAACCTCAACATAATTCCAGTCACATTGAACTCTTAGAAGAGAAAGTACCTTGAACATAATGCCAGTAGCACAGACACTGAGAGCAACAATTAATAAATGGGACATCCTGAAACTGAGAAGCTTCTGTAAGGCAAAGGATACAGTCAAAAGACAAAAATGGCAACCCACAGAATGGGAAAAACCCTACATCTAACAGAGGGCTGAGTTCCAAAATATACAAAGAACTCAAGAAGCTAGTCACCAAAACACCAAATAATCCAATTAAAAAGTACTGTACAGAAGTAAACAGACAATTCTCAATAGAGGAATCTAAAATGGCTGAAAGACACTTAAGAAAGTGCTTAACATTCTTAGGCATCAGGAGATACAAATCAAAACTCTGAGATATCATCTTACTCCTGCCAGAATGGCTAAAATCAAAAACACCAATGTATCACCCTCCCTGTGGAGTGGGGAGAGAGGGATGGGATGGGAGGATGGTGGTGGGCACATGGAAGGGAGGGAGGGGGAACTGAGATCGATATATAAAATAAGGAAAAAAGAAAAAAGAAAAAATACTATAAAAATATCCCTCATGATTTTTGGTAGGCTTCCGTACTATTACCTGACTCCATGTTCCATCTTCCTTTACAAGACCTAAAACATGTAAAAAACCACCCTGATGTTTTTTAATGACAGAAGATAAAATGCAAAGTTTACAAAAAACAAAACAAACAAACAAAAACCACCAATGACAGTTTATGCTGGAGAGAATGTGAAGAAAGGGGAATACTCTTTCATTGCAAGTGGCAAACTTGTGTGGCCACATTGGAGATCAGTCAGTATGGCTCAGTTTCTCAGGAAAATGGGAATCAGTCTACCTCAAGATCCAGTAATTCCACTCTTGAGCATATACCCAAAGGATGCACATTCATACAACAAGGACATATGTTCAACTATGTTCATAGCAGTGTTGCTTGTAATAGTCAGAACCTGAAAGCAACCTCGATGCCCCTCAACTGAAGAATGGATGGAGATAATGTGGTACATTTTCACTCAGCAGAAAAAACAAAAGGAAACAATGAAATCTTGAAATTTGAAGCCAAATGAATGAAACTGGAAGAAACCATCCTGAGTGAGGTAACCCAGTCACAGACAGACAAGCATGGTATGTACTCACTCATGTATGGATATTAGACAGACCAAAGGATTATCTGTCTACAATCTACTCCCCCAGAGAAGCTAGGAAAGAAGCTTTACCCTAAGAGAGACAAACATGGTCCCCCAGAGAAGGGGAAAGGGAGAAGAACTCCTTTTTTCTTTTTAAAACTTCAAGTTACAGAACAAGAGAAAAAAAAAAGTTGAGAGACTAGAAATATCAGTCTTATATCACCTGGAGAAAGTGATGGAAAGATCGTGAATGTCTGTGTAGGCACCTCCATCAACAAGAGAGTAGTCCATGACTGTAGTGTGAGGTTTTCTGGCCTGGCAGGTCCTACCACCATTCAAATTCCCAAAGAAACACATGGATGCTATATTAATTTTGAAACTGTTGGTCATTGGCTGTGGCTTCTTATTGGCCATCTCTGTCTAAATTATTAACCTATTTCTAATAATCTAAGTATTCCTATGTGGTCTTATCTTACTGGAAAAAGGTCCAGGAACCTCTTATTCCTCTGGCATCCCACATCTTGACTCACTCAGCATTTTCATAAAGAGAGAAGGAAAGGAGAGCAATTTCCTTTGTCCCTGCTTATATTCTGATTCTGCCCAGCTACATCACTTTCTGCCTGTCTGTACAGACATCCAGATCTTTAGGGTTAGCTAGTGGCAGTTTCTGCCCAGCTATGTCACTTCCTAGGATCTCATGATAACTCCTTTCTGCCTACACTTTCCAGAATCCTCCTCATATCCTACTCCCACCTATCTTGCTGCCCTAATTGGCCAACTAATAAGACAAATGTACACAGAGACAGGCATTCCCCATCATATGATCACTACACTTTTTTTTTCTTGTTCCATCTTGTTTTGTGGGGTTAGTGACAATCCTGCTTCCCTTTTTTTCTTTTAATTAATTAATTAATTAATTTTTTATTTTACATGTCAATCCCAGTTCCCTCTCCCTCCCTCTTACCCTCTCTCCTCCTCTCACATTCACCCCCCCACACACACACATGTAGGGCTATGCCATCCAGGTGGGGTCACGTAAATCTGGTAAGTCATTTGAAGTATGGACTAGAACTTCTGTTTCTAGATTAAGAGTTTCCCTCCATGGGCGATGTGTCCACAATGTGCTTTTGTGCATAAGGAATACATCCAGGTTCCACTGTCTGAGGTCCCTTAGACTGCTCAGTACTTCTAGCTGAGACCCATGTTCAGGGGTTATGAGTCAGTCCCATGCTGGATTCCCAGCTATCAGTCTGGGGACCCATTAGCTCCTCCTTGTTCAGGTCAGCTGTCTCTATGTGTTTCTGCAACCTGGTCTCATCCTCTTTCTCTGCATCTGGATTCTAGTTCGACTCAGTGTTTAGTTATGGGTGTTTGCTTCTGTTTCCAACAGGTACTAGATGAGGGCTCCATGATGGTGAATAAGTTGGTCATTGATATCATTATCAGAGAAGGGCATTTATGGTAGCCTTTCTACTGTTGCTCAAATTGTTAGTTGGAGTCAGTCTTGCAGGTCTCTAGACCTTTCTTTAGGTTCAGTTTTCTCTTCAAACCAATAATGGCTTCCTCTTTTATTCTCTCTCTCTCTCTCTCTCTCTCTCTCTCTCTCTCTCTCTCTCTCTCTCTCTCTCTCTCTCTCTCTCTCTCTCTCTCTGTCCTGTCTTCTATTCCTATCCTGACTCAATCTTCCTAGTCCCACATGTTTTCCTCTTCTCCCTTTCTCTTTCTCCTAGTTCTCTCTCCATTCACTGCCCCCCTCACTTCCCATGTGCTCTGGGGGACTTGTTCCCTCCCCCTTCTGTGAGGGACTTTATATGAATCTCTTAGAATATACCTTGTATCCTTGTTCCTCTGGTGGTATGATTTATAGGCTGGCAAACCATGATCTTCCCTGCTGCACACAGATACAAAAACTACCCCACTCACTTCCAGAGATTCATAACAGTTTGGTTTCCTCCTTCAGATGTAAAGACTAATACTACAATTTTATTTTTAAGTAAATTTTGTCTATTTTGTCTCTTTCAGTTCTACCCACACTGTCCTCCTAAGTGGGAAGCGAGGAGTTAAATGCTATGGTATGCTTTCATATTTGGCAAATTAACTGGAGCTAGATCAGATTAACCTAAAAGTAGCAAAAAAAAAAAAAAAATACTTGAAGAAATTTTCAAGATGGATTATTGAATTCAAATTTTTTTGTCTTGTCAGGAAACTCCAGCATAGAAAGCTGACACAGGAATATCTTGAGTTTAAGGCCAACCTGAGCTACATAGCAAGATGCCATCTGAAAAAGTAATGTCATCACTCCACAATGGTTTATGTCATGTGTTCTTCTTGTTATACCCCTCAAGAAGCCACATTTTGGCACCTTCATCTCTAGTACCCTTTGAGAGAGGTAACATATTTCAGCAGTTGCTGTAGGAAACATGGAAGTCTTAGTGGTTCTCAACCTTCCCAATGCTGCAGCCTTTAATACAGTTACTCATGTTGTGGTGACCTACAGTCACAAAGGTATTTTCCTTACGACTTCATAATTGTAATTTTGCTACTGTTATGAATCATAATGTAAGTATCTGTGTTTTCTGATGGTCTTTTAGGAATCACGACCCACAGATTGAGAATTACTGCACTAGAGGAACTTGGCATGCAATGCACACAGGATTGCTTCTTCAAGGGAAGGAACGAAATATCTGTTATCTGCCTAGAAGGCTGTGGAAAGATGTATTTACTAGCCTAGCTACCTTTGCACTATCTAAGTGGTTAGAGACTGTTCTAGCACTAGGTCCTTCCTCAGAGCTGTACTGTAAATTTGCTTTTCTCAGTCATCTATAGATCGCATCCTTATGGTCTTTACAGAGAGTTTAGATGTAGTCATGCCTGACCTGTATTTAGCTTACTTCCTTCCTCAAGGAGCTTTATATATTCTTTTACAACAAAGCACTTGGAATTGAGTTAGTTATTACTACAAAAGTTTTCACTGAAGTGTGCTATGCTCAGACTTGCCTGAAATAAACCACTAAGGGCCAGATGCATGGAATTTGAAGCAACACTAGCTATGGTGTTGGGCTGACTGAGCTGCCTGGTCACAGAGAGCCCCACAAACTACTTTTTTAAATGCCCCCAAAGCTGCTTCCTCTGACAGACAATAACAGCTTTTTCCATCAAGGACTCTCATCTCATTAGAGACATCCATATTCTCTTTAAAAGAGACCCTATTAATTCACAAATACCCTCATCACCAGTCTCTGGGGAAGAAGAATGCAGATATATCCCCTGGTCCATTTTCAGAGCACTTAGCCAACCCAGTGTTGTGAATCATGATTCTTTAGACCACCTAACTATCATGTCTCCCCATGTTTCACACAAATCACATCATGCCTCCAGAGCAGTGCCTGAGAATGTCAACTTCCTGATAACAAAGGGCAAAACACACATTTCTAAAGCCTCCCAGTTGGGAAGGTAATTATAGAAAACACCCAAACACTACAGAAAACACTACAAAAGCCCGCTGTTCCTCAAATTCCTGAACTTTCATGTGCTGAATGTGTGTAAAGATAGGTGATTCCCAAACTCCTTTTGATTCCCACATGTGAACATCAGCTCTGCCTCAGTTAGAATGTGATAGTTATTTTGAATCCAAAGCCCCCAAATAGAGTGACACATGACCATACTTGGCTCTCATTGGAAGTTAGTTTAGTATGAATAGCCAAAAAATTTTGAGAACTTTTTGATTTAAAGAAACAAAACAACAACAACAAAACTGTATTGTTTATGAAAGTCAGGCAGTGAAAAATCAGTCCATTCACCTGCTATGTTAGCTGCATTTGATTTCATGGATTGTCTTAGTTTTTCCAATATTTTCACCCTTATGTGAAGATGTTTTTTGTTTACTAAATCTACAATTTAGATAATTTAAAAGTAAACACACAGGTCTCAGCCCCCTTTCTTTTCAGTTTGCATTGACACTTTGACTGCTTATTTCTTCTTTCTCCATACCTAAACAACCATCTTCATGGAAGTTTCCTTTTTGAGCTAAGACAACCCTCCTTAATCTCTTCTTCCCTCATTCCCTCCTTAGTTTCCTCCCTTTATTCCTCCTCTTTTTCTGTTTACATCCTTTCCTCAATTTTGTATGGATTTAGCTCTTAGTCACTGCATCTAGAATATAATACTGCCTGTCTCTGCATTCCATAAAGAGATCCACATTTGACCTTGGCCTCAGCTAGTTTCCTCCCTATTTCTTCATTCTCTTTCTATTGATACTCCTTGCATACTTTATATTCTATAGCCCTAATTTCCCCTTCTTTAGTTTATTTTAACCACCTGTCAAGATACAAAGCAACCCCTTCCTATCCATAAAGATCTGCTTGTGCTAGTATAGTACATCTATGTCAACTTGATCATTGTCCCTTTCCATCCTTAGGCATTGCTCTTTTGGTTTGTTCAATGACCAGAAAATACACCTACAAATCTCAGATTAAGCTTTATCCTCTGCAGTTTTGGGCACATATAACAAGTAACATAGTTTTCTTTTTTGAGCCACTCTCCTCACTCTAAGCTCTGTTCTTTAGCTTGAACATACAAGTCTGCAATTAACATGATGATGTCAGGGGGAAAAGCCTCCTTCAACTAACAATCCTCTCCAATTAGTATATTTTTCTACTGTTTTACAGCCAAATTTCTCGTTAGTTATGTTAAAACTTTTATGTTCTAATCTGTTTACTCTTAATTATTATTATTATTATTATTATTATTATTATTATTATTATTATTATTATTATTGGCTTTTGTGTTTAATTCTCTATGTACTTTTTTGGCAGTGTCTTTTCTACTAAGTCTACAGAGCTATTTTTTTTAACTCTACATTCTATTTTTCTTCTTGACAATATTTAGCACCATGAAGTAATCCTGATTGTAGAAAATATCTTTTTTGTTGTTGTTCTCATCTCTTTTGTTCTTGTACTTTCTTTCTCTATCTTGGTGTTCTTCCCCCCTTTTCTTTGGATTCTTTCTGCTGCTATCCAGATTTTCTTTTTATTCTTTGCTCTGTGTAATTTCTTCCCTAAACTTCAGTTATTATCTGAAATACCCTGAAATTTATGTTTTTGGATGATTGTTTTGATCTTTAGTTCCTATTGTTCAGGTACCCATTGGCTACATTTACTTCAACTGCTGTGGAAACTTTGAATTTGTGTCTAAATAATGAAACTCTTCCATCTTTTAAACTTGTACTTCTAATTATTTATCCTTGGTCAGTGAGCAACACCACCCCTCCCACCTGATTGCATAGTCTAGATGCCTGCCTTCCTTTCTTGTAAATCCATGTCCAGTTACATAGCAAGCTCTATGAATTCTGAGTGAAACTGCTGCTCAAATCTCTATGCTTCTGTAGCTTTGACACTAACATTGGCTATCTTGTACCTTTTCTTGGCTTACTGTAGCAGCTTCTTCTTGATTCCTCACTATCCTTATAATCCTCCCTTCTAGGCACGCTTGTTATTGTAGATAGAGAGATCTTGGGAGGTCTTTTAGAGTCTGATAGTTTCTGTAGTTCTCCATCAGAAATCTCTACTTCTAACTACATGGGACTGGACCTCCAATACCCTAGGCTTATTAAGATATCTTTCTTGCTGATACCAAAAGATTCTAACAAGTTTGAGTCTTGGCTTGATTAGTATAATGTTTTAGGAAACTTGGAATTAACACTAAAAGTTGTAAGTTGTTTATTAAATATTTTAAATTGGTGTTTTGCATATTTAAAAGTTGTAAGTATAATGTCTTCTGCCATAACACAAAAGAAATAAAGAACTGAAGCCAAGCAGAGAAGCAGCATAAGAAATGTGTAACATAGAGATAAGACAAGAGCTGAGTTCAGTCTGGGAAAGGAGATGTGACTACTGATGGCTTTGGATTTTTCCTTTAACTTCTCAGGAAGCTATTCCAGTCGTCAGCTTATATGATTTAGCCTCAAGATTGTTGTTTCATACAATGAATCAGAGATCTCCAAGTGGGTGGGCTGAAAATGTGTGCCTTAATATTAACTCCTAGGGCTCAAGGACTGCTATAGTTCCTAGGCTGGATGGCTCTTGCCACAAGCAACCCCATCTGTTACCCAGTGTGCTAGATAACTGTTATCATTTCTCTATGAAAAACATTGAAAATACTATAATATGTAATAAATACATTTTTTTTCCTTAAGTCAGCTCAAGTGGGATTCTGTTACTTGCCACAGAGAACTTGGAAAAAGACATCTCTCCAACCATGGATTTGAGCTGATTTTTCTCCATGATAAAATTACAAACAATTTTTTAATGTCTTAGAGGTTTGATCCAGGCTTCTCGAGGTAACATTGATCTTAAATCACATTATTTTTTCCCATTTTTAAGACAGACATTTCCCATAATATCTTTAAAAATCTTTATTAATTTCTTTCCTTACATATCTAGTTTGTCCATTAAAAATGATGAGCATTTTACTCTAAGAATTTTGAACTTTAACAATGTTTGAGAAGTTCTCAATGCATGTTATTCTTGTGTTGCCCAGTTCTTTTTATACAGAGTTGGTGGAACTTCCTACTAAAAACTTAGCCATCAAGATATACCTTCAAAGCCAGGTGTGGTGGCCCATCCCTATAATCTCAGAACTTTGGAGGCAAAGGCAGTTGGATCTCTGAGTTCAAGGCTAGTCTTGTGTACAGAGATGAGTTCTAGGACAACCAGGTCTATGGAAATAAACCTTGCCTGAAAAAAAGAAAAATAAAAGATTCACTTTCAATCCTTGTGTATCCATGAAATATTTTAAATTTGTCTAGTGAATAATTTGAGTCACTTATTAAATATTTTACACTATACTTAATACTCAATCATATAGAGTAAATTTATTGAAAGTGAAAACTTTGTCATACTAATTTTTGTAGTATCTAGTCCTGAGTGAAAACATAGAACAAAATGAGATGGTAACACCATTTAATACTCACATGTTTCCTTTGTCTTGGCATTTTTCACAGGTTATGTTATTATGTCAGTTAGTCATTAGAATGACACATAATTACTATTGAAATCATTATCACAATCATCCTAATAGAATAAGGCAAGATGTGAATGACATAAATTTATCATGATGAATACATGTGCTTGAATTCTGTCTACTACCATTCTGTAACTACACCTTGAAACATTTGTCTGAGTCTCCTACATGGTCATGTGCTATAAGGTAAGGTATGATAAGGTGGTCATACATTTCTAAGGAACTTACAATATTGGTGCACAAATCACTAGGCACCAATCACCTCTATTTCCTTTTCTTTTTAGTCTATAGACACTTTGTAAATGTATTGAAACAACTTAAGTGTCTATGTATTTGGAAGCTATCATAAATACAGTCACAAGTTGGGTACTTCACTAGATAATTTTGGTTATGGATTTGAACCCTACCTAGGAAGTTCAGAGGCAGGGAAAGGATAAGGCAGACAATGTCAACTCTATGTCATCATTTTTACTCATTTTTAAGTTACAATCATTTACTTGTTTATACATGGGAGATCTATGCTTTTAGAAATTAGAGGACAATTTGCCAGAGTTGTTTACTCCTACTTTGTGTCACCTTGAGATTGAACTTGGGGTATCAGATGACTACAAGAGCCTTTTACTTGCTGAGCTGTCTCACTGGTCCTCATCAGTTCTTTAAATAATCAAAAATGTAATGATGACAGACACTGAGAATAGAAAACAGAAACATTTGGTTCCATATTTCTAATTTGATGATGCCTTGATGACCATGACTGTATAAGAATTATGAAAATCCCATTTTGGAAAAATAAGCTTTTGTTATACTTATTGGTCAAGTGGGTAGATAATATAAAAATAATATAAAAACAATAGCTTAACTTTTCTATCCAGAATGTGTGGGGCAGCAGTTAGAAAGATTAAAGGCTAGAAAACCTTAATTCTGCCTGATACCTGCGGTTGTGATTCTGTGTGAATTCTCCACGTGGACTTAAGACAAAGAGAATGCAAGAGAAAGAGATAAAGGATACAGAGCTCCCCTCTCCATCAAGCACTGTTACATAGTATAAAGAGCATGTAGGATGGCATGCATTCTGGGACAGCTATCTCTGGATTGCACACTGGGTCACAAGATGGATATAGACAGGCCTGGCATTTCTACAGCCTGTTATTAAGTTCAGCAAAAGTACTCTGTAAGTTTTCATTGTAAGATATAAAATGATAAAATCAAAGTGGTTCTTTGGACCCATTTTAATCTTAAGACTTCCATTTTAATAACATATCTAGTAGCTGTTATCAGTACAATGAAGGTAAGAAGGTTTCATTTCAAAACACAAAGTCATAGAGAAGGTGAAAAGACTTTTGCACTCTATTTTCGGTCATTTTAAATGAGGCATTTCAACAGTTATATTGCTTTCCCCAAGGATGCCTCTGTTCCTTTTTTTTTTTTTTTTTTTTTTTTTTTTTTTTTGCTTTGGTACCATTTTCTTTTCCTTCACTCAAATATTCACCCAAATATTGCTTTTTGGTGTTACATCATTATGATGTCAAAGTTTTCACTTTTAATCTTTCTAGAATGTGTGCCAGAGGACAAGAGAAAAGAAAATTACTCTTTGGATTTCAAAGTTAGATTCTGACCTAGATGAAGTGTCAGACAAACAAACACACACTCCAGAACCCATTGCTCAATCTTTCATATTTTAATGACAGTCTTCATGTGAATATTCCTTTCTTGTGTATTATCTTCTATGTGTTTAAGAATATTTCAGTCCAGGAGTAGAGATACTATGCTAAATACTAAAAAACTCTCCAGTTAGGGTGAGTTGAAATTTCAAAAGAATTAAAATAATACCTATAGAACTTTTTTCAAAGCCAAATTTGATTGGAAAAATAGTAAGAGGAGTTGCATGTGTTGTGATAGAAGGAAACTCATAGCAAACTCCATCTCTTCCTTGACTGGAGATAATAAACATATAGGAACTAGTTTACATAAAGGAAGAGGAAAATTATAAAATTAGACAGACCTATAAGACATACTAATTACAGGGGAGAGCCAAAACAACATCACAGAGTTACTTGGCTTTAAGCAAAATAATTGAATTTTAAGATGGCAGAGATGATAGCCGCCTGGGTAACTCACCAGGAAGTAGTCAAATGTTTAAATCAAATCTGAAACCTGAAATACAGCTCTTTAACAGCAACTGTTAGCAGCACTTGGTTTGTATAGAATGTGCTCAGATTTTCAAACATTTGTCAAGTGCAGGCTTAAATAGAGATGAGTGTATTGGTAACAAGAGTCAACTTTGTTACCTAGGATGGTGGTGCATCACCACGCTTCTGACATCTTAAGTCTATGATTTGGGGAACGTGGAATTTCTAGATGATTTATGACACATTTTTTTTTCATGAAATTTATTGAACAATGGTCAGGACATTTATCTTATTGCTTAGCTACAAACTTCTTGCTAGCTAATATTTCTATTTATTCACCACATTGAATACTGATGAAGATCTCAGTGTAATGGTTCATGAATAACTCTTGAAGTTACCTTATGTTAGAGATAATGACCAGAAAAAATAAGGTAATCCTGAAGATACAGAAACAATAGGATGTGCAATCTAAAATATAAAAAGATCAAATAGAAAAATATATGGAGTTTTTGCATTTCAGCTATAAAACTTTAAACAAATACAAAAGCAGCAGTAGACAAAATCCTTTTATCTGCAGGTCAGTTTGTTGCACCAAAAGAAGAGAATTCAGTTATTTTGTTACCAACAGGACATTTTAGTGGCCTGGTTTTATTTATTTTTTGTTGGTTTTGTTAATGTGTTCAAACCAAGGCCCCCAGCAAGGTAAACACTCTATTGCTCATCTATAGCCATAGGGCTTTTGCTTCACATTTTTAACTGACCTCTAAATCTTTCATGCAAGGGAAGAATGTGCATTAGAAAAAGAATAACAGGTATGAAAGGATTTATTTTCCATTTAATTCCCTGTGTCAGTTTATTATTATTATTCATTATTTTCCCTCAGTTCTTTTAGTATAGCCCTTAATGGGTTTTGCTCCTAATCAGCCTTCACAGAGCAATATAAAGACAGGATTACAGGGCATGCATATCACAGAAACAGGTCTCTTTGTCCCATAGCAATAGGTGGGTAGATATTAGACAATTACAAATTTAAAGTCTTAATGATCATTACATGAAGCATAGCAAGGCAATTATGCAATAGAACTAATTACTCTTCAGTCATTTCATACTTTTAACAAATGATTTATGTTTCAAATGATTACCTGTCTCCAGTTAGTTTTATAGTAACCAAACTGGAGTAAAAATGTTTAAAAAATGAATCTGTAGAACCTTAAGTTTGTCCTCACAAGGTTCATTGATTCCATCTACCATTGCTCAAGAGGCTCTATTGCTGACTATTACTGATGGGAAGAGAGGGGAAGTAAACTGAGGCCAGGATTTAGAAGCAGAATTCTGCAATATCAAGAACTAAACTCAAGTGCTTTGAGCTAAGACGTGGGACAGGCTGCATAATTTTTTGAGCCTTGTTTTCACCATGTATTTTAAAAACAAAGGAATTTATTATTTACCTTATGAGGGCTTAGAAAGGATCCAGCATGGTCAAATGTGAAACTGCTTTCGGACTCTCATTCTGACTTCAATTTAACTTCTGTTTTCAAGTTACAAATGGTAGATTACCTAAGCTGCCTTTGAAGGATCTTCAAGATGTAATGTAAGTGCACATCTCTTACTGTAGAAAACCTGTAATCATAAATCTCACTCAGCTATACATTGTCTAAGCTATAATACTGACCTCTCTGAAAACTATACCTATTCATGCAATAGTGACACAAACATTATGGTAGTAACCAAACACCTTTTGATTGTATTTAAGGCCCACTCCATGAGACAGAACCCTTTTGTGACACTGTTGTTGAAGGTAAGAACCCAAAGCTAGATATGTCATGGGCCCTAGGAGAAAAATCTACTATAATTATTATGCCAAATGAATATTATAATTGCTAACAACATGTTGATGAAGCCATAGATCTGTTTGTCACTTAACATTCTTTTCAGAGAAGCTTCTTCTTGAAACAGATGGCAATAAATATAGGAACCTACAGCTGGACAACGTGATAGAGTGAGAGACTTTGGAGCACTCATACCCTAAATAGGATACTTGTATCATACTTGTCCCCTCATGGCTCATAGACCTATACAGAAGACAAGGCAGAAAGATATAAGAGAGACCTGCACAAATCCAAACCAAAAAATCCCAACACAAAGAATGGAAATGGGCACCAAGAATATATTTGCAAGTGATTGCTGGAAAGGGGAAAGTCAGTTTTTTTCAGTGTAGTGATATTGGTTATATGAACCACATCCTAGGCAAGCCACATGCTCAGGAAGAGTTGATCAACATAAATCAGACTACATAGGTTTTTATTTGATTGTTTGTACTTTTTATGTTTTTTGTTATTTATTTGTTTTTAAGAGAGAGTAAGCAAGTTAGGGAGGAAAGTGTTTATTCGTCTTACACCTCTGTGTTGATGTTCATCACCAAAGAAAACCAGGACAGGAACTCAAGTAGATCAGGAAATTAGAAGAAGGAGCTGTATAGAAGACCATAGATGGGCACTGTTTACTGGCTTGCTTCATATGGCTTGGTCAACCTGCTTTCTTATAGAACCCAGGACCACCAGCCCAGGTATGACACCACTCACGGAGGGCTGGACCCTTTCCCCATTGATCACTAATTGAAAAATGCTTTGCAGCTATATCTCATGGATGTATTTTCTCAACTGAAGATACTTTCTTTCTAATGACTCTAGCTTGTGTCAAATTGACACATAAAACCATCTAGTACAGGGCCTGTTTCAACGTGGGGCTTATCGCATAATTTGAATCTTAGGAGTGAGTGTATGAGTCATAACTTAGGCCTGGTTCCAACTTAAGATCCCTATATGCCTATTTACCATAAAGTGAGCTAGGAACATCCTATTCCTACTGTCAGAGCTTCAAACCATTCCACAGTCATGTTGTCCCTGCTGTGTTGCATCTGGAATCCCAAGTTAGAATACATCCTTCCTCATTCTCATCCAGTAAGGAGTTAGGGAACACATATGAATGTATAACACAAGGGTGGAATTTTTCATTACATTAACATATGTCAACTTGACATGTTCTGTAAACAGAACAGCACAGAAGTGTCCTATGAAGGACATAGGCTTACCCTCCCCACTTTTGCCAACTGATCTTATAATTCAGGGTTGTGTAAAGCTATTGGGTCCTTAGTTAAATCAATTGATTAAGTGTAGGAATTAAATAAAATGGATTTTTAAAGTAGCTATAATGTCTATGAGCACAAAACATTAATTTTCACCAGTGGTTTGGGGGGGGCTACTGGAGTAAAACTCAACATCCTAAGAATATGTCATAGCCTTCCATTGGGATATGTTCTGAGGTTTTAAGCTTCTGTATGAAGTTCACTGACTCAACGATCATCTGTTAACTACCTACAGTGTGCTCAGCATCCCTGAAAGCATGGGTAGAAGTGTAAGAAATGGATATAGAGATGAGTAAGCCATGGTGCAGCTCCTGGGTGTTTACATTTTGAAGGGTGAGTAGGCACTATCTCAGATAATTAGAGAAGAGTGTGCTCAATGTGGTGATGGGTGTTTGCAGTGGACTGTGACAAGTTGCGAAGGAAGCAGAAGTATCTGAGACAAGGTTTTTGCCCTAGCATAATAAAGTTTTGTAAAATTGATATTGTAGTGAAGTGATAGGTGTGCCAATATAAAAGGTAACTAAGTTCTTTTTTATTAATTTTTACATGTGTCATTTCTATGTACTTGAGATATAACGTGCAGCAAAACACTGTAATCGTTTTACCTGGAAAATTACAGAACTTAAACTGGGCACTTCAAATTCTATTAAAGCTCAGCAACCTGATGACTCTGTCAGGCATGCTGTCTGAGTCTGTGCTGCTATAACAAAACATCAAGTGCCAGCCAGTTAATATATAAATTAGCTTTATTTCATACAGTTCTAGTATCTGAGAAGTCTAATTTTGAAAGTCAGAAGGTCAGCTGTCCCGAGGGCTGTTCTCTGCTTTGAACATGGTATCTTGAAGCTGCTATTCTCTGAAGCAGAGGATTCAAAAGAGAAGAGCTTCCTTCTGCAAGCCCTTTTATAGGATACTTAATATGGTTATAAGGGCCTTATGATTTAACTATTTTTAAAGACCTCATTTCTTAAAACTATCAGCATGGCCATTGAATTTCAATGATGAACATTCTGAGGTGCAGTTTTTAAACCATACCACATGTCTATTATCTACATGAAAGTAAC
This sequence comes from Phodopus roborovskii, assembly GCF_943737965.1. Lineage (NCBI taxonomy): Eukaryota > Metazoa > Chordata > Mammalia > Rodentia > Cricetidae > Phodopus > Phodopus roborovskii. Next base: position 26,526,271 of record NW_026126418.1, on the reverse strand, counting down.
TTTTCCATTCACTTCAATAAAATGGAAAATAATTTTTATTTGGGATTATGATATTCTCTGATGAAAAATTAATATCTTAGAATTTTTTGTTTCCTAGGAGTGGCCGTGGGACACATTGTAGTTACTAAAACAAAATAGAATGTCATCCTTCTCTAGTATAGGCAGTGCCCCTCAGGCTTTTCATTCCTCCATCCTCCCTAATGTATAGAGACAGTGCCATGAAGGTAAAAACCACAGCCATGATGGAGGGAAGGGAAGTGAAAAGTCTGTAACCTGAATGAATTCTCAAATATCGGGGCCCTACATGGCTACTGGAGTTGTTGCCTCAGAAATACTGTAACCTGACTTCTGTTACAAGCAGACAGACTTCACCTTTCCTAATATATATTCGTAAATATAGTATTTTTAAAAAAAATTTGTTTTCTGAATTCAGAACCTGGGCTAAGTCATAGTTAAACATGAAATAGTTCTATAAATTAATATCTGAGTATATTATATATTCATGCACAAACATAACATTTATGTGTCTATCTATCTATCTATTTATATTTATCTTCTAATGTATCATCATCTAATGTATCATCTAATGTATCATCAGAACCTGGGCTAAGTCATAGTTAAACATGAAATAGTTCTATAAATTAATATCTGAGTATATGTATATATTCATGCACAAACATAACATTTATGTGTCTATATATCTACCTATTTATATTTATCTTCTAATGTATCATCAGTTTCAACCCAAAGAAATTTAGTCCAGACTAGAGATGACCCATGACTCATGCTCCTCTGCATGATGTAGTAATATATTTTCTTGTATTCTTCCTCAAGTGTATGGTTGCTTAACCTTTTTTGCCTCATTATGCTGATAATTTTGAAGTAGGCATATTCATATATCCATGGCAATAATACCTATGTGACAGAGAACCAATACAATTGGTATAGGATTATGTTTTAGAGGTCTGGGAATAGCGCTCAGTAGTAGAGCACTTGCCTAATACTCAAGAAGGCCTAGGTTCAGCTTTCAGTGCTGAAAAGGGAGTTATTCTCTAGGAAAAATTCTAACTTGGAAGAATTATGTAGAACAAATTCCATTTAGGATTTCCCCCTATTCCTCCCAAGACAAGAGACAATGATTACTAATGCTTTAAGAGGCAGGATATTTTCCACTTCTGGAGACTGTGGCAAAATGTAGTTGAGTATAGTATTTGGTTGAAATAGGAGACTCTTCTAGGTCTGGATCTGCCATGATAGCCTACCCAGGCCAAGTGATAGAAGAACCTAGAAGAAGCTGATGGAAGTTTGGGCATGATAACTCAGTTTTTGTGGATCATGAGTTTCCACATACTCTAAGAACTGGTTTATTTTATGTTCGGTGATATGGGTAGGGTATATTGCTTTTATTTGCTTTTATTTTCTTGTCCAAAATGCCATTCCAAATACTGTGCTACTGATTTAATTTTTTGTTGCCACTTCTCATTGATCTACTTGAAAAAGCCCATGTGTCTTTGAAAGTATGGCTCATGTTTCAGCCTTTTAAAGGGATCTTTTATAGATTCTACCATGTATAAAAATATGTTTCTTATCCATTGAATAATATGTGTTTCTACTGTATTCCTCATCATACTGTAGTCTATTTATTTTTCCTATTAGACTAAGAGATCTCTACTTAGGTCCATGGCAGACTCTTTATTACCCTTCACAGTGTTAGGAAGTGTGTATTCGGTGAATGTCTGAAAATACAATGTGTACTAAGCATTAGTTGGATAGCATAGATAATACACACAGTGAATGAAATAGTGCTCCAGGAATCATGAACTCTGCTTGCATATAACTTGTCAAAGTGTACCAGTATATTATACAAATATAGTTCCAGTTACAACTTGTTAAATAGGTATCCATAGTTGATCCATTTCTGTAAAGGCATGAGGGATTAATTTGTCTTGTATGGCTAAGTATTTAAAACTATTTTAAAAATACAATGCCATGGTATTCTATTCAAAGAAGATGCTGTTGGATTCCTAGGACCTGGTGGTTATGAGCCACTAAATTCATGTCCTCCACAAGTGTAGTACATATACTTATCAACTGAACTACCTCTCTAGCCCCAGTCTCTTGATTTGGATATAGGGAATTTTTCAGACAGGTAATAAGAGAAAGTGATGTAATACAAAATTGCAGTCAATCTAGTAATGTGATTTTTATTTGAGGTGTAGTATCCTTATTATTCCCACAATGGACTCAAGAGAGTTAAGTTGATTAGTTTGTTTGTTTTAGAAAAGAACAAATATTCAGGGAATCAATCAAGACACCATGCAAAATGTCATTGTATTTAACTTAACATATCCATTAAATATTTTAAAGTATGCATTAGGTACTTGAGAAAATGCAGTCTTTTTGTATCACACAATGTAAATGTAATTCCATTTGTATTTTAGAGTTTGAAATCATGTTGATTTCTACCTAGGAAACAGAAAGACTCAAGACAGCTTTTGACTTAAAATAATGCTAAGAAGTTAGATTCCCTACAAAGACCAAATTTAAAAGAAGACCATCAGAGATATGGCATTTTAAATGAAACCAATGGGGAGAAAAATAAAGCTGCCATATGGGTGAGAAAGGTAAGAGCAATTTCATGATGAGTTGCTGAAGGCTGGGATTGGCACACAGGGTCATTTAGAGAACATGAAAGTCTTAATAAACAGGCTTTGCCATGTCTCTTTTCAAAGGTCTTTGATGAGTGCCTGTGAGAAAGATAGACATATCAGGCTCATTGAGGTATGAAAGAGAGTCCATACAAAACAAAACAAAAAAAAAAAAAAAAAAAAAAAAAAAAACAACAACAAAAAAAAAAAAAAAAAAAAAAACAAAAAAAAAAAAAAAAAAAAAAAAAAACTGCAAGCTCTCCAGCAGGAATGCTGAGCAACAGGAATAACTATCAGTTACTGGCCAGAAAGTAGAAGAGAAATTCCCTTCTGAGATGTCAATCCACAGAACCCACCAACGGCTGACAAGACCCTTGGGCCCCACACTTGGTAAAGGGAATTTTATTTCTGTCATTCAGTCTATTAAAGCTGGTGGTGAACAGTATCTAAGTAAAACAATGAAAATCTAGAAAAAAGATGTTCAATAAGCTAGATTCACTACAGGGGACAGGCAAGAGCTAGGTACTTATTTCTGGAAGTAAAAATAATTCACTTCAGTTGCACATAGAAGAAAAGATGACCTATCATCCGGAGATGATATGGGCAATAGAGGACTGGAGGGATGGCTCAGCAGGTAAAGACCCCTGCTACCAAGCCTGAGTCCCTGAGTACATTCTCCAGGACCCACATACATGCAATTGTACATATGTACACACACACACACACACACACACACACACACACTTAAATAAATAAATAAATGAATAAAGAAAACATAGGTGACAGAGTCAGAATGAGAGGTAACATAGATGATGAAATACTTAGTGTTTTTAAAAAACTACAGTAAGTGTATCAAAAGTTCTAGAAAAAGTGTTTAATAACTATCTTTTCTAAAAATATGTTTTTAATTGAAATATATTTACATCATTAGCTCTTTCCCTTTCCCTTCCTCCTACTCATTCCCCTTCTCTTTATTATTGTTTTGTACATCAGGAAGTGATTATATATAGATTGGTATGCATAAAGGAGAAACTTTTAGTTCATGACAAAAGCATTTTTTTGTCATTTTTCAATCTATTCCATGAAATCAAAATTAAATATTAGTAATTTATAATAAAGATGTCTGGTGTTCATGAAGTCCAATTCTCTGTGCTCTTACGGAATATGAGTGAAAGATATCTTTATTTTGAGTGAAATGTGGTTCACATGATTAATTTTAGTCCATGTGTTATGAGTGAAAATGAATTGTGTAAATTCCTAAAAAGAAAACTGAGAGCAATCATAGAGAATATATGCTGCCCAACTGAGAGGTTCAATATGCAAATTGTTGAGAGGGAGGGTGACACTGGGGAGGGGATAAAAAGGCTCATGTGACAGAAATGAAAGAGAAGAGAAATGGAGGAGGATGTCATAGAAATGTGGAAATGTCTGGTAGCATGGGCATGTTCTGTGTGTGGGTGGGTGGATATTGAGGGTGGGTGCATTGTTGCATATACTTGTAAGGAAGTTATATAATTAGATCTTTCCTCCAGGATCTCTAAATTATACTTTAATGTAAAATGTAAATTTTTATTTTTCTAGCGACATTGACTTTCTAAGTATCTATTCTTTCATGTTATATCTTACACCCTATGTTTATGTTTTATACCTATATCTTAAATTCTGTACTGTGAAAGGGAGATCACTGAAATCATTCTAGTATCATAAAATGAAGGCACAAGATGAAGATAAAGATTTATAATTGAAATGAAAGCATTCCTATGAATCTAGATTCTAGAACATTCTGCAGCAACTAGAAACTGAGAAAACAACGTTTTGAATACCTTTGTTAACCATGATTGATTTAAGATTAGATAAGTATACATTACAAAAGAAAGTTATCATTTTCAGCACAGCTAATATTTACAGACACTGAGCAGTGATGTCATGTGTCTTTCTTATTTGAAATGATAATCACTAAACCTTGTTTTAATTATTGATGAATCTCTTTTCCAGAAATGCATTTCATTATAGTGCATGTTTTTATTACCCTGTGTCAAATGGTATTATATCCTGGAAATCTTTAAATACCATGAAAGTTTGTTTGGTACAGTCCTAATTATTAGACAAAAATCAAGCCATCTGCAAAATTCTTGGGTAACTTTATCAAGACATTACAAAACTAAAAATAATATTTTAGAATACTTTTTTATTCAAACATGTAAATAAACCAAGTAGAGAAGATTAGAAAATACCTTTTGTGGAGGAAGTTTCTGAAAAATCATATTACACTCTTCTGATCTTTCTGATTTCTATCAAAAATGACATTTGTGCTCAGACTTTAATCAATTACTTCCTAAAACTGTCATGTAGGAAGAAAATCTGTTGCTTTCTGAGAACTGGCGGCTGTGTCAGCTTTCTTCCAGAATTCCAGAGCCAGGCCTTAGCACTGGGGATGGAGGGATGGAGGGGGGGGGGGAGGAGAAGAAACAATGTAACTCATGCAGCCACTCCAACCATGATTTGGAAAATGTACTGAATTGTTCACCTCCAGTCATTGACCTTTAAAATGCTGCTCAGCCATCTATGAAATGGCCTTACCTCATCAAGAAATCAGGTAATGCCAAAGTTGTCTATTAAATAGCAGATCATCGCCTTTGTCATGTATGAGTACTATTGCCCATCATGATGCAGTTTTGGTTCATCCCCAGGATCATTGCTTATATAGTGAAATCAACCTTGGCTAGATATATGAAATCACATAGCAATTTCCTCAACTTTGAACTGGAGAAATACCCCAATACTTAAAAAAAGACACATTCAGTGGCTTTTGGCATATTCAGCTGCTAAGATTTGCAGTTTTGAAAACATCATTTTCTATTGTGCTGACACCAAAATTGTTCTGTTATATAGCTAAATATTTATAAAGTACATGTTTTAGTGTTGTAAATTAGCATCAAAATTATGTTTTCATTTGATAAAGATTTAAGAACCAGGACCTTGGGCATAAAAAGCAAACAGCAAATTTAACATGTTAGCTTAATTAATGAGGATTTATATTATTATTGTTGTTATTATTAGAAGTTCTTCAACTTTATTTGGCACTCGGCAATTCTCATTCACATACAGTTTCAGTGGATTTTTAGAACTTTTAAAATTGTGTTAGTGATATTTTTCTTTTTAAATAACATTTGAAAAATCAAAATGTCAATACATAATTTTCTCCCTTCCCCTTCCTCTTTCCAGTTCTTCTTGTGTATCACCCTGACTTGATTCCTTTCCAAATTGTTGTCTCTTTTTCCTTAATTGCTATTGTTACACATACACACACATACACACACACACACACACACACACACACACACACCACAAACATGTGAGCAGGGATAAATATGTAAATATAACCTGATCAGTCCACTAAGTGCTACTTGTGTGTATAGGATTGCAGAGCTGAGCACTTGGTATTGGATGATTCTTGCTCTTCTCTTTAATTTGTGTGGCTGACTGGCTCACTCTGTTCATTCTTACTTTTCCTATCAACTGTTTTTGTTGTTGTTTTGTTATTTTTGTGGTGAATTCACCCCATTTCTTTTCATTTTCAAGTAGTTATGGGGAGTGATTCTTATCACCATGGGTAGCCCTGGGTCCTGAAGGACTCAGGTCATGATAGCAAGTCACACAGAAGCTGCCAGTGAAGATCACTCTCCATTTCTGATATTATTAAAAGAGTTTAGAATACTAGGCAGCTGCACTTGGATCTTTTGTTTATATGAGAGAGCTTGGAGCTGGTCAAGCGGTCCAACTTTAGCTGATGTGAAGGAGTAGATAGAAAAACAAAGAAATGTTCCTGAAATTCCACTTTGCTATTGGATTTTTAACTTCAAAGATGTAATTACTTCTTTTTTTCTACATTTGCATGTTTTAATTTTATAGCTAGTCCTTTTAACTCATCTGAGAATGGACACATTTCTAATTAAGTCCTTTTCTAACCTTTTTTTTTGTATCAACATTTCATTGGAAAGTAATTGATGTATGAGAATGATTTGCTCAAATGGTTGGCATTCTTTGGTATAATTTTTTCACAATATAATCTTCCTATATAAATGACAATTTCTATTCTCTTGCAAAAAATGTCATAGGAAATAGTAGATTCAATTTGTGAATTTAGGTAATACTATTCTTGGTTCCTGTATGACTGGAGAATTGCCTTTTAGGTAGCCCATTGCCCATCATGGCTATTGTTTGTTTTTCTCCTTCCTGCTATCTTTTTGTTATGATTGCTGCTAGTTCTGGGTTTTATGAACACTAGCTCAGCACTCAAGTGCTGAGATACATCCTCAATCATTTGCCTATTTAGATTGGGAGTGGGAGGGTCTTATTTAGTACAAGTTGGCCAGGAGCTAGCTATATATCCCAGATTGGCTTTGAACTTGTGATCCTCTAGCTTTTGCTTCCTGAAAGTTGGGGTTACAAGTGTGAACCACTATGGTAATTCTAAGAACTTCCTTCCACCTTATATTATTCAAAGAGCTTTACTAATTATTTTCTTTTAGTGAAAACTTTGTAGCAAATCCTGAGGTTGGGAATTCTGGCAAAATGTCCCCTGCTCCTTAATAAATTGCCATGGTCACTAGTGGTCTGCTTCAATATCCATTATTCCTGAGTATGGCATTGTTCCTTTGTTATAATGGGTTCTCCTGTAGTGAGATCATTCCTTCACTTTAACACATTTTTCTTTATTGACTAAGTGTCTTGTTTTCTGCTTTCCAAAAATTTCCTCTATTTTAAGGCTGTCGATAGTAGTCTTTCTGTGGTTCCATAGATTTATTTTCATCTCTGTGTTTCTTTTGTGTAATAGACTTTACAGAATCAACATAAATATTTTTGCTTACCTATCTCAGAATAGAAAATCTTCTTGATTGTCAATTCACTATTATTAGCAAAAATAACACTGTTGTATCATTTTCTATAGAAAAAACATAAGCTTAAATTCTATTGATTTATTCCATCTACACACAAATTTTCAAAACAGGATTTTCAAACTTCCTAGCATCTAAACCTTGATGGGCCTAATACTATAAAGTAGAAGTAATGATTAATACTTAGGCAGGTCTGTCCCCATGGGTTGCTCCCACCTCCACAGTGAAACCAGGCAGTCATCTCCAATCTCCGTTGTTGAGGCAATTCCAGAATTTCAAACTTTGTTCTAGGGCAAAATGTAATCAAAGCTAGTGTGGTCAGACTCACATCACTGACCTCTTCAGATAGCAGTGGGGCATGGCGAGAAGACTGTGGTCAGTCAGCATGGTAATGAGATGTGAAGTTTCTTACTTTCCACCCTCCACTTGTGAACTGTCTCCTCTGTCAACTCAGCAGGTCTCCAGTGAAGGGTACAATTACATACTCTCTTATCATCAAAATGTTGAGTATAGCTGCTCCAAGAAAGCAAAATATTTTGTTCAAAACTATGACCATCTCAAGGCTTGTTAATGTTAATTTCTTCCACCAACTATGTTTTCTATTTTTAAGGATAAAAAGAAAGTAACTATCACCCTACTGAAGCTGGAACAAGCTACCACTATGGTCAGATGACTAACTTCCCTTATGACTAATGAATGTAAAAATGGAAGACCTAATGCTATTTTGGCTGTGTTACATTTCAGTTCATGAAGGGGAGAGAAGTAGAATCAACTGCCATTATGTATCCCCTTATTTCCAGGAATACCACTGCAGAATAAAGACCAAAGGATAAATGAGAGCCATGTGTAGCTATGCATTCAAAATGATTTTCTTCTTCCTAATTGGGATACTGTGTTCATGAGATAACCACTGTTTTAACAGTAAGGTTGTGTAGCTAGGAATAGCATCCTGTCTAATTTGTGTTAATTTAGCCAGTGAAGAGAAGGTTAATTGAAGGTAAAGTTGTAATTACATTAAATCCCTGTGTGAGCTTTATTTTTTGCAAAAGTAACTCTATTATCATGATAAACTGGCCCCCAAACAATGATATGAGAACTTGAGGGCTTAGTGTAGTTAAAAACAAACACAACTGAGGTGATGCTTACGTAATTACAAAAGTAATTTTCTAAACTATTTTTTATGCATCAGAAATACACCAGAAAATATTTAAAAAGGAAAACACATTGAAATATGATTGCTATGGTAGGTGGTTTATCTATGTTAAGGAAAACGATACAGGTTAGACCTCCAGGTAGATACCTTAGTTGATCACTGATTAGAGAATCATTGTCATTGTGTTCCAAAGGAGCATTCTCAGAAATCCCAGAGTCTGTAACAAAGTGTTACAGAAGGTTTGAACTAGAAGTTACTGTTACAAATCAGTGAATGCAAGGGGACTGAGAGTTTGGAAGAATGAGACATTTGGTTTTCTACACATTAGCATTTTAGACTAAGTTACATGGGTAGGGTTTCCATTAGGTACTCTACTCCCATGAAGTTGTCTTTAGAGAAAATGAAACAATATGTGTGCTTTTAAAAACTATTTCACAGGATAGTAGAAGTGAATGGCTTGGGGATACCGGAGGAGGTGAATGGCTTTGGGATAGTGGAGGTGAGTGGCTTCTGAGCAATTTGTGCTTAACTTGCTTTGAAGTTTTAATTTACTCAAGAGATAACCAGATATCTCAGAGCCTTGGTGTCAGGTTTATTACTTTTAGTCATCTGGGAAAGTCAGCTTTAAATGAGTGAAAAAAAGCACCAAGGACAAAACATAGCGAAGAAAAACATTTAAATTGATGCCATGGCAGCCATTAGGAGCTAATATGGATTGGCAGAATTCTCCTTAGCCACATTCCCACTGATGACTCTTAAAGGTCACTTAAAAGTTGCTTTAGATGGGCCAGTAAATAGAGATTTGTGGGGAAAAAACAACAATAAAATCCAAAAAGGAGCTACAGTCTTTATGACAGAGGCCCTGATCTGGGGAATGGAATAATTCACTTGGCAAAGACATGGAGATTCTTTAGCTACTGACAAAGATGGGTGATCTCTGGTTATTGATTCGCAGGAAAATATTTTCCAGTAGTGTTGTGCATCATTTTCAAAATTCAGAATTATTTGTTTTAAATATGTATTTGTTTCAAACTGAATTACAGTAAACATGACATCACCTCTTTAGTCAACTACATTCATCTTCCTTCCAAATTTTGTTCACTTTTACTAATTTCTATCATCTTAATCCAAGTTTGTATGACTTCAACCAATGCTTTTTCATATTGCCTAAATTGTATGTCCTTTAGAGCTATCCTTTTGCAAGCTCACATGAAAATTAATGTGTAAAAATTGGTGCTCTTTTCTTCCTTTTGGTTCAATGACTCCAGGTGGAAGCCATTTGTCAATACAGCATTAGAGCAAGTATCTTAATGTTATCCTATTTTATTTGAGTTATTTCCTTATGCCATATTTCTATTAAGAATATAATGCATATGTTTGTAAAGGGTCCTACCATTCAAGCTTATTTTAATATTTCCATACCATTTGTAGAAAGTTCATACCTATTTATATGCTATAACATATTATCATAAATATGTTATGATATCATAAAAAAACTCAATTCACTTTACGAAAAGCTTCTTCAGCTATCCATATTAAGAATCAGTTCATTCTGAATTCTGGTTGGATATAAAGACTGTTCGTATGTAAGGTATAGTTTTAACAATCTTACTATTTACAATGATGAAAATCAGGGCCAGAGAGATGGCTCCTCCATATTTAAAACACTTGTTGCTCTTACAGAAGACTCAGACTCAGTTCCCAGAACACACACAATAGCTTACAATCATCTGTAACTCCAGTTTCAGGGAATATAAGATACTTTTTTCTGAACTTACCAAGTACCAGGTATGCACAAAGTGCACATGCATATGTATAGACAAATAACTCTTATACACAAGATAAATAAGTTTAAAATTTTAAATATAAAAATAGTGAAGGCAATGATACATAATTACAATAATAATTTTATAAGTATTATTAAATGTTGGAATATACAGTAATTATATACCAAGTGTTATGAATTAAAGTGTCATGAGAATTCAAATTTAGTATTTTGAATTTACAACTACAAGGAAGTAGGTTAACGTTTTCTAATTCGGAATGAAATTTGAAAAGGGAATAGAATTTTGAACATCAACAAGAAGCATCTAATTCATTAAGTGTCATTTACATGTTATAGGCTATTCAGGAATATTTTATTTTTATTTTCTTGAACTTGCAGGTAATGCCCCAGATCAGAAATCGACCAAGCAGATACTCACTAAAATGCTTGCTAAGAGCCCACAAAGGCAATCACCTAACATCCCACTACTCTTTCTTAACCCTTTTCCTTTGATGCCTCTTTCGAATATGTGTATGGGGTGATTGTTGGCTGGGAGAAGAGGAGGTAAGGGATATGATCCAAAAATATGTGAATAATATCCAAGAGAATCATTGGCTTCAAGACATCTTCAAGAAAGAGCAGTATTTCATCTCATTGGTAGATATACTTAGACTGGCAATTTTAAGATCTACTCATCCATCTGTAATCTTGACAAGAACAGTGAAGAGAGGGCAGAATTTAGAAAAGAAGTAAGAAGCAGCTGTTGTGGGACAAGATTCTGGGGAGATTGAACAAACATTGACTCTGCTCACATAGGAAATCAGAGCAAAGTGAGTGTACTGACAAAGTCCAACTTAGTGGACTGATGACTTTCTATGGAGTTAATATTAGGAGTATGGGTGAGTGGTTAGCTACAGGACTGGAAAGCAGCTGTATCATTTTGAGTGCACCCTGGCATGGGTGATAACTCACCAAATCAGACACCTGGAACTCACTGCTTAACTTGCAGGTATACCAGAGAGCATATATCTTCCACACAGCTCACTTAATCTGATCTTTTCCAGGCAGCTCAGTTGACCCCTGTCTTCTCAGCAGCCTTTACTGCTTATATAATGTTGGGGAGTAAAGAGGCTTGAGCATCTGGTCAGTTTCAGGAATTTCCTGAGACTTCTGAGTTGTTTACTCTTTGGATCTGAAGGTACTTCCCTCTAGAATTTCCAGTCTTAACAAGCCTCTTGTCTTGGTCAATGTTCTATTGCTGTGACCACAGCAACTCTTGAAAGGGAAAGAGGTTAGTTGGGGCTTGAGGTTAGTTATAGTTTCAAAGATGCAGTGCATTGTCATAATGGAGGGGAGAATGGCAACATGCAGGCAGACATGGTGCTGGAGAAGTAACAGGGAGTTCTCTTCCGGAACAATGGGCATCAGGAAGAGAGAGACACTGGCTGTGCCTCGCTTGGAGCTTTTGAAATGAGAAGCCTGCTTCTCGTGACACACTTCCTCTAAGAAGGTCACACCTATGTCAACAAGGCTAAACCTCCTAATTCCTGTCAAGTAGTACCACTCCTTAATGACCAATCATTCAAATATGTGAATTTATGGGGACAACTCCCCTCAGAATACCCTGCAGTTTTAGAACCTTCTTATTCTTCACAGCTTCAGGGAAAATTGCTGTAAAACAGTATCCCAGCGTCCTGTGTTTATCTTTATGAATTTCCTCTTTATTCAGATTCTGCCAGACAGATAGAAGGATACCCAAGAAGGGTACCAAATGGAACTTTCAGCAAGCATGAAGATCTGGACCATGGCTGTTCAGCCATTGGAGGTAGGAACCAAGGCAAGAGAGGAAATGTATGAGGTTTAGCTGGAAACTCCCCTGGAAAATGAACTACATAATAGCAAAGCTATTCTACAGAAGCCAGACATGTGTCTCACATAAAATTGTCATGTCCAGTACTTCTACTGTCCTCCCACAAAAGACAAACAAACAGACAAAAAATCCTTAGAGAAATAAATACTTCAACCCAGATGATGCTTGTGAACAAGACTATTTAAATGTCAATGTTAGTAATAGTTATATTTTGTATTTTATTGCTTGCTAAATACAACTCCAAGGCTTTATTTGTATTATCCAACTTAATCCCTGAACCAACCTTAGAGGTAGGTTGGCCTGTTAGGCACACATAGTAACATTTTTGTCACTGAGACAAATACTTGAAATATATAACTTAAAGTAAACAGGCAAGACTTATTTTGCTCATATTTTTGAGGATTCCAGTCCAAGGACATAAGGTCCCATTTGGGTAGAAGGTGTACAGGCAAAACATCATGATGGGCACTAAGAAGAAACCAAACTGGATACCCGTTGTACTGTCTGTATTTATGTCAATTTGACACAAGCTAAATGTTAGCATTCAGGAATTATGTTGACCTGTCCTTGGGGACCTGCAGGAGACATCATCAACCACAGCCACTCCCTATGAGCATGTGCTTGTTAGCATTTCAGGCAGCACACTAGCCTGCTTCCAGGGCCCTCAGTTGTTGCCACTAAGAGCACCCCCAGTACCCCTTGCGTATATGCACTGTCAGCATTCAGGCAGATACCTGTCCAGCCCATGGTCCAACAGCCATGTCACTATGTACATAGTCTCTGAACATGCCCTACATCCCCTCATAATTGCCAGGAAACCTCTGTCTTTCCGCTCTTCTTTTCTGTGACCTCCATCTCCAGAGGGCTGCTCTCTCTTTCTCCTTTCCCATTTCCCTTAACAAAACCCTCTGTCACATGGCGTCGCTCTCCCTCTCCCACCATTTTTAAACTATAACGCTAAAATCATCAGAGAAGAAGGAGCCTCAATTGGGAAAATGCCTCCATGACATATTAATGTAAGACATTTAATCCACTTTGGGTGGAGCCATCTCTGGCTTGGGGGTCCTGGGTTCTATAAGAAAGCAGCCTGAGCAAGCCATAGGGAGCAGGCCAGTAAGCAACACCTCTCCATGCATGGCCTCTGCATCAGCTCCTGCCTCCAGGTTCCCACCCTGTTTGAGTTCCTGCACTCACTTCTTTAGATGATGAACAGTGCTGTGGAAGTTTAAGCCAAATAAACTCTTTCTTTGCAGCTTAAGTTTGGTTGTGGTGTTTCATCACAGCAATATAAACCCTAATTTAAACACCTTTCATGGGCATTACCCTGTCACCTAACTTCTATTAGGTGCCACCTTCTCAAGGTTCTCCCACTTCTCCCTAGACACATAGGCTAGAAACCGAGCCTTAGTACATGGGATCTTGAGAGGCATTTCAAATCCAAACTATAGCATCCAGATACCTTAGCCTAGAAGATCAGGAAACTGAAGCAGAAAGAAGGTAAGTGATTTGTGCAAGGACCCATCTAGTGTCCTGGCTCCATAGACTTCTCCGAACTGTGGTTTTTGTGGTCAATGAATTGCTCTTTACTTCTCCACATTCATTGAACTCTCTATCTCTCTTTAGTCCTATACCCTCCACAAAAGCATGCTTTGAATTCTCTGTCACTGATTCTGCTTTGAAGTTCCACTCCCTTTAAACTTACACAGTACATTGTAGAATTACAGTTAACACCATCAACTCTGTTTAGAACCTTCTCCCATCTGATGCTGACCTGTCCCTTTTGGTTCTCTGTGGCTCAGGTTCTAAAGAGCAGGGACAAGCTTAATTCACAGGTAGTGGCTGTTTTTCCTTAATTTATTATTTTGCAGAAGGCAATTACAAAAGTCCTTCAGAAAACGACTTGTTAAATTACAATAAGAAACACACTTTTCTCGCCACCTGTCCTCAGTTACCAAAATCTAGGTAGATTATGAAGACAGATACTGATTTTATTTTGAACATTCAGTGCTGTGGCATATCTATTTTCTTGAACTAATTTTATGTCTGATAATCACCTTGCCTGAGTGCCGGTAACCAATGCCACATGACATCTAGGCTCTGCTTGAAAGATGTTTTCTTTGAGAAATGGTTGGCAAATACCCAGTTTATTCTACACAAATTGTTTTTAAAACAGCCTGATGTTCTTCAATGTTTTCTTAAATTGAACACTGGTAAGATGCAATGTAAACTGCTTGTAGCTACATTGGATTTTCCAGGCTCACTCTCCACACTTGAAAATAGATTGATGCCCAATTTTATACAAAGAGTGTCTTAAATACCTCTAAGTATACCTTCACAGGATTCATAGAGCCTGTCTCCTCATCATTTGAATGTTTATTATTCCTCTTTGTTTGTTTAAAGTAAACAGTATTCTGTCATCACTCCCACGAGTCAGGAGAACATTCATGTTCCATCAACCCTCCTCTACTGAGCTTGGCAGATCTTTACAACAGCTATGCCATGGATCCCAGACCTCATTAGAGGATAGTTAAATGATGGAGCGTGAGTGTGAATCTTAAAAAGATAACTCCAATTGATGGCTGTATTTTGTCAAAATAAAATATGCTGAAGGAGGAAAAATGTTCACAGAAACACGTGTGCCCAAAGATATTTTTCAAGGCAGCTGCTTTTTAAGCAGTTTGCCAACTGTCATCAATGAAGCATTGTCATCTCATGGAGCACATAATTCTAGCTCTTCAGTGTTGTACGACCACACTGCCAAGGAGCTCTTAATTCTCCTCTATTTATTACAGCAAATGTAGCAGTGACCTTAATGAAATGTCTATTAAGATAGGCATGTCAATGCCACATTTTTAAAGACAGTCTCAAGTGCAAAGATCTGAAGGTCGACTTGGTAGTTTGAGTATATCATTTAAACAAAGATTAAGTTTTGAAAGGAAGGGACTGAAGTCTCTTTAATAATTTAATACATTTGTACGTATTGAAGAGGATACTTGGAAGTGCTGGGGATCAGGAAGGATGGACTGATGCTATTTAATTTTGTTTGGCGGTCATAAATCTCCTGAATGTTTAACAGATACTTTCTCTGGTAAATAATTATCATCAGCTGATACAAGTATTTAAGCTTGGCAAGTGGAAAATGTCATTAGTCAAATGACCTTGTTCCTTTTGGCATACATGATAATGATCTAATATTAAATAATAACTAACAAAGAACTGCATTGTCTTAGAGAGCCATAGACTATATAGCTGACTTTAAGTTTTTAATTTTTTAAGGTTATAATTATTTCTCTACTTCTTCTTCCTCTACTCAAACCATCTCATGCATCCATCTTGTCTGTAACAACAATTAAAGAAAAGGAGGCCACAAAATTGAAAGAAAGTTCAAATTTTTAATAATCTGTGCAAATGATCACTACTGGATTGAATGAACTGAATCAATGTGAGTTGATATGCCTGCACTTTTATACAACAATAGTCTGATGATCCGCCAAGCTGTCAAATCAATTTAATTGTAGGTTTTGAAAGCTTGTTATTTTAATATTTCCTATTATATTCTATAGAGATAATAGGTAGATTATCCCATTCTTGTCTTCAAGGAGTTTGCATCGAGGAGAAGGAATAGAGATAAACAAATGAGAAATAAAAGTAATCAACTGTCTGAATATAAAATGAAGCTATTCTATATCTTGTATCATCCCAAACAAATGTTACTGACCAGTGACAGTTAAATGGCTACCTCCATGTAGTCTACTCTAGAAGTTTGAAGTATCTTTGGAAAGGCCCCCATTTTACTGAACTGAAATCTGTAACTTTGTGGTTTCTTTCCATTTGTTTCTGTTCTGTTCTTTTGAATTTTCTTTGCTTTCTTTAGTAGGATAACCTTTTAAATATCTGAGATCCTTTTTGTCCCTAGTTTGATCAGTTCAGTTTAACAAATGGCTTTATTTTCTCTACCAAAACCCTCTAATTTCTATTATACTTTTGAAATTTACATAATAATATTTTGAGAGATTCTCACCAACTACCTTTCCAATGTTATCTCACTTGTCTTGTCCTGGTTGGGAGAAAAATATCTGTTAGTTGTGGAGAGAAAAGTTACTATCCGGTGTACTGAAGCTTAACTGTGTGTTGGAACAGAATAGCACTGAGCAAGGAATCCCATATGAAACCATAAGGATTGAATGCTCTGAGTTCCTGAAGGATTTTTTTCTGGTGAGTCTTTTTATTTAATGGTTTTTAAACTTACAGTATACCCTGTGCTTGTTCCCAGGCTGGATGTATGGGTGTTGCTGATGCTAAGAAAATGCAAAGTGGTGTTCTCCACATTGCAGACACAATGATTGCCCTTTCATTTGCATCTGCAGCCACCACGGAAGAATCTGTTTTGCTTCCTCACAGTCTGCTTGACACTTTTATGCACAAAGTCAACCCATCTGTGATGCTTCATGCCATATTGCTCTGTCTGCCACGGAGACTTCCAGCTCTTCCCCAGCTCTGCTCTGCTGCTAGAAATGGGCTTCAGTGCCTTTCAAATGCTTCCTCCTTCAACCTGCTCTTCAGCTGCTTTGGATCCTGCAACTGTGTTTCTTATACACTTTCCATGAAGCAGTGTCTATAACCAGCTTGGCCACTGACTGCTTCAGCATTCTTTAGGTGATCTCAGACTGTCTCATTTTAACAATTATAGTTGACTAGTGACATTGAGGAGCTTCAAAATATCTAGAGTATGCTAGAGGCCTAGCAGGAGCCTTGAATATCAGATACAACCATTGATTAATCCATGTCTGGGACTGTTTCAAGGGATTTGAGTTTTTAAAATTGATTAATCTTCTGTTTTCTCTCAGCATTGGCATTTGTCTACAAATCTACTTGCAGACCAAAGAATTTAGTAATGGATTTCACTTTTTATTGTTTAGTGAAATCTAGGTCTTGAAAAATATACATCTGTTGTTTCAGTTTCACTCTGGTTTGGAAGTAACAGCACTGATATCAACAATGACAATAATTTGTACTAAATATCATGAAGTATGATGTGCTAGATCAAGACATTCTTTTTTATTATTATTAAATTAAGATAGCATCATTTCCCCCTTCCCTTTCCTCTAGCCCTTCCTATATATCTTCCCCTTACTCCCTTTCAAATTCATGGTCGTTTTTTCTCTTTGTCATCATCATCATCACACACACATACACACACACACACACACACACACACACACACACACACACACACACACAGAAAGGGGGGGGAGGCAGACAGACAGAGAGACTGAACCCACTCTGTGTTTTTCATACATGTATGGTTATTTCAGGATGAACACTTGGTATTGGATAGCTAGTGATTTTCTGTAAGAAAGACTATTTCTGCCATTCTCAACATTCTTTAATTGTCTCTAGTTCCTTTTCTAGGGGTGGGGTCTGGTGAGATTTTTCCTTTCACTCTTACCTTATCTATTGGTATTCACCTTGATCAGATCTTGTTTAGGCAGTCATATTGTTGAGGTGAAGCCTCCTTGACATTTCTAGGACAAGGCGTTTTGATCAAGTTACTCTTTCTTCATTCTGCTTAATTGCTTTAAGAAAACGCCTTCTCTGAGGGATTTCTACAGAACTATATGGTAATGAGGATGTGAGGAATACAGATGTCTAGATTCTCTTCCTCAGTACTGTGATAACTTGAACACCAAATGTAAAACCAGGATAACAGCATTGACCTCAGATATCTCCGGTAAGGATTAAACATATAGAGCTAAGACCCAAACAGTTTCTCGTAAGTTTTGTGCTGTCAGCACTGTCCATGCATATTTTTTTTTTCTGAGACCTTGTTCTACAATTAAACAGAGTCATAACATGGTTTAAAATCAGGTGGAAGGTACTCTATGTCTTTAATTTTTGTATTCTTAGCCATGAATAATAGTTTTTAGGGCTGATGAAGTAGCTCAGATGGGAGAGTGCTTGCTCAGCTTCCATGAAGCCCTGGGTTTGGTACCCAGCACTGCATAAACCAGTTGTGGTGATACCCAACTTAATCCCATGACTCTGGGAGGTAGAGGCAGGAAGGGTAGAAATTTAGCCTTCATCCACTATGTAGTAAATTTGAGAACATTCTGGACTACCTGAAACCCTAACTAAATAAATGATAGATTGTACTTGGATTTTTACATCTGGACTGTGGGCTCCCCAATTATGAAAGCTTGGCTGATAACGTAGGCTTGTTTCTAACTAGCTCTTATAAAAAATTAACACATATCTTTTAACCTATGTTCTTTTACATGGTTCAGTTACTTTTACATTGTTATGCCCATACTGTTTTCTCTGTGTTTCCTTGGAACTCCGATGTCTTTTCAGCATCCTCTGTGCCTGGAAATTCTGCCTAGCTATTGGCCATTCAGCTTTTTTTATTAAACAAGACAGAATGATACTTCTTCACAGAGTACAAAATGATTATTCCACAACACTAGACACATAATATGTTAATTAAATTTTCCCATGTAGAAACTAGACCTTGCTTACATGTGCCATGAATCTTCCACACAGGTTTCATCTGCCAGGAGCATAGAGGACAGATCAGACTCTCTGACTTAAAAAGAGATGAAACTCAGTTATATAATTGTTGGTTCTCCTTTTGCATCCTATTTCTCTCTTCCTGGATTTAAAAAACAATTTATGTCTATAGTAGGCTTTGCCATGTTGTTTCCTGATCTATGTCTCTTGTAGCATTAGCTCCATAGCATGAAGAATGGGAATTACTTGAAAACAATGTTTTTGTGGTAAAAGGAGTTTGAAAATCTCTTGTTCCAAACAAGGTTAAAGTTGTTTGGTTTAGGATTCATCAGCTCTTCTAACATGCCAATCTCCTTGATAGGAGAGAGGACAGCAACTTAAGTTCATTTTTTTCCCCTGTTGAAATCTGAGAGATGATCTTTCAGATGCCTAGCACTGAGGCAACTTGGATTGTTCTGATCTAACCCATTTATTTAGTAGACAAAGAACAAGGCTCAGAAAGCCATTTATCATTCTCTAAGCTTTTTTATCCAATTCCACAGAGCCAGGACCCAGGAGAAAAGCCTGAAACACTGGTGACATGAAGGGGAAAGTGGACAGAGGAATCTGTGGTTTTAATCTATTCATAAAACCATTACTACAAGTAAAGACTCCTCTCCTTTTTACTTCCAATTCTTCCTAGTTGGTGTAGTTCCTAATTCCATGGCTACTTCTGCTCTGCAAACACATTTAATCTGATCTGATAAAACTGACATTATTAGTGTTATATATCTTAACACAGATTGTTGAGTGGGAATGTACTATAGGAATTGTATTATGCTTCTTACTACTTCAAGTTCTGAGGTCTTGATTCCTATTGCCCCTGATTATGAATGTATTTGGAGAGGAGGTTTCTGTAGAAGCAATGAAGGTAAGGAGCAGACCGTTCAGAGTGGGAGGGAGCTCTTACTGTCCCCAGAATGAACAGACATTTGGATGTAAAGGTAGGCATCAATAACATGAGGATCAAGGTGGAGATTTCTAGAGTGCTTCTTCATACAATGATGTCTCAAGAACATCAGCAAGTCACCATGAGCTGGGAGAAAGGCATACATAAATTTTATTTCCAACTTCTAAAAACCAACTTTAATATTTTGCTCTAATACTTTAAACATGAAGAAGCAAGGAAAATGAGCCTCTGCAGTTGAAATCCTAAGTCTGAGTCATGGTGCTTTGGTAAGGTAACCTGTCTCAGTCCCTTCTCTAACATCTACTGATTGGCTGTCTGCCCTGGGGCTCTCGTGTCATTGTTCTGTTGAGTTAAAACAAGCCAAAAACTGCAGGCTTATTCTTTCTGTGTGCTTTTATTAATGTGGTCTCAGTGTGGGATCAGGTGTTTGTGAGTTAAGCACCCAGATTATAGAGCACCAAGATATTTTATTCAAAAGCCAAGTCAAAATAAAGGTGAGATGCTCTATAGAACAGCCAGGGGTTCCCCGAGTTTGCATGTTCAAGAGCTGAGACTCATTGCTGGTGGCCCCTTTGCATGGGTTTCAGAAGGAGGACTTGGTTGCTAAGGATAAGATGCACAAGTTTCTCTGCTTTAGGTGATATCTTTTGGATATGCCTTTCTTCTCCACATTTAACCTTTCCCATGATGCACCTGATTTTATTTCATGCCCATGCTCAGTCATGCAAAGACATATGATCATAAATTGAGGATTTTCCTTGAAAGTTCATTCTGAGGTCCCAGTTTGCCTTGTTGATCACACACACCTAAAACCAGTCCAGTCTGAACTGGCTTTCTTCCTCATTTCTGGATACATGTGAGGATATATGTGGTCACAAAAGGGAAGTTATGCAGGATTCCTAGAGGCTACACGTTGAAGTAAGCTGATTGGTTGGAGAGGGGTGAAGATACTGCTTGATGCAGGTGAGGTCCTGGGTAGCTAAGTGTTTTCTTGAGAAAGGTGGATGCAGGGAAGCTCAAGTCATGTGGGACCATTTATATGATAGCTCTATGCTTGCCTCTCTCACTGTGGATTTTAAATCCTGTCATGATTCTATGCATTGCCACCTCCTTTAGCTGACCTGGGATATTAGCTGACCAGATCATCAGTTTTAACATATTATAAGTATACAGAATGACAGAGCTATGAAAATAATGGAATTTTAGTGTGCCTGTAGGTAGAAATGTGCCATATCTTTTATTTAGAGACACTAAAATTTAATATAAGAAAGAACATAAATTGATTTTAAAACAGTATTAACCAAGGTAGTACTTATGTCTAGAAAAAAAAAGAACCAAGCATGCCTAGATATTTATGAGAATTTCATTTCAATATATAATTAGTTTATATAAGCACCATGTATGTCCTGCATGACACTGAATTTGATTCATATAGATATTTTAAAATCAGTATTTTATTGGAATAAGTTTTTATAAACATTATGTATTTCTTGGATATCATTATACTCTGACTTACATTGATATTTTAAATTAAATGTTTTTTTTTTCGTTTTCTTTTTTTTTTTTTTTCTGTGTTCGTCTGAACATAAGAAGCAGTGGTCTGGGATCTCTTGAACTCAGATGCTGGTGAATCATCTTAGCAGAGAGGCTGTGGGGCACTGGAAAGCATTTGCACTACAAAGGGTGCAAGCCTCAGAATCCATGAACCACTGGATGTCTACCAATCTAGAAACCTGTTGTGAAATATTACTTGACCTAGGCAAAGATGTTTTACATTTGTTTATGCTGTATTAGTTTAATTATGAAAAGGCATGTTGCTTTTGTTTATATTGTATTTGTTTAACTATGTGAAGATGTGTTGCTGTTTCACCTTGTCTGCTAAGGCACCTGATTGGCCTAATAAAAAACTGAATGGCCAATAGTTAGGCAATAGAGGTATAGGCAGAGCTGGAAGGCAGAGAGAATGAGTGGGAAGAATCTAGGTTCTAAAATGGAGTAGAGAAGTCAGAGGATAACTTGCAAGTGTCAGTTTTCTCCTTCTACCCTGTCCTGGAGATTGGACTCAGGTTGTCAGACTTGATGGCAAGTTCCTTTAATGATAAACCACCTCAACAGGCCCAAACAATTCATTAAAAAAAATAAAATTTACTTTTATCTTATGTGTATGGATGTTTTACCTCTTTATATGCCTGTGTACTGCATGTACACAGTGCCTTTGGAGGACAGATAAGGGCATCAGAGCCTTTGGAATTGGAGTTACAGGCAATTGTCAGCTTTCGCGTGGATGGTGGGAATTGAACTTGGGTCCTCTACAAGAACATGAAGTGCTCTTAACCAATGAGCCATCTTTCCCAAAACCATTCTTAATGAATATTGAGAGTATGTTACCAATGCTCAGGAGACAATGGAGCTGCTTTCCACCTATGGAAAAGAACCTTACCAGAGGATTGAGTTGGTGGAGTCAGGAAAGATGAGAAAACATTAAGCATTCAGATGGATGTGTCCTAAGTAAAAGGAATTTGGGAATATTATGTTAAGGTGTGTGACTTTTGTTTATGCTTCATTTTTTAACACTGTGAAGAGGTGTTACTGTGTCTGTCTAAAACACCTGATGGTCTAATAAAGAGCTGAATGGTCAGTGGCAACACAGGAGAAAGGATAGGCAGGACTGGCAAGCAGGAGGTATAAAAAGGAGAAATGAGGAAGAGAGGAACAATGAGAGAATAAGGGGAAGAAGACACCAGGGGCCAGCCACCCAGGAGCCATGGAGTAAGAGTGAAAGTAAGGTATACGGAAATGGAGAAAGATAAAAGCTCAGAACCAGAAGGTAGTGGAGATAATTTAAGAGAAGCTGACAAGAAACAAGCCAAGCTAAGGCCAGGCATTTACAACTCAGAATTAGCCTGTGTAATTGATTTACTTGGGAACTTTGGCAGGCCCATAAAAAAAGAGCCAAATAGCCAAAAGAGTGTGAAACAACCAACAATAGTTACTTTTCATAGAACAAATCTTGGGAAAATCAACATAGTTGCTTCTGTTGGGTGGAATATTCTCCACAGGACTTGGGCTTGTATCTCTGAATTGACATCTGTTTAGTACACTACATTAACACCCACTTCTCTTTCCTTTTCTGAAAATAACACCATCCTTTCTACTTTGAAGAACCAATCTTCTCAGCATCTCATTTATTAATTGT
Source organism: Phodopus roborovskii (assembly GCF_943737965.1). NCBI lineage: Eukaryota > Metazoa > Chordata > Mammalia > Rodentia > Cricetidae > Phodopus > Phodopus roborovskii. The sequence goes on along the minus strand of NW_026126418.1, from coordinate 26,503,285 downwards.
ACAAATGACATCTACCAGCTCTGCTGCTGCTCCAGAGATACTTTGTGAATTCATCCAGCACTGCTTCCATATCTTACTAACAGTCCTTGTCAGAATAAATGGATCTTTGTCTTCTAACCTGAGTGCACGTGTCTCTCTATCATCTATCTATCTATCTATCTATCTATCTATCTATCTATCTATCTGTTTATCTACAAAATACCCAATTATAGGCATTTCACAGATATACACTGAACATTCCATGTTTGCCTAATCCATTTTGAGGTGCTTCTATCACTTGCAACTGGAGGGATTCTTGACTAATACAATCTCTCTTGACCCCCTTGGGCCACCTTGTACATTCTACTTGGAAAATAATTGCTATAGAAACGTGGACAGACACATTATGGGAGTTAAAACTCACTAAGGTTGGAAAGCAATTCTCCAACCAATCCATCATGTCACTCAGGATCTATTAATCCTTGTCCTGTAGAATCAGAGCAACACTGCTGCCCATGTTAAAAAATATGACCCCTGCTGCCTGTAGGATTTCAATCGAATAATTATGTACACAAGTCTTAGCACATAAAAGTGGCATGAATCGGACCAAAACATACTTCTTCCAATTAAAAGGTGTGAAAAGAGCAAAGAGAAATGGCCTTTTCTATTTACCCAGCTCAGCAGCTGGGCAGTTCATTAGCGAATCCTGAAACACACATAGGTCATAAGCTCCTGGCACGTGAAGCCTCTTTTATAATGCAATCATAGAAAGGCAACCTTTAAGTCAAAAGTACTATTCCCCGATGAGACTTATTAATTGAATCATTTGTTTACAAAAGGTGAGCGTGGTTTTAAGTGACAGTACTGTTTGCACAGTGGCACCAATATTAGGAAAGCTTATGTGTAATGCATTAGTAATGTAGAGAATGAGGCTGCCAGAGTTGGGGCTATTTGTTTAGCACATTGAAATCTAGTTATTTCAACAACTCCTGAGTATGAATTGAATTAGCTTATTAAAGTTAAAAATAGCCTTTAAAATATTGCTAATGAATGCCGTGAAGTCAGTTATTTACCATATCTCTGGATTTATGAGAGACTTAATGTTGGCCATCATTTGTATGGTAGAAAGGCTTATTTTAAAAAGTTGCTGTAAGAGGGAATTCAGCCACCATTTTTATGTGTCTGTGTTACTTCAGTCAAGGTTGAATTTTACTAGACATGATTTTTAGAATAAGATTGTGTCTAATGTTCTTTGTCAGCAAGTACCCTGTCTTTTTAAGACTGCAACTCCCTGTAAAGAATGTGTCAGGAGAAATAAATATGCTGATTAAAATTACACCTTTTAAAAATATTTCTTTTTGTCTGATAGTAATTCATCTATGGACTTTAAGCTTAGGCAGGACTAAGCCAGTTTTTGGGTTGAACTGAAAGTTTGTGCATTTTGAATGACTTATAGAAAGGTGATTGTTTTTTTTCTATGTTCATAGGTGGCTAACTGCCCACTAAAAGATACTGCTACCTTTTGTCCATTGCAGATGTAGCTAGAAGGTATCATTTTGGTCAGGGAATACCTTTGACAAATGAGGTAGATAAGATATGATCATGGACCAGATCACAATGAACTGAGAGTGGAAAAGACTGTATTAAAGGAAACAGGCAAGCTCCTCTTTTTCTCTAGAGAAGATCTAGATGACATTAGGATTCAGATCATCCAAAGACAAAGAATCTAAACTATTCCTTGAATGATCATGTGCAGGAGAATTGTCAGATACTTACAACCACCTTGGATTATTTTCATGAATAAGAAATCAAACCTCACCTTTCTTCTGATGGCAGCCATCAGGAGAGCCGAGGTGGGTGCATACAAGTACATCCAGGAGATATGGAGAAGCAGTCTGACCTGATGTGCTTTCTGCTGAGGGTCTGGTGCTGGCAATACCACCAACTCTCTGCGTTGTACAGGTCTCCCCGCCCCACCTGGCCCAATAAAGCATGAAGGCTGGGGTACAAGGCCAAGCAAGGTTATGTCATATACAGGATTCGTGTCCTCCGTAGTGGCCGCAAACGCCCAGTTCCTAAGGTGCAACCTACGGCAAGCCAGTCCATCATGGTGGTAAGCAGCGAAAGTTTGCCAGAAGCTTCAGTCTGAGGAGAGAGCTGGCCATCATTGTGGGACTTTGAGAGTCCTCAATTCTTACTGAGTTGGTGAAGATTCCACGTATAAGTTTTTTGAGGTTATCCTCATTGATCCATTCCATAAAGCTATCAGAAGGAACCCTGACACCCAGTGAATCACCAAACCAGTCCACAGACACAGAGAGATGCTAGGGCTGACATCTGCTGGATGCAAGAACCGCGGCCTTGGAAAAGGCCCCAAGTTCCACCACACTATCGGCGACTCTTGTCGTGCAGCCTCGAGAAGGCACAACACTCTGCAGCTCCACCATTACCGCTAACATATGCGATGTTTGTAAAATTTCATACCCAATAAACAATTTAGGACCATCATGTCTGCTTAAAGGTGTTGTTTGTCAACCAGGCTGTAGATTGTCATGGATGCTTTGTGAATTATAGCAATGAAAGTGCAATAATGTTTGACTATAAGTGATGGCATGTGTTCTTTCTATAAACCTGCCTACATTATCTGCTTAGGGGGTTAAGTGTATGGTGTTTACACCATGTGGTATCCTACATGTAGAAGGAGTCTTAGGGCTACACTTGGATGTGTTTTTTGCCTGTTATAGAACCTATAGCTTTGTTGGGATTATGCAATCTTCTGGTTCATTGAAATGGCTGTTTGCTTGGGAGTTTGGTGAGTACAAACTTTTACAGTTGGGTTTTTCTTAGAAATCTCTAGGAAGAGAAGCTTCCTGTTTTGTGTGCATAGAAAAAGAGATCAACCACAACCCACATTTTGGAAACTGAATACAGTGTCCCATTTTCAGAACCAGGTAGATTTGGAAGAGGTTTCCTGTTCTGTTTGATCTTTGTGGAGAATGGGTTTGGTGCCCAGTAATTTGTGTTGACACTGTATACTTTGAGGTTGTTGGAGACTGAACATTGGATGGGATGGGTATATTTAGGGATGGTATAGTGGGGTTGCACTTGGGAAGATTTTTAAAAGTTGTTATCAAGTTAATATGCAATCATTACTTCTAGTCACATAGCAAGGATGATTGTGAATTTAAAGATCAATCCTAGGCTGGTCAATTTATCTTGTTGGTAAAAAGTTGGCAATATGACTTTGTTTATAGTCTTAGATAGTGCCAAGGATATTATTATCCCTGGAATATTAATGGAAGTTGTTGCCATTTCACAAAGGCATACTACCACATTGGTTTTCTTTGTGTATGTGCCATGCCTTGGACTAGTTTCCCAAAATGTGTTTGACTATGGGAGAAATAGACAGTATGGCCTTTATCACAGATCTGAGCTAGCATTCTTGATAAGAAAAACACTTTTAAACTGATTTTTTTCTCCAGATTTTTAGAGGATGATTTTATTGATTTTCAGAAAATACTGAACTCAATCTTGAGACTTAGAATTCTTTTCTATTAGGTAAAAAAAACTGTGTATGGAAGTTCAACTAAAGTAATAAGTGTCTATTAAACAAAAAAGAAAGAAAGAAATCAAACCTCATTGAGATGTACAAACTTGATTTCTGTGATTTAAAATCTACATCAAGCTGCTGAGATGCCTCAGTGGTTAAGAACACTGGCTGATCTTCAAGAAGACCTGAATTTGAGTCCTAAAACCCAGATGGTGAATCACAACTGTCTGTGTCTCCAGTTCCAGGGGATCTGACACCTTCTTCTTGCCTTTGAAGATACTGCATGTACCTGACACACAGACATATATGCTGGCAAAAGAAACATACACATAAATAAAAATTTACCATATATGACTTGGTGTATTTAATATATTATCCCTTTAAAACAAGATTGTAAGCCATCTAGATATGACCCACATCTGTAGATAAAACTTCAACGTATCAAGTAGTGCACTGATCAACCATATGAAGATACTGTCTGTAGAAATACACTCTTATCCATTCCTGTGTATTCTGATATTTGGTAGGGATGGGCAAGGATTACTAGGCAATTAAAGGAAGCAATATACTTTTCTTGGAATTAAAATCTAGCTGGAAGAAGATGGTCTGGAGTCTTTTCTCCAACTAGGTACAAGGTATGGGTGTGAACATTCATCAGGTTAGGATTAGAAATATTTAGTTCTACACATTATATACATGTCACAAATTTGTCATGATGATGGAACCCAATTCTGTTTGGGACACAAGAGACAAGGACCTAACGGAGTTCAAAGACAGGTAATTTTTCTGCTTCTGTGCAAAACTAAGGAGAAGACCTGGAAACAGGAGATTTTGCCTAGACATAGTCATTTCCAAAGTGGCATTATCAGAAGCCATGGTTAGCAGGAAATAGTCCTATTCCCGAGTCGCATGAGTCATGCCAATAACTTCATACTTATCTATCAGTTGTAGACAAAATTATAAATACTTTGCAGATCCTAATTCTGCGGGACACTACTTTGAGGAGATAAATTCTATGAGGGGAAAAGAAGTGATTGTCCATGTTTTATATATCAAGAAATTGAAGCATGTAGAGACTAAATGGCTCACCCAATGTTGTATAGATACTAAGAAGAAAAACCTGAATTCAAATCTGGACCTTTTGAATTCAGAGCCTGAGCTGATACTTGCTTTTACTTCTCCCTACACCCCATAGGAGATCATTTTAAAGAGAGACCTTGGTACCAGCTAAGTATCTTAGCCACCTGAGCATAGCAGGTCCTTCCAGAAATAATCAGGAAAGCTTAGAATGGCATCAGACCTCCTCTAGACAGGCTTAAATCATAAAATGTTCAATAGCATAAATAGCAACCCTTTGGTATTCAAAAATCCGATGGGTTCATGAGACAATGAAGTACCTTTACTCATTAGTGTGTCTCTGTCACAATCAATATGACTATGCCACAGATAGATAGATGGCAAGAATAAATTAGCAGACTTTAGTTAATTCAAGTAATTGGTGACTTCAAGGTAGAGTAGCATGTAGTGTTCTCCTTACTGAAAAGCAAGTGGTACCACTTATATAACAATGGGGATTAGAAACAAGAAAACTGCAAGTTAGCGCAGAGAGAGCAAAACTTACATTCTACTGTGGACAAGGCTCTGACTGCTCCTCCAAGGTTATGGATGACTTCCTCCATGAATGTCTTATTTAATGTGACCACAGCTGACTAATGGGGCCAATCTGGCCACAGATTTCCCAGGAGGATGGGTGGATCTGGGTGGTTAATTTCATGTGATATTTGTGCTGATTCTGTTTTTCTTTCTTTGTAGTAGAAAGATTGAAAAATACTGTATTTCTTAAAGTATTTTTGTTCTTTCCAATATTAGAAAGACAGTGTTCGGGGTGTGCTGAATTTCAGACTTCTAAACATCTTAAATAAGTTTGACAATGAACTTTGCTGAATCCAGCCACCATGCTCTGATACCTGAGTAATGAGTACCCAGCCCTTTTATTTCAGTTCCTGATTGTCAAGGAGACCTTAGTAACATGCCACCACTGCAAAGACCAATCATCCCCAGCAAGTCTGTGCATTTCCAGATCCCCCACTCTCCCTCTCAATCAGGCAACAGTGGGCTCACCACATGGTATACTTCTGACAGCTCTTCCATGGACTCATTTTGGCCCAACCACATATCTTATTAAGGGCCTGCTATGACAGGATTTTCCTCATCAGCTCTCTTGGAACAACATCTGGAAGATAATAAAGCCTCTGACCTTGTTTCATTCATTAGCATAGATCTCATTACTGTTGGGCATTATATTATATAGCCTTGTTGCTGGTAATCACCAATAAAATACACAATCAGTGATATATAAATTTGTTTTGTTCACAGCTATATCTGAAGTACTTGTAAAAATCTTGACATATTATGAATAACAAATAATACATGATTAAACAAATAACTGATGGCTAGGGGTCATTATAAAGTTGTTCATTCATCATCACTATTAACATAGGCTAGATAGATACACTGAAGGTGGTGTTGGGTTGGAGTATATTATGAATACCTCCACTGATCCATTCATCCAATAGTATTCAACTGAGCTTCTACAAAAAACTAACTACTGATCTGGATGCTTGAGGTATGGCAGTGAGCAAAACAATTCCAGCCCTACTGGAATTTATATTCTTGCTGGAAAATAGAGGTATAAAAATGAACAATGATTAAACATTTCAGGAGGAAAAGAAGTTGGATAGATAAGTCTAAGATGGTGTATAAGGAAATGTCCTAGGCATAAATTATCACTTGAGCTGAGACCCAAAGGGCATGAAGGAGTGAATGTGCATGCAGGGAGCATGGGAAACACTGTTCAGACTAAGCAGAGAACAAGTGAACCGGTCCAAAGTCAGGAGGAAGGAGGCCACACAAGCTGACATGGAGGAAGTAAGCTGGTAATAGAAGCAGACTCAGGAAGGGGGATTCTGTGTTAGTCAGGGTGTGCTTATGAGGAGCCATATTGATGCAAGCTTTCTCTGAGACCCTGGTGAAAGGACAAGGGGTGGGAGTGCTTAGTTCTTCTTGTCTGAGAGTAGAGTTGGCAAGGCCAGTCTAGGTCTGAGCCAGTGCCTTACAGGAGTCAAGGTTGAGTTTTTTGGGGACATGACTCTTCCCTCTGGGCTGTGGTTATCAGTCCTTAAGCAGCTCTGTCTGTGGTATCCGTGCTTTTTTTTTTTTTTTTTTTTTTTTTTACTAACATTCTCTGACTATACTCTCTCTAATACTGAGTGTTTGAGTTTTTCACACTGAAAATAGTATATATGATGCTGTACTTCCTAATAAACTTGCTTGGCATAAGGCATCAGTTTGTGTAAGACCTCAAGGCCCCAGGTATTGCTTTTGCTTTTGTCTTTATTTCTCATTGTCTCTCATTCCCAGCCCTCCCACTCAATGCCTCTACCTTCTTGGACCCTTATTCCTGCTGGTTCAGAACAATGACAGACATAAGCACTTGCTGTGAATGAGATTACAGTCATTCAAGGATTTTCACAGAAGAATGACTTTGAACATGCTGCAATTTTGCTAAACCAGCCATTCAGTGAATTAGGGCCTTATCCTTATGAAGAAGCTAGTAGAATATCCCAAAAGGGTCAGCTTTGGATAAAACTTAGTCCATATAGTTTGTGTAATCCATATGGCTGTGTGGGCCTGTGTTCACTTCGGAATGAAGCTTGTTTATAAGTTGCTCACAGACTTTAGTTCACCTATGATGAATTGGCTGCCATAGTGAGTGTTTTTCTCTCACAGAGCATTTCAGTGGGATTAAAATACACTAAATACTCTTCTCCACTGGGAGTTACATGGCTAATTAGAAAACTCAGCACTGAGCTCCTTTTTGATGTTTGCTTCAAGAATTGCAATTTCTTTATAGGGTAGGGTGACTTGCATTTGATCAGAAAAATACTCATTTCCCCTAGTTTAAGTTCATACCTCTTCACCCCATACTTGTTTCAGGAAAATAAGGAGTATTGCCACTGCCCAATTGTTGTGTTTACCTCCTTTTGAAGTGTAGCAAGAAGCTGGAGTTCAGTGATCAGCCCCATTAGGAGAGAAAAGAGCCTTACAATTACCAGGCTCTACTGTGCATTAGAGTTAGGGATTTTTAGTTAATGACTTTATAGAGATGCTAACTCTCATAGTGCTAGGATACTAATTACTGTACTGTGTTGCATTAGGAAAAACAGCAAATTACTCAAATTTTAATTATGATATTCAGCTTTAAACAAGTGTATAATAATTGACTTTGTGTGCAATAATTGATTTGTCATTTAAGCAGTAATTTTTTATGCAAATGGACTACTTTATATGTGTGAACCAGTTATTATAAAATTAATTACTGAATATAATATCTTGCAGAATTGACGACCAAAGTTCTTCTAACTGGCTTCTCCATTCATGAGAAAGCTGGGTTTTTATTACAATGATGAGATTTTTAACTCAAAGAAATTAAAGCACATTCTACATGCCTGCTAAATGTGTCTTTCATTATAATTATTATTTTCAAGAACTTTTTCTCCCAAGGCCATCCATCAGGAATTGTCAGTTACACAAAAGTCAGCTAAGCATTTTAACTTCTCCACATTTTACAGATGTGGAAATTCTGTGGTTAAATGTTATGTATTTGGAAGATGTTCAACATGTTCTTTCACTGAAAAGAGTTACAACTAGATTCCTTTGTAACATGACCATTATCTTTGTCAAATGTTTTTCTCTACTCTAGCAAGTAGAGAAATCGGAGATGATGGTGGGTAGATATTAAGGTACATATTTGAAGGAGAAAGAGCTAAAGACTCAGCATCCATGGACACCTTACATAGCTCATGCCTTCTCACAAGCATGGTAGCTTAACCATCACAGGTTTATCAAAAATTCTGAGAACTTCTCTAAAGCTTCCTGGGAACTCCCTCAAATCATTCAGTAAGTCTAAAATAGATATTTGGTTCAGTCCATGTGATATTATTATTCTCAATCCCCAAGCTACCCTGGTGAGGAAGTCTATCAACCCCTTCTTCTATAACAATTTTCAAAAGTAAGAAAGGCTCAGAATTGAGATCTTGGGGACTAATTAATCATGATAATGCTTTGAGAGACCACTGTGAGACTTTCTGATCTTCTGTAATACTAATCAGATTTTTTTTTCTTTAGCATGCTGCAGTTACCAGGGAACCCATGAGGCAGATTGTAGCTATTTGCTTCTCAGTGTCCCCAGAGCTTCTAGATCAGAGTGTGACACACAGAATGCACATTATAAACATTCCCAAAATGCATTATCTCCTTTCACTTTACTAAGAACTAAATATGCTGAGTTGCCATTGCTAAAAGTGAGTGATTTTTCAGGGAGTAGACCATTTTACTGCTGACACTAAAAGTGTAGAGTGTGTTATTGTAGAACTATATATAATTGACATTTTTTAATGCTAAATGAAATCACTCAAAATGGCATTTTAAATATTATTAAATTACAGCTACCACACTAATAAGGGTTATTTTCAAAAGAAATTCCACTGAATGTAGTATCACAAAGTAGTTCCATATATATATATATATATATATATATATATATATATATATTATGTATATTATATATATATTAAAACTATCAGTGGCTTTCTGTAATTTCTCTGATTCTCAGACTTCCTCCACCTACCTGCCTCATTAAACCACTTTCATGGAAATGTCTTTCTACCTTTCAATTGATCTCCACTGAATTGACAACTGGCAATTCTCAGTCCTCTCATCTATGAAATGGGCTAATAATAGAAAAGTGATATAGGGACAGATTACATAGTCAAGCAACCTGAAGTTGACCTGGCCTCAACAATACCTGCCTACATGTATTGCACATGAGCACACACAATGCCATGCCTCACCCACACATGACACCAGAATGCAGATAAGAGCATTAAGTCTATACAGTGGGACAGAGATGTCAGTGTGGTGCAGAAGGGGTCTTTACATGAGCACATAAATAACATTAAATAAATACTACTGTTAGTATTATTTTTATGAATTCGTAAGAAGATATGAATACCACATATTGAACATATGACCTTCAGAAATGAAGTAATTGTTTTCTTTATGATTTAACTGGTGTTTATAGAAAACATCAAATTATTGTCATTTTCTGTATTATGAACAAATAGTATATTGTAATTATCCTAACACATTTTTAAAAACTGGAAAAGTTATACAAAGATGAAAAAGGACCTTAATTTCAGTGAAGTAGAATTTGTTCTTACCATATGTGCTAATTCTAGCCAGCAGCCTCAGAGACTGTTGAGCTTAGGTACAGTTTTGAGGAAATTGCCTGTTGTCACTTAGATCTGAGGTATGCTCCACAAAGGACTCATGCATATAAGGATTTATCCTTTGGTAAGAAATCCAACTATTGACATGATTGGGGCACAACGACATGCGGCCTAATCAACAGATTAATCGGTTGCTTTGATTATACTAGTTTGGTGTTGTTATTGAGAGGTAGTGTAAACTGTCATGGATGAGGTCTAATTGTAGGTAGTAGGTTTCTGGGGTGTGTTCTGGGAGCTTCATCTTATCTGGGACTCTTTAATCTCTCACTCTGCTTCCTTGCTATCATGATGAGAACACGTTTTCTTCACCATGACTTTCCACTTTAATGCTTCTGCTTTGCTGCTTGCTTAAAAAGAATGAGCCAGCTGACTGTGGACTCAAACCATGAGACACAATAAGTCATTCTCCATGTAAGCTGTCTCTTCATGCAGTTTATTGTAGTAATTATAGTCTACCATATTTTCTCATAAAAGTTACAGATTTCTTTGTTTTTTGTGTGCACGTTGTATTCATATATGTATACATGTGTGTGAATCCATATTTGTACATGTGGATGTCAAAGGTTGATGTCAGATGTCACCCTCTATTATTCTCTACCTTATTTTTGAGTCAGTGTCCCTCACTGGGACTGGAAACTACCAATTGATTAGACTGGTTAACCAGGAAGCCCTCAATATCCTCTTATTTCTGTGTCTTCAGTGCTGGGGTTACAGATACATGCAGCCACTGCTGCCTTTTATGTGGGTCCTGGAAACCAGAACTAGGACCTCATGTTTACGAAGCAAGCATTTTACTTATTGAGACAACCCCCAACTCTTACTTTTCTTTAATTTATACAAAATATGTTACCTTTTATTCTAGTCACTATCACTGGTTCTCTGAGACTTCTACCTAAAAACTATGAAACATAAAATTGTCGTTTTCTTCTTACTAAAAACATAACGATGGTGACATGGGGCATGGGAACTACTATAGATTATGGAGAAAATTGTGAGATACAAAAATACAGACTATGAAATCTCCTCTTTTTGGTTTCATCCCTCTAGGTATCCTTTCCTGAAGCATATATTGGGCATTATTCACACAGTGTCACTTTTCTATACTGTTATCAGTCTTCACTGAGCTGTTAACTCCTAATCACAAAAAAAGCTATTATATACAACTGCATCTAAGGGATGTAAGGCTCTTTAATACTTAAAAAAAAACAAACCAAAACAAAAAAGAACAAGGCTCAAATAGACAGGTGCCTACCCTGTTTATTAAGGATGTCTGACACGTGATAGAGGATAAACTAAGATTGCAGGAAAGATTTTAGATTTTTTTTTCTCATGTATTCCTAAATATGCTCAGAAGTCATCCTTTAGGTAACAATTATCATTGTATCATATTTGCCTTCAGAAATATTTTGACATACAGTATTTTATATGGTTCTCACATTGACACAGTACAATAATTTAGGTAAATACTATTGGTGTTCTCAACCAACAAATGGAAAAAGAGGATCCTATAACACAGTGGAAAAATCTGTCTTTCCAAATGTATCTATTTAATGACTGATTCTATGCAGCTTATAAAGAATATTATAATTTGCATTACTTACTTTTCTGCTGCTTTGATAAAACACCAAGATCAAGGGAACTTGTAGAAGAAAAAGTTTGTTTTCGCTTATGGCTCCAGAGAGATAAGAGTCCATAAAGGCAGGAAAGCATAAGCAGTAAATGGAAGACATGAACGATGGAACAGGAAGCTAAGAGCTCACATCTTTAACCATAAATATAAACCAGAGAGAGCAAACTGGAAGTGGTGGTAAGTATTGATCTCAAAGTGTGTGCTCACTTCAGGAAGACATAAATCGATCTCAAAGGCCACACCTCCTACATTTCCCAGACAGTGTCTCCACCTGGGGACCAAGTCTTCAGGTATCTGAGTCTATGGGGGACATTTTTTACTCAAAGCACATTCATTTTAGTCATTTTTGGTGCATTCCTTTATACTCTTCTAGGATCCATCTTTAAAATAGCACCTGGGCCTAATGTTTTTGTGTGCCTTGATTATTAATGTCATAATAAAAACACCTTTATTGTGCATATACACTATTCTTCCAATTTCCCATTTTTTTTTTAAAGATTATAAAAGTCATCACTGTGTTGCATGCTTGTGTTCACACATTGCCTGCAGAGGCCTGAAGGAAGTCACTGGATCCCCTGGAACTGGAGTTACAGATAGTTGTGAACTACCTACTATGGGTGCTTGGAACCAAACTCAGGTCCTCTAGAAGAGTAGCCTTTGCTCTTGACCAGTGAGCCATCCATCCAGCTATCTTGACTGGCCTTCTTACTGTTGCCACTAGTGCATTCTTTCCATGGAGCAGCATAAACAATTTTTTAGCAGGTAAATCAAATTGGACTCTGTCACTGATTTGCTCAATAGTGTTCAATAGCTTCCCAATTAACATAGAATAAAATTGAGAATTCTTATAATGATAGGAAAACCTGGGGCTGATCTATAAGGTTGATAGACTCTATGCTGTATATTGATGTGCCATTCTGAAGTGGAGGGCACCATCAAGTAATCAAACCAGGTATTTAATGACTAATGTATGTATATTTTTGTCCAAGTCTCCTAGTGTAACCAAGTAAGCTAGCACCTATAAACCTGCAGGTATTTTTCCAATCACTCACGCCATCTCAAGCCTATTTAATGGCCATCACTGAGGCCAGGTCACATTGACCTTCCTGCTGTTCCCTGAATGTACCTACTTCCAGGTACCACAGGAACTGGCTGTTTGAGTCTATGTATGTAGGAGAAAGAGGTACTGATAATATTTATGTTTATCAAATTTTTCACTTCCTGAGACCAATGCACAAAGTTTATCACTAGTCAATCAAAGTTAGAATTGTTTACATAAATAGCTTACAAAGAATTTCTGGGAATAAAGGAACCACAAATTCCCAGATAGGCTAAGTGATTTTCATGCAAACCACTAACAGGAAGAGAAAGTGCCACACTGAACCCCTCAAATAACAAAGAACCTAAGTCAACAAGAGGGTCTCTACAGCATGTACACTGTCTACAGGGCTGCAAATGAATCAGCCTTAACAGCCATAGGAAGTGATAGCACAGGCAATCACAGTAGCAAGCTGATTAGACCACTTTCACATTGCTTTGGGAAATAATCAGCAATAGAAAATAGAAAGAATCACTTTGAACTGAAGTAACTGCAATACATTTGTAACTCAAAGGACCTTCAAAATATTGTATTTGAAACTTATGGACATTTTGATATGGACTGTTATATTCAGGGCACTGTTTCAGTTCCTTATATTGTTATGATGGAAGTGAAGAATACTACTTGGACCCAAAACGTTTGTATTCCTGAAGGTAGATATAAATAGATACAGAACAGAGACAGAAGATAGATAAGTGATGATAGATAGGTAGATAACTTTATCAATAATAGATGATAAATGGATAGATGAAAGATAAATTGATGTATGATAGGATAGATAGATAAATGACAGATGACTAATAGATAATAGAAGGATTGATAGATAAATGAAGAATTGATATATATATATATATATATATATGTATGTATCATATATAATGATAGCTAGATGATAGATAACAAACAGATGATGGATAGACAGCAGATAGATAGATAGATAGATAGATAGATAGATGATAAATAGTAGATAGATAATAGACAGACAATACAAAGATAGATAGATATATGGTCTACATTTATTTCTTTGACAGTGTTCATGTGTATCTGTTCATGTATGTGCACGTGTGCTAGGGTGTGTGTGTGTGTGTGTGTGTGTATGTGTGTGTGTGTGTGTGTGTATATGTGCATGGTTATTTTGAGGTTAAGGTTGATGCTGGGCATTTCTCTACTGCTATACCTTACCTTTTAATAAAGGGTCTTTGAATGAAACTGAAGTTCACTGATTCAGCAAAAGCTTGGCTAGGGTTCTCTAAGGATCCTCTTATCACTGTCTCCTTGGAGCTATGTTTACAGGTATAATTGATGGTACCCATCTTTGTAGGGTACTGGGGATCTGAACACAGCACCTCATACTTGCATGTCAAGCACTTTACTGACTGAGCCACCTGACCAGATGTAAATGTCTTAGCATAACAAAAATATTTCATGATTATATAGAAAATACCATGATAACACATTGCCAAGATCCTCTTGTATTGCTGTCCATAAATCCTTTGCCCATGTAAACATGTTGTCTTCTTCCCCTCTAGATATTTTTATTGGCTTACTGTAGAATGAAAGAAAAGCATTTGAAAATTGATGGTCAAAAATATGCATTCTCGGCATTAAGTGATAAAAAACAGAAATACAAAGCATATGACCTTATGATAAAAATGGCCGGTTACACTTTGAGGAAATGTCTGTACAATCTCATTTATTCAAATCTACCAAAATACATATACACAAAAAGAAGAAGAGTTAAGAGAAAGTAGTAGTAGTGGTAGTAGAAAAATAAGAAGAAGGAGGAGGAGGAGAATTTCATTGCCATTTAAATGAAGAGTTCTGTCTTCAAACCATAGAAGCTCAAAATTCTTGTGAGATGCAATGTTAAAAGAAGTTTAACAGGATGCTTATAGTAGACACATACTGAGACAATAATATAGCTATAGAATAAAGGAATTTTTTTCTGAATAATTCATTAAGAGTCTTAACTTGAAGCAAAAGAAGTTAAAAACATAACTACTACACCTGTGGTGTCTGTCCCTGTTATCAAATAGGAAAGAAAGTGGGGCCTGGAATAGAAACAAGACACTCAGCAATGCCATTATTCTAACTGCCCAGTGCCTAAACACCTTAAGAGGAATGTGTATGGGAAGAAGGGTGAGCAATATCCAAGATCATATTTATAAATACAGAATGCCGATGTTGCCTAAAGAAAATCCAAGGTTTAAATGTTTTTATTTGTCTCCTTTTGAATTTTCCTTACTGAAATCAAATCACAAAAAGAGGCTCAAAATCACAGACGTCACTATTTCCAACACAGAATAGAACATACTGTAAGTTCAGGATTGGGGAGTTGAAGGCAGTAGAGAAAAAGCACAGGAACTACTTTTCAAGATTGAAAACACTCAGCATCAGCTTCTGCTTTGTTTTAATAACCTAATATATCAGTGAAGAAAAAGAATCAACATTTCAATTTTCATCACAGTTTTTTTTCTTTTTTTTTTTTTGTAAAAGAGTGAGTGAAGGAATGACAAAATCAAACTGTTTCCACTCATATTATTGGATTCAAGAAAGACATCCAAATTTTGTGAAATCAAGGAAAACACAGGGTTTCTAAATATTCAAGGAAAACTTAAGATAATTCATGTAGAACAAGATCTCCTGAGCAAATTGGGATCCTGGGGGGGGGGTAGGAGAGGGAGTTAGGGGAAAGAGAAGGGGAGAAGAGAAGGGGAGAGGAGAACTTGAGGGAGCAGGAAGATTGAGTCAGGGGAAGAACAGAGGAGAGAAAGAAATGAGATACCATAATAGAGGGAGCCATTATAGGTTTTAAGAGAAATCTGGCACTAGGGAAATGTCCTGACATCCACAAGGATGACTCCTACTATTGCTTAGATTATTAGTTGGAGTCATTCTTGTTAAGGTCAGCTGTTTCTATGGGAGGTTAAATGCTCTTCCACAATAATGAGATTGATGACAACCTTATATGCCATCCTAGAGCCTTCATCTAGTAGCTGATGGAAGCAGAAGTACACACCTACAGCTAAGCACTGAGCCAAACTCCTGGAATCCAGTTGCAGACAGGTAAGAACGATGAGCAAAATTATCAAGACCAGGCTGGACAAACCCATAGAAACAGCTGACCTTAACAAGGGGGGAGCTCATGGACACCAGACTGATAGCTGGGAAACCAGGATAGGACTGACCCAGACTTTCTGAATGTGGATGTTAGTTTGGAGGCCTGGGTAGTCTATGGGGCCTCTGGTAGTGGGACAGTATTTATCCCTAATGTACAAATAATTTTGGGAACCCATTCCACATAGAAGTATACTTTCTCAGCCTAGACACATGGGGAGGACCTAGGCCCTGCTCCAAATGATGTGACAGACTTTGAAGATTCCCCATGGAAGACCTCACCCCTCCTGAGGAGCAGAAGGGGGATCAGAAAGGAGTATGCATGTGGCCCAGGTAGAAGAGAGGGAGAGGGAACTGGGATTGACATGTAAATCAAGATTGTTACTCACTTAAATTTAAAAAACATAGAAGGGGGGAAGATAATTTATGTTGATGCCTTTATCCAAAGACCACAGAAAACTGCTACTGTTCATATTCAGGCAAGGTTGAATATTTGTTGTTCATAAATGCTTGGACAAGGGAGGGGGGCATTTTGACAGGAGCTCAAATGGAAAGGGTATTTATATGGTTTCAGGGCTAGAGGTATTCAGAAGAAAATTTTAGGGCAGAAAATACTATCAATGTCTGAGTAAACAATACTTGAAATTCACAAAATATGCAAGCTGGGAAGCCAAGTCCTTCAGAATGCATGAGCCGTGCAGTACTGCTCTCAATTAACTTAGTTCGGCCTGCATTCTCCTATCCCTGAAGTCTGTGGTTCTGAGTGAAGTGATAATAAATCAGTGAAGCCTTGGTGTGTTTGGTCAGTGTTTGGTCCTCTCATCTGGCTTGTATGTCATAGTCACATTTTATTTTCCTGATAAAGGAGCCGTCCCCTAGAAAGAGGCTATCAACTTGAGAGTGGGGAACATGAGAAGGGTTTGAGGAAAGATAGGTGGGAAGGGCTGGAGGAAAGAAAGGGAGGGAGAAGTGATGTAATTCTATTTTAATCAAAACAGTTTTTTTAAAAAAGATATAACCAGGCCTTCATGTGTAATTAAATATTTTTATAAAAACAAAGGAGCTTTTAAATCATCTGTGAAAAACTAACAAGTCATCTATAACAGCATAAAAAGTATAGTGACTTTTAGAATGAATATCAAAATTAATCAGTGTGCACAGGAGAAAAAAATTTGTTCTGGTAACTGAGTCAATTTGTCATTCTTTGGGGTTGATTCAAGACAACAAAACAACGCTTTAAACTCACCCTAATTCACTAAATAATCCTCTAAAAATAGTTGTTATGTGTTTCAGACCTGAAGAGTGACTCAAACAGCATCATGCCTGAGAAGACCTGGGCAGTAATAGCTGTCATGAAAGAGGTAGGAAAGGTGTTTGAGTAATTGCTTTTTAAAAAGTAGTTTGCAGTCACTAATCTTGAACAAACTTTTTGGAAAAGATGGAAAAACCCTAAACTTCTTTGTTCAGGTCAGGAAGAATACATATATATTTTTATTTAATTTTTTTTATTTAAACAAGCTTGTTTTACATGTTAATTCCAGTTCCCTCACCCTCCCATCCTCCCCTGTTCCCCCCACCAACCCCCATCCCATCACATTTTTGTTCTCCAGGGAGGGTGAGGCCTTCCTTGGGGAGTCTTCAAAGTCTGTCATATCATTTGGAGCAGTGCCCAGGCCCTCCCCCCATGTGTCTAGGCTGAGGGAGTATCTATCTATGTGGAATGGACTCCCAAAGTCCATTTGTATACTAGGGATAAATACAGTTCTACTACCAGATGCCCATAGACTGCCCAGTCCTCCCAACTAACACCACGTTCAGGAAACCTGGGTCAGTCCTATGGTGTTTTGCCAGCTATCAGACTGGAGTCCATGAGCTTCCCCTTATTCAGGTCAGCAGTTTCTATGGGTTTTTCTAGCCTGGTCTTGACACCTTTGCTCATCACTGTTCCCTGTCTGCAAGTGGATTTCAAGTGTTTGGCTCAGTGTTTAGTTGTAGATGTCTACTTGTGCTTCTATCAACTACTCAATGAAGGCTCTAGGATGGTATATATGGTAGTCATCAATCTCATTATTGTGGAAGGGCATTTCAGGTATCCTCTCCAATATTGCTTAGATTGTTAGTTGGGATTATCCTTGTAGATCTCTGGACATTTCCCTAGAGCCAGATTTCTCTTAAAACCTATAATGGCTCCCTCTATTATGGTATCTCTTTTCTTGCTCTTTTCTATTCTTTCCCTGACTCAATCTTCCTGCTTTGTCATGCCCACCTCTCCCCTCCTCTTCCCCCTAAGTCCACCCCCACCCCTGCTCCCAATTTGCTTGGGAGATCTTGTCCCTTTCCCTTTCTCCAGGAGACCATGTATGTATCTCTTATTTCCTAGCTTTTTCAGTTACGTCTGATTGATTAAGAAGACCCTTTCTGGAGAAACGGTCTTCTTAAACAATCAAACTTAACCTCCCGATTTGTTAAACCCAGTTCCAAGAACATCTGGAAAAACCCATTTAGTTCCCTAATGCCACAGTATCTGATTATGGAATTAGAATACTCAGTTCAAGAAACAGTCCCCCAATGACAAATGTCTGACTTTATAGCTTGTAGTAAACAGAGAAGAGTGATGGAATGAAGTGTCCTCTAGTGCCCTGGTGGCTCATGCCTGTATAAAACCATGTTTGCTTTTTCTGGCAGATGCTTATCTTCCAGGGACACACAGCCCCTGCCAGCTCTTTGTGTGTTTTCTTGTTTGCTTGCTTGCTTGCTTGTCTTTAGTCCTTCTTGAAGTGTGAGTGGTACAGACCAGGGAAAAAAAGAACAAAATAGAATGTTCTCGAGTGTGAAATTGAACCCTTAGCCAAACATCGGAAATATTCCCTCTGTGTTCAACAGAAGTTCCATTAACTCTTGTTTATTTCCTCCTGCCACCATGGTTCTTTCTGATTATGTCAAGCCCCATCTGCTGGAACTGTCTGAGGATCAGTTAGTACACAGGCAACAGTTACTACATCTAAAAAAGAAAATTCCCACATCCCTGCACATGAGGACATTTATCTTACCTGTACCTTAAATTATAGAAACCAGGAATCCCGCTTGCAGATCAACCTCACTTCTACACACTTCTCAAAGTCAGATGTCAAAACTAATGAGCTGAAACTTTGTGACTTTTGTTTGTTTGGCTTTGTTTTTGGTTTTCTTTACCCTAAAGCTAATCTTGTACAATGGGACAGAACCACTGTTTGAGGGACCACTTCATTTGCTAAGAGCTTTCTTGTGTGCATGTGCTACAACTTCTTAATCTTTTCAAATATTATCCCTATGTAAATACAGGGTGGCTTTGGGTCATGATTTCCACTATTCAAAAGCATATCATATGATATGTGTGTACATGTGTATTATGTATGTTTTTGGCTATCCTAGAGCTTGCTCTGTAGACCAGGCTGGCCTAGAACTCCTAGAGCTCCTGCCTGTGCCTCCTGAGTGCTGAGATTAAAGGTGTGTGCTACAATTTCCCAGCTATGCCCACTATATTTAACAGGGTCCTTTCAAGGTGCCATAAACTCCAATTGGTAAGTATAAAACTGTAGCAAACATGGCTTTTGGCACATAGTTCACTATGTCCTTTCATGCTTGCAAAATCTTTTCAATGTAGAATGGTTTTTTCCTTTAGAACAACTATGGGGTCTAATTCAGGTACTACTCTCTGCTAATGTTGTTCTCCCTTTTCTTGGTTGATTTGTTTTAGTTTTGGTCAGTTTGAAACAAACTGGAGTTATCTTGGAAGAAGGAGCCCCAATTGAGAAATCGCCTCCATCAGATTGCCTGTATGTTGGCAAGTCTGAGGGAGGTATTTCCTTGAATAATGATTGATATGGGTAGGCTCAGCTCACTGTGGGTGGTGGCACCCTGAGCAGATGGTCCTGAGTTGTATAAAAAAGGGGCTGAGCAAGCCTTAGGAGCAAGTCAGCAAGTGGTGTTTCCCCTTTGCCTTTGCATCAGGCCTGACTTCCCGTCATAATCTTTAGGATGAAATAAACCCTTTTCTCCCTGAGTTGCTTTGGGTCATGGTTTTATCATAATAGAAAGGAAACTAGGAATGTGTCTCTTTATAATAGTTTCTTTTGTATTGACAACTTAAAAATCTAACAGAAATAGAATATTTCATATAGGAAGGTGATGACAAAAGCAAAAAGCTGTTTCATCTTAGGATAAATTACAAGTGAATAATGCAAACTTAACTCTTTTTCAAGTGCTCATAATTTTCAGCAAGTCCCACATGAGTCGTGAAGTGTTATATAAATGGCAATTCATCAAGAATATGGAAACGAAATGTTTAAAACCATTATGATAGAGCAGTCTCAGCTGCCCTTTGTGGGATGTGGTTCATTCATCCAGATGCCACATGACCCTATCATTACACACACACACACACACACACACACACACACACACACACACCTGTTTGTGTAGGATGATATACAATGCCTAGCACACTGTTGGACTTCATTAAATATTAAATAATAATGATGTACAAGCTGCTTCACTTGAAAAGTAAATACTGCCTCATTTTAAAGGGTCTTAATTTTTCACACGTGTAAGGGACCATACTCTGAATTTATAGTTCTATTTTAAAATGATTTACTTTTGGGCATTAGTTTTATAGATGAGTTAATTGCGCTAGTTTTCAGTGTTGGTTCATAGCAGTGGGGCAAGGAAACCTTGTCTCTTCATGCCAATGTACAGAAAGAGAGGAGCAGAAGAAGCTATCCATACAGGTGGCAATGTGCTGTCCTGAGACTGTAATAGATAGCTCTAGAGGAGGCCAGGTAGGCTGGGGTCCTACCCTTTTCTCATTTCAAGGTGGTAATCACAAAATAAGCAAATAAAAACAAACAAATAAATAGGCAAACACTAAGATCTAAATAAATTTAAAAAAAAAAAACAAAACAAAGATCTCACTGTGTTGACAGGGATCAGGGTAACTAACCTTGTTTATCACAGAGCTTTACATCTGCCCTGAGCAGTCAGGCCACTGAGGCATACATTTTAGCCTAAATGCCTCATGTCCACCCTTTCTTTAATGATAATAACACATTCATAGAAGTATCCCACAAGATAGGGAATTCTTGGTACTCAATTTTTATCTCACACTTTCTCTCCCCCTAAGTAGCACACAGCAAAACCCAGGCAGTTGTTGCAGGAGACATGGAAAGTAAAGAGAAAGCCATTATTCTTGGGTCTCCGCCAAATAGGGCAGCTCAGGGAACGAACTCCACCATTCCTATTTGGCCGCCCACTGGGCAGACATGACATAATTTGAGATTTCCCCAAAAGCTTAGCTCCCCCAGCCTCCCCGTGCTTGACATTCCTCTTACCTGTGATTACTCCTTGAGCAGCTGCCTACAGACCAGCCAGCTTGGTCCATATCTCACCAAAACTATTTTGTGTGGCTCAATGGTATAGCACTTTCCTACATGCTCAAGACTCTGGGTTGTATGAGGTGTTTAAAAATAAAAATCATTACTCCTGACCAGAAGCTCACATCTGGAATACTCACACACCAGCTCCACAACTGTAAAGATAATGAATGCATTATATGAGTGTGACAGAATGATAAAATGGATCCCTTTGGCTCCCTCACTCCCAAAGGGTTTGAGTTCATTACTTGACTTTATCCAAGAGCCCGAGAGATATCCCTGAGGGTTTCCAGAATGCACTTAAGCTGTCACTACAAAGCCAGTCCTCCTCAGGGTCAAGGAGGAAGTATATAACCTCTTGAAGTTGCACAGAGCTCACCCTTTAAACTTCCTCATGCCTCATTGTTTCTTCTTCCTGTTCTTCTTCCTCATGTTTTTCCTCCTCTTCTTTTTTCCCCTTCTTCCACCTCTAGTGTTTTGTTGCACAGGTTCATCTGGCAGTATTTGGGCAGTGTCTTCAGCAGTTCCAATCTGTCTAAAATGATCCAGAAAACAGCGTTCAAAAATCTCTGATCCCGTAGCTAGACTTTTCTTCCAGATACACCAAAACAGATAAGAGTTAAGGTTAAGTGTGCTGGATTTCTTGCAACTTGAGGGCTTAAGCAATTGCAGCTGCTGATGCTAAACCCTGTGGAGCTAAGAACAACCAAAAGAAGCAGGAGTGAGATGAGGCCTCCTTGGCCTCTTGTTGTGCCTGTCCATCAACTAGCAGCCACGAGGCCCTGGGCTTGATAGCACTAACAGGGATGATCTTTCCCTCAGCCACGCAGAGAAGCACTTATTTGTTAATAGCTATTCCCAGACTGCATTTCCTGTACTTGTACTGTGATACAGGGTTGAGAAACTCTTACTTTACCATTATTATTGAATTTATCACTCTTTTGTTTGATCTTTCCTATTTGGGTTCCCTTTACAGAGCAATAGTATGAATAGATGACTTATTGTTCATTCAAGCAATATTTTCCCACATGTGCAGTGAAGTACTTAGATACAGGATATAAACCAGCACAGATATTACATGGCATACCTTCATGCTACAGTGATGCCTGTAATGCTACACTGCTCACTGCTTATTTGTGATGACTTTTATGAATCCATAATTCACACACAGCAACCTTCCTTTCTCCAGTCTAGCCAGTCACAATTTTTTTATTTTTTATTCCTTCACTTATCTTTCCCTCCCATCACCATTTTGTATTAACTCTGTTTTGTATATCAATAACTTTCTTAGGAGGAAAAATATTTATTGATACTGTACAGTGGAGAAAATATGGGCTTTGAATAGAAAAAGAACCTCTTTGAATCACATTTTATTTGTTACTAAATTCAGAATGTGCTACCTAAACTTTCTAACTTTCACACATCAATATAAACATATATGAGAAAGCTTATGTCATGTAGAGACTCAAGAATATGTATAACATATTATTAGGTATTTAATAAATGATAATTTACTGGAGAGAGGACCTCTCTAAGTTTGAGTTTATTTGCTGTGACGGGGGTCTGATGATACTACCTCTTGTGGATGCTGGGATATCAGATAAATGTATGCTTAGCACAAAACCTCAAATGGGGTGTTGGCTGCTTTTGTTGTCAATAAATTCCTCCTCAACAAAGATTGCTTCTCAAGGACAGCTCTGCTTTTCTTTTCCCTCTCCTCCTCTCCCTTTCTCCTTAAAACATTTCTATGACAGTGTCTTTTAAAATGACAAATATAAGTATTATATCAGTTATTCATAAATAAATGAATTACACATCACCAGGTAAAAATAAAAGAGATACAGAAAATAAAATGTCCCACGTACTGGAACAAAGTTCCAGTACTTGAGTACAGTAGTGCCTTTTTCCTTCAGTTTTTTTTCTATGGTCCTATGGCCAATTGAGATGGGAAATTCTAACTGCAAGGTTCTAGGAATAAATAGTTCATAATTTTTAAGTTCTGCTATGTTTTGAGTATCAGTATGAAATCCCATGCCCTGCTAGCTATCCCTCTTTTTGGTGTATCCTTGCTGTACATGCTACCCTCCTTGTTAATCACCTGGTGGCTACCTTAGGTGGTATGGCATCACAATGTTTATGTTTAAGTAAAACTTATGGTACTAAATAATATCTCCAATGCACATGAGATAGAAATACCCAGAAATTCAAATATCCAAAATGAAGCCATATAATGTTTCTTATGATTAAAAAATTGGAACGTTCTTAATTAGGAAACAAAAAAATCTATACACTGAGATTTCTAAATCGTTTAGCACAATTTCGTGAGAGATTGAACACATTCATGTGATTCTTATTGCAGACTTTAATATAACTATAATTTAGGTAATGTTAATATCTTACTGTACTTTATAAATTACACTTTCTTATAGGTAAGTATGTATAGAAATAAACAAAACAATCTTAGTACCACAGGTGGTCTCAGTCACCCACTGGCAGTTTTGGACTAAACTCACCATGAATAAATGGGGTCTACTGCACAGAGAAGTTCCATGGAGCCTTCCATTGTTATTGATATGAAACTCACAGATATTTTATAAAATCATCTTTTCTAAAATTGTCTTATAGTGGCCAATGTGCAGTAGTTATATTTGTCTACAAAATCTTCACACTGTGCCCATGCTGCTACAACACAAATAGGATTGCTATTATTTAACATGAAGGTTATTCCAAGAATATTTAGGAATTGCTTTACCAATAGCAAGCATTAATGTTCTTCTTAATAATACACATTGTGGCCACTAAAACTTAGCCATTTATATTCACACCAACCACTTTTACATTCTTGTCCCTTTTCTACATCTCATTTCTGTTCACTTTCCTTTGTCATTTCCGTGGCTCTCAATATTGTAGACTGAAAACTAGTTTTTCTCCAAAACAGATGCTTCTAAAGCCACTCCTCATTGTGTTGCTGTTAGCAGGCATAACCCTTGGTAGTTTCTGGATCATGGAGACTGGTCTCTCATTGTGGCATCAGTGATCTGAAAGAGAACACAGAGAGGTTTCTTGTCTTTCTTATGTGTGTGGAGACAATAGAAGTATGGTCAGGTATGAGCCACAAATCAAACTGTCACTAGACAATGACTCTGTCAGCATCTTGCCCTTGAAATTCCGAGTTTGGAAGCATGTGCAGTAAATTTCTGTTTCTAAGCCATCCTGTTCACAACACTATTACAGGAGCTGTGTTATAGGTAGAGAGGCACTCCATTTGCACATCCTCATTTTTCTCCCTCCTTCTCTTCCTTTCAGTTTTATTAGTCCATCATTGTTTTGAGACAGTTTTTACAGGCATCTCCATCCTCTCTAAGCTGGTGATTAACTCAAAGAAAAAATTTGTATCTAACCGATGTCAGCATTTATTTACCCCAGCACTCAGCACAACTTCCTACACCTCTGCAGCTTTTGGTTCAGCATCACATTTTGCATGGGAAGTTTTGCTTCTTTGTGTTTTAATTTCTGCTTAGCTCTGAAGTACATTTCTTGTTTTAGAAGGATCCTAGGCCCCTCTTTCAGTAGGCGGTGAACATGTGAGGTTGGCTCGACAACTAGCCACAGTGTCTGAGAAACTCGAATCTCAGGGGAGTTTGTACGTTAAGAACTTGGTTCTCACATCATGGTAGGAAGGAAGTAGGTTTGAAAAGGAGACTTGAAGAATGCTCAGCAATTATTTCTCTGAATAAATTAAGCTTATAATTTGATTCTGAATATATTCTTTTTGCAGAGTTTGATCCTCCAGACTTAATATGAATGCCGAGAGCCATGTAAGATGCTTTCACTATACTTTGATTGTATTCATTTTAGGCACCACTGTTTCTGTGGTTTGAAATGAAATGCTTTATCTAGTAAGCACACTGAGAAAGTATTCTGTTTGGGAATAAAAATATTCTTTAGAGGGGTTATAAAGGAATGAGAAGAATCAGGTAGAGGGAGGAGAAGGGAATGGGATAAAAGGTTAGAAAGGCAGATGGACATGATCAATAGTCATATATGCATTCATGAAAACATCACAGGTGAATTTAAATAATTGTCACGATTAAGTGTTAATAATGATAAAAATGGGGTTCTACCATTCTGTGGGAAGCAACACTGTAGCATACAAATAGACTGATGTGGGGATTGAAGAGATGGGCAGGGACTGTATCTGCTGGTTGAAAGTATCTCTTTAGCTCTGAATGGCCTTGCAGAAAGCCCTGTGCCACATAGCTTATTAAGCCGTGAGAACTCAGTAATTGATTAAGAGTATTATTGCTAATGGGATGATTAAAAATAAACATTTGGAGGACTACTCTGTCGCTGATTCCCTGAAACATGACATGCAACTTACTCTTCATGCCTGTGAAGTGAGAAAAAGTCAGTCCCCAATATAGCTGAGGAGGGTGTCAGATTACATTAATGAATATGCATGAAGCCTTTGCAGCCTTGAAAGAGATGACATGGAAATGGCAGATTCTGGCACTGTTCATCATTCACAAAGAAGTTATAAGAGCTACTTTTTCCCTTATAAAATTACTGACTGCCGAGGCTACAAAACTTAGAACACACATAAGAGCATAATAATTTGTTGAGGCTCCCAGTGCATGCTTTGCCATTCTGCCTAACTACTATTCTAAAGGTAACAGTACTTCATTGCTGCTCTGGGTCGAATCATGTGAAGGTTTGAGTCATTCCAACTCATGTTCTTCCTTTATACAGAAATTTTCTTTATATTCAGAACCCAAGTTACATCTACTGGAGACAAGACGTCATTAGTCAGCCTTCTTGCGTGAACTTTTATTACTACAGAAATTTGTGTTATTGAGGAATGAGTCTTTTCCGGAGACATGAACACATTTCAGCCTGGATAGAGGCTAGTAGAATTAGAGCAATAATCATGTGACATGATCACTAAGTGTTCAGCTATTGGGATTTTATCCTGAAATCAGTAAATATCCTTAGAAAGAATTAACCAAAGCTGATGATGTAGAAACCACATCTTCTCTCATGAATCTCAGTCCTCAGTACTTTGGGAGAAGATTGGAAGGCTAATTATTGAAGATGATAAGGGAGCTACTTCACTGTGATGGCCTAGGAGTGATGCTCAGAGTGTGTGAGGTAGGGTTTTCTGGAGGAGAAAAAAAAAATGCACGTATATATATGAAGGGACTTGAAATTGGCTCATATGGAAGACTGCATGCTTCCAATATGGCCATGTGCATGCTAGAAACTGAAGAAACAAGCAGCTACTCAGTCCAAGATGCTAGAAGCCAATGGTAAGGCTTCAATGTGAGCCTGAAAACCTGGAGTCCTCCTGGAGATGGCTAATACAAATCTACATTCAAAATCTGAAAAATGTGGAGGTCTGATGTCTGTGGGCCATGACAGTTACAGAAATATGACCACCCCAAAATAATGGAGCCTGATGCAAGAGCAAAATTAAATCTGGTATTTCCTCTATCCAGGTCCCCAGCCTGTTAGACTCACTGTTCACATTAAGGGTGGGTTTTTCTTCCTCGTTTTACTGACCCAAATAACAATCATTTCAGGAAACACTCTCACAGACAAAACTAGAGTTATACTTGACCAATATTTTAATCATTCTAAATCAAACCAAGTTAACAACAAAAATTTATGATCACAGATTATAAGAAAAAACAGTGACAGTCCTGGAGCTAGAGAAAATACTGTAGGGTCACTGAGTTAGGGGACTTAGTCTCCAGCTGACTCTTTGATTACATGGAGGTGTGAAGAAATTTATTTACTAAAGCTATGAGCTTGGTTTTCCTGTCTATGACTGCATAAGTAAAATTTGCTGTATTATCTTCTCAAGCATTCACCCCTTAGTTAAATCATTGAAAAGCACCACATGTGAGAATAAGCAGGAGTTAAACTCACAGCCTCATCTGACCAGTTTTTGTTGTATCAACGAATTCAATTTTTCTCACAAGAAAGCAATAAGACAAATATCAATGAAGTCACTGCATGAGGCTTTCAGAAAACACGAAGTGAAGATTGCTTCCCTCAAAATCTCAAAGGAGTAGGAGTTGAATATCTGCATTTTTAACAAGAATCCACAATGTCCTTAGAAAACATAACAGTGTAGTTTTCCCTGGAGTATTGTAAGAAAGAAATATAACCCAAATAATCCCATTAATTATGTTTATTTACACTATTTAATGTCTTGGGAAATGCTGTTTACTCTTCCAGTTAATATCAATAAGTAAGAAAGAGTGAGAAAGGAGGTGAAGGGAGAACAGGGAGAGGAGAGGAGATGGGGAGGGAGAGAAAGAACAAAGACCCCACACATGGCAAACGAAACTGGATAAAGCTGTTATTCACATATTCATCATCTGATTAGTAGAACATCTATCTTTGCAGTAGGCTATGAAAGAGTTCCTTTAAGGGAAGATTAAGTTCCTTGGGAAAATTCCAATTTTATTTTTATATGCAAATTCTACCTTTCTAGAAGAGCTCGACATATAGGCTTTCCTAACTTTAGACTGTAAATCTTTCTCAACTGCTAGAATCACTCACGGCATGCATCCAGCCCTTCCACAGGCTTTCTACTTATGACCAGAAATGGTTTTGTAATGTTGTTTTAGGTACTCTGAACATAATTGATTTTAACAAGGAATGGGCAGTAGAGCTCATTTCTGAGTCTTTTGTCTTTAATCAGAAATTCACAGAACGAGAATTAAAATGTGGAAAATCAAATGAATCTCATAAAGCAGAGTGTGTTCTGAAATGAAAATTCTTCATCACAGAACAATTACTTTCCATGACTTAAATGGAAAAATTTAAAGCCTGATTATTTGAACACATCACATTGACAATGCTTAACATAGAACATACTCAACATCTGTTCAGCTACAGTTGTAAGGAGATGACCTTGAAAATGTGTTTTATGTGTTTTAGATTGCTTTATATTATCTAGGGGCTTCATTTTTACTGTACATAACCACATATTTAAAGACCCAACAGCATTACAGGGGCACTTCCTTCAGATAAAAACATAAAACAAAAGTCAATGAATATAAAACCTGCATTAGTTTTTATTGGTATTGTAATGAAGCAAGGTAAGATGATTTGAGGTTAATAGAGCAAAATACTTTTAGAAATTACTAGACTTTATAGAAGTTCTGATGCTACACAAATAACATTTGGGAACTTAAAAATCTGGTAAAAGATTCACAGCTTGTAATAACACAGAAGAAACAGACTGATTCTTGATTTTGAACAATCAGTCCTGTATTGAACATAAGAAGAGCGTGAGAAAAGACTTACTTTATAGGTAACTGTTGGTTTGGGATAACCTTAATTGGAGCATTTATGTCTAGTTTACCCTTTCCACGCATGTAGTGAAATGAAAAATGTGATATAAAATTTCTAGGAAAAATTAGAAAAATCAGGAAATAACATTTAAAAAAACTGAGAAATTTGCATCCAAGCAAAGGACATTAATATGTTAATCATTGTGGGAAACAAGTTCAAAAGTTTCCACCATTCTCCCACCCTCCATATCCTCCCTAGTTCTCTAGTTTAGCAACCTGTGGTAATACTCTCATTAGCCATACAAATACACTTTGTGGGGTACACAAGTCAGGCAAAGAGCTGGTATACAGCTATGGTCTTCTTATAGCAAGACAAAGTGGGAAATGGCATGCCCAAGAGGGAAATGAAGATTGGAGCAGAATGCTATCACATATAAATAAGAAAGTTTTAAATAACAAGGAACTAAATAAACAGAGAAAAATAAGCAACAATAATAAAAGTATTAGAAAAGATTTGTCTTTTGAGGCAAACAAATAAACAAAAACTCTATGAGTGGGAAAGAGAAAAACAGAGGTGTGAATATGTATATACATTCATGCAAATTAAAGAAAAGTTATAGATAGCATGAAGTTTCAACAATGAAAGAAAAGGAAAAACTTCATTGTAGCCTACCAAGGAAAAATAAGAAAGAGAACTGGATATAAAACTATGAACCAAAGTCCATAGGGTAAATGATAAATTAATAAAAGATTGTCATCCAAGAATTTCATACTATCAAATTCTCTGTTTATCAACAAGGGTAACTGAAAAACCATTCTTATGTATGGACAATCATTTCTTCCTCCTAGAAGATAGTGGAAGGAAGATCTTTCAAGTAATACATTCCTAGTCAAGGCAGAAAATAGAGAAATGAGAAATAATGCTAATTAAACAGTTGAGAAAAAAAATCAATAGAACCTAAATAAGTTTAAGAGCTATGATGCATTATTTATTTTTATTAAATAACAAACAATCAAAGCATTACTATTTACAAAATCTTTTGCAGTTTTGTAGGTCAGAAGTCTGAAGTGGTCTCACTAGGTGCTTATGAAACTATTATCTTTGAAGATGGGGGAAATTCCCTTTCCTTTCCTTTCACCCTCTTAAAGAGGATCTACATGACTTAGCTCATGTCTTTTGTCTTCTGTCTTCAAAATAGCAGCTTTCTATCCCTTTAGCAATTTGTCCATGCCCCTTATTTCCTCTGTTTTTTCCTCTTCCTTCTTTCTTTAGAATCCTTGAAATTATCTTGAATAAAGAAAGATGTAGTCTTGCCAGGTGATAGTGGCACATGCTGCCTTTACTCCCAGGACTTGGGAGGCAGAGACAGGTGGCTCTCTGTGGGTTCAAGTGTTCAAAGTTAGCATGGTCTAATAGTGAGTTCCATGACAGGTTCCAAAACTATAGAGAAACCCTGCATCGAAAAACAAAAACAAAAACAAAACAACAACAAATAACCATAAAAATAAAACAAAACAAAAATAAAGGTAGTCTTGTGTTCTCAAGGTTTTTTAACATAACATCTGAAAATTTCTTTTTGCCAAATTCATTAAAATAACTACATCTTCCAGAAATTGGGTCTTGGACACCTTTTATTAAGGGGTGTTTTTCTGTCCACCACACATATTAAAATAATAGAACAAATCTAACAAATCTATTCTTTTAAAAAATAATTTATTTCTACTTAATGTTCATTGGTACTTTGCCTGTATATATCATTGTGAGGGTATCAGAAGCCCTGGAACTGGAGCTACAGACAGGTGCAAGCCGCCATGCAGGTACTGGGAACTGAACCCAGGTCCTCTAGAAGAGCAGTAAGTGCTCCCAAATGTTGAGCCATCTCTCTATACCCTCTAACAAATCTATTCTCATTATAGGGAGTGATAGGAAATAATGGTTTTTGTTTGTTTTTTAATTCAATGAGTTTTTTTCTTCTTAAAATATATCCTTGGATTTTAGCATTCCATGATCATGTTCTTGATTTAACCACCTGAAATTTCTAGCTTCCTGTGTTTGGTTTTTAAAGCCCAATATTTACTTAAGTGTGAGTAACAGCTCTATGAAACAGCATCATAAATTAGCACACTTACATGTACAATCTGGAGGTAGACATGAAAAGAACATTACTGTCATCACCTCTATTGTTCAAGCATATGGTGATCATATGTAAGAGAGAGAGTAGGTTGAGGGGAGGGAAGTTCACAGAACAAAATATATTGCTGCACAAGCCTGATGGCCAGAGTTTGCTATCTGATGTAAGGAGTTAGGGTTTTCTGCCCACCGCTGGTCTTGTCCCGCTGAGCCCCAAATAATGCACAGCGACTCTGTATTTGATATAATGCTGTTGGCCAGGTACTAGTTTCTTATCGGCTAGCTCTGTCTTAATTATTAACCCATTTCTATTAATCTCCACGTGGTCTTATCTTATCAGAGAGAGAGAGAGACTGCCAGAGATCTGCTCTCTCTGTCTTCCATCTTGACTCCTCCTTACTACTTCCTCTTTCCTTCTTGTCTCCTAGTCCTGCCTATCTTGCTTTCCTATTGGCCAACAGTGCTTTATTCATTAACCAGTATGAAAAACATATTTACAGAATGATATCTCCCATCGATCTGAACAATAAAGGTTCAAGTGGAAGGATGAAGATAGACCCTTATAGTTGTCCTCTGTTCTCTATGTGTACATGGTGACATGCATCCAGCCTTATACACAAGCGTGCACACACACATACACACACACACACACACACACATACACTAAATATTTTTATTAAAACATTCTTGTTAAAATATAATTAAATCACTCTTCCCCTTCCTTTTTCTTCCTCCAACACTTCCTATGTCCCCCTCTCTCAATCCCCCTGTTTCCCCTGTTTAGGGTTAATAATTTTTGATTGGGAAACAAGTTAGGGTGCTCCTCCCCAAGAGCACCCCTTTCACAGTTAATGCTTGCCTGTTGAAGTCCTTTGTCTTGGGGTGAGATTCTAGGACATTTTGTATTTCTGCACTAGTATGTCTATTGAAATTGTCATTGTACAGGTCTTGATTACGTAGCCATAATGTTGGAGTTCATGGGTGTTGCTTTCTTTTTTTGTTCTTTTTTAGGAGATACAATTTCATGACAGACTTCCTGCTCCTCTGGTGCTTCCAATCTTTCCACCCCTGATCTGCAAGATTCCAAAGTTGTGTTGTAGCTGTATCCATTGGGGTTGCTTTAACCATAATGCACTAATATCAGAATTATGATCAGTTGCAGATTTTTGTAATGGTCTTTGTTTGCTGTAAAAGGAATCTTCTTTGATGAGGGGTGAGAGCTACACTTATCTGTGGGTTTAATGATGTTTCAGAATGCAATTAGGAATTATACTTATCTAGTGAAGTGACAATAGTAGGTTCCCTCCTAATATCTATGGCCTCACTAGCCCCAAGTAGTTTACTAAGTTTTAGGTACCAAACATGATTTCCCTTATATTGAGTGTGCCTTAAGTCCAATTAGAGAGTTGTTGGTTAACATCAAGATATGATTGCCACTATTGTGCCTTCAGGACATCTTGTCATTATTATAGTCCATAGGCTGGATAGAATTATTGTTTGTTTTCCTCCCTTGACAGCTTGTATGGGATTTTCTAGTACTATGAAAGCTAGAAAACAGTAAGGAGACTTTCAGGCTAGAACTAGCTTGAATCTATATTCTCATATCTGTGAGTGAAATACAGAGTGTCTTCAACCATAGGGGTTTACCAACCTCTGAAATGCAACAAAAGGTAACAGCAATAGCATGTGTTATTTTGAGTTTTAGCTGGACTATAGGCAGCAACTTAAATGGAAGTTTCTAATGCCTTGTTACTAAGGTTAGTCTGTGGCTCTTGTGAGGAACATTGTCAGATTATACACACACACATACATATATATACACACATACATATATATACACACAGGATATATATATATATATATATATATATATATATATATATATATGTTGCTCTCTATAGAAAGCTTCCTGTCCCTGATCAAGAATCAATAGAAATTGTACCCCTCACAGCAAGAGATATTTAGAAATCATGCCTATTGACACAGGTCTATAGTTCCAGCCTTAATGAAGATGAGGCATGAAAGGCATAAGTTCAATGCCCATGATCCTAGCCAGGGTGCGGGAGAGATTGAGGCTCTGGTTCAGGAGCAGAATGGTTACATAACATGTGTAAGTCCCTAGGTTTTATCCCCAGCACCAAAACATGCTAAAACCTTAGCTTAAAACACAACACAAAATAAGTTATTCTTAGATTGATTTCTTCATGTGAAATTTTCTCCATTCATTAGCCAAATATCTTATACACCCCCCCCCCACACACACACACACTATCTCTGACACCACAATTTGGGAAACCATTCATGTTATCCTTAAAAGGTAGCTTTCTCGGCCTAGACACACAGGAGAGAGCCTAGGCCCTGTCTGAAATGATATGACAGACTTTGAAGACTCCTAATAGAAGGTCTCACCCTCCCTGGGGAGCAGAAATGTGATGGGCTGGAGTTTGGTGGGGATCACAGGAGAGGATGGGAGAGTGAGAAAACTGGGATTGACATGTATAGTGACAGAGTAGCTGGTGATCCAACATTCAAAGCAGCTTGAACAAGGCAGTCTTGCAGCCAGGATTTCTGCCTCTTCTTAGGATCCTCATGACAGCGCCCCCTATTAGCAGGAAGTAGTTTGGAATAAACGACACCCAAATTCCAAAATATTGTTTATAAATGTTTGTTTTCATTTAAATGGACTTGGTTATAAATGGTTATGATCATAGCCAATTCTATTTAAAGGTAAAAAGGGGATTATGGTATAGATATGAATACTTTGTTTTGTAATGGATTTTCATTTATTGATACAATTTAAGGTCAATTTTGTGATGTGTATATTCTCCTTTTGTTTAGGTATTGTGTTTATATAGTTCATTCAGAAATGTATTGTATAATGTAGTACAGATTATAGATAATTACCTATGATAATCAAAGCTTAGAGTTAAGTTAGCTAGGTTTTCAAGATACACAGAGATGTATTTGAGATAGATAGGCATTCTTCAAACCTTTCAGAGACCTACAGAATATGGCATTTAAAATGGCTTAGGGTTTTTCTTGACAGTGAGAATAATTGCTCTTGGCAATACCACCTGCACCAGAAAGAAAGATGGACATTAAAGAAACTCATTATGGAGTTTGCCTCCAATATGGCAAGACTAGCCATTTGGACAAGATACTCCTCTTGTCTGGACTGTTTGACTTTGTGATGTATAAACTGGACATGCAGGACCCACAGAAAAGTGACTCCTGATTCAAGATGGACATTGCTACAGAGATCCTGCTTCATGGAAGAGTCTGCGAGACAGTATGCAGGACACAGAGAAAAGTGACTGACAAACTGCCAATACAAGAAGACAGTTTAAAGTTTCCTGCTTTACTGAAGAGTCTGCCAGACACACTATGGCCTATGGGCTGAAGATGGAAGATTACAGAAGAACTTTGGGTGACTGAAAAGGCAAGATGTCTCTGTCATTTCTAGAGTTTATATATTATCCTTCTGTGGTCTTTGAAGGAGTTGAAGACAGATAGTTATGGTTATAGTTTTCATTAGTTAGGATTAAAGATAAGTTACTTAGACTTTAGACACACAAAGATAGAATAGATGATGGAATAATTTCTTCAAATCTTGCTAAATGTTAATGGACTAAATATTGTCAACTGTGATTCTTACTTGATAACTGTTGTATAATATATTTTGCTATGTTAAGGTTAAAACCCTTCTTTTTATTTAGACAGAAAAGAGGAGATGATGGGAGATGTCATTCTGTATATGTTTCTCATACTGGTTAAGAAATAAAGCACTGTTGGCCAATAGGAAAGGAAGATAGGAGGGACTAGGAGACAAGGAGGAAGAGGAAGTAGGAGGGGGGGGCAAAGATGGAGAGTCTGGAGAGAGCTGTATGTGGCAGTCGGCTCCCGGTAAGAAGACCACATGGAAATACATAGATTAACACAAATGGGTTAATACTTAAGACAGAGCTAGCCAATAAGAAAGTAGTAACTGGCCAACAGTATAGTATCTAATACAGAGTCTCTGTGTATTATTTGGGGCTGGCGCGGTGGCGGGACAAGACTGGCGGCGGGAGGAAAAACCCATACTCCTTACAGACATGTAAAACAAACTTTCAAATTTAAATTTTAAAAAGTCATCTATATATATATATATATATATATATATATATATATATATATAATTTTTTCTTGTTTTACATATCGATCCCAGTTCCCTCTCCCCACTTCCATCCCATTCCCTACCACAGGGAGGGTGATGCCTTCTAGGAGAGATCATCAAAATCTGTCAAGTCATTTGGAGTAGTGTCTAGGCCCTCCCTCCTGTCTCTAGGCTAAGGGAGTATCCCTTTAATGGGGAGAGAGGAGTTATGAGTTATCAACTTAAAAAAAAAAATGGGGCTTCAAGTTTAATAAAGTTCTAGTGGTGTTTTCCTTGCATATCTACTTTAAAAATTCAGACTCCTTCTATAGTTTAGTCAAAATATACAATTTTGAAATAACATCACAGGCTTTTCCATGTATGTGTTAGAAGCAAGCACGAAAGCTGGGTCTTAATTTCTGCCTTAGGACTTCTTTCTACTGGTTTTTCAGACATCAGGAAGGAATAACTGCCCTTTGAACTTCAGCAAATCAAGGTTCAACGAAAACATCAACAGATTTAGGTTACAAATAATTAATTTTTAACAGTAATGCATTAACACTGTTTTTTTCAAGACAGATTGGAAATATCTACTATAATCCCATTTTTCTTTCAACAGTGGAAAAGAAATCAGAGTTTTAGCAAAAGCCAATTTTCAAGCATTACTATAATTACCTTCCCTTAGTTCAGCCTTGTGAGCAACAACATATGAAGAAAAGTTTCTCTGGTGACAGCTTCTGAGTAGAAGCCTACTTCTTCCTTGATAACATATATACATACCTATAAATATTCACAATGTAGCTATACTTTATATGCATATATACTTTTATGACTTTAAATTATAGACAGTATTAAAAATCATAGTTTAGAGCTTTAAATGTAGAACAAACAAAACCATTTGAAAATTTAAGACTCATCATACCACTTTTCATTTTTCATTTAACTTCCATTTGCAACCTCCACCTCTGCCAATAAAAATATGGGTTCTCTTGAGTTTCCTTTACTCATTCTCCTATAAGTATGCCAAATACTCTGTTTTTATTCCTTTTAAAAAGCAAGATGGACAAATAAGACCTTTGGTAGTGCTTCTATCTTATATTTATATGTGATGTAGATACACACACACACACACACACACACACACACACACACACACATATATATGTGTGTGTGTGTGTTTCCACATGAAGTAAGGAAGTGTTTATCTTTTAAATTTCTGTAAATAACTGTGGTGGAAATTTGATGTAGATCACATAAATCTGTAGATTGCAATTATTAGGATGGTCATTTTTACTGCGTCTATCTTACTAATCCATAAGCATGGGAGAACTTTTCATCTTATGGTATCTTTAATTTCTTTATTGAAAGACTTGAGGAATTTTATCATACAAGTCTTATACTTCCTTGATTAGAGTTATCCCAAGATATTTTATATCATTTGTGGGTGTAGTGAAACATGTTGTTTCCCTGGTTTCTTTCTTAGTCTGTTTGCTATTTGTATATAGCAGGGCAACTGATTTTTATGAGTTAATTCTGTATTCAGCTATTTTACTAAAAGTGTTTATCTGCTGTAGGAATCCCCTGGTGGGAATTTTTGGGGTTACTTATATATACTACCATATCATATCATATCATATGCAAATAATGATAGTTTGACTTACTTCTTTCCAATTTGTATTCCCTTGATCTCCCTCACTTGTCTTGTTGCTCTAGCTAACACTTCAAGTACTATATTTAATAGATATGGAGAGAGTGAGCAACCTTGTCATATTCCTGATTTTAGCAGAATTGTTAAAAACTTCAGTATTGCTGTAAACTATATTTATTATATTTAGATATGTACCTTGTATCATGTATGTATCATGAAGGGGTGTTGGAATTTTGTGAAAGTGTTGTTCAACATCTAATGAAATTATCATGATATTTTTTTCAGTTTGTTTATATAGTGGATAAGTGTGACTGATTTTTATATGTTGAACCATCCCTACATAACTGGGATAAAGCCTACTTGATCATGCTGGATGATCTTTTTGATATGTTCTTAGATTTTGTTTGCAAGTACTTTATTGAGTATTTTTTCATCTAGTTCATAAATGAAACTGGTCTATAATTCTCTTTCTTTGTTGAGTCTTTATGAGGTTTGGGTATCAGGGCAACTGTGGCCCAGTAAAATGAATTGGGCAATGTTCCTTCTTTTTCTCTTTTGGGGAATAATTTGTGGATTATTAGTATTAGCTCTTCTTTGAAATTCTTATAGAATCTGTGCTATGAATTTGGGCTTTTTGGGGGGAGGAGTTGGAAGATTTTAACGACTGCTTCTATTTTCTAGTGGTTATAGGTCTATTTAAATTGTTAATCTGATCTTGATTTAGCTTTGATAAGTTATCAGTTTTCTTTAGATTGTCCAATTTGGTGGAATATAGGTTTTTAAAGTATGTCCATATGATTCTCTGGATTTTCCAGGTGTCTATTGATATGTATAATTTTTAATTTCTGAAATTTGATGGGGGATGTCCTTATGTACATATGTTTCTCTTATTGGTTGATTAATAAAACATTATTTGGTCAATGGAGGCAGGACTGGAAGACGAGGAGAATTCTGGGAAAAGTAAGCACAGAGAGACTGCAAGAGGATGCCATGTAGAGACCAGGAAGATATGATACACTAGGCTTTCTCTGGTAAGATAAGTCCATGTAGAAATACGTAGACTAGTATTTAAGGGTTAATAATTAACACAGATCTAGCCAATAAGAAGCCATAGCCATAGACCAACAGTTTAATAATTAATATAAATCTTTGTGTGCTCATTTTGGGACAAGGCACTGTGGAACCAGACTGGAAAAAAAAATCCAGCAACAGATTTTGTTAATTTGGACATTCTTTATTCACCTTTTAATTAGTTTGGACAACAGTATGTCTGACTCTTTCTCAAAGAATCAAATATTTGTTTCATTGATTCTTCAATTGTTCTCTTTTCTATTTTATTGATTTCAGACCTCATTTTGTGCCCTGGCCCACGGGGTCAGTCAATCGGGACCCTGAGGATGGGAATGAGAATGAGGGACAAGAGACATGAGAGATAAAGACAAGAGGATATTCTGATCAACTCTTCTTTAACGAATATAACCATAGGGTTTAAGTAGTGGAGAAATGAGGGAATGGGCCAAAGGGAGGATGTGAGTGAGGCATAATGAACTTACAAGCAGGATACAGGGGTCCCGCTATAAGATAAGTTGCTATACACTAAGACTGCAGCTGGAACTCTTTCAGGGTGAGGCTGCATCATATACTTAACAGGAGAACAGGCAAGGGAATAGAAAATTACCAGTATGTTAGTATCCAAGAAAGTAGTAGGAAAGATGGCTGTTAAGATGCTAACTTTGCTCCTCTTTTTGTGACTGGGCTACCTCACTCAGGATGGTTTTTTCAAGTTCCATCCATTTGCCTTTGAATTTCAAGATTCCATTGTCCTCACCCCCCCCACCCTCCTCCCCTGCTGAGTAGTATTCCATTGTGTAAATGTGCCACATCTTTATACATTCTTCAGTTGAGGGGCTTCCAGGTTCTTGCTATTACAAATAATGCTGCTATGAACATAGTTGGACAGATGTCTTTGTGGCATGGATGTGGATCATTTGGGTATATAACTAATAGTGGAATTGCCGGATCCTGTGGTAGATTGATTCCCATTTTCCTGAGGAACAGCCATACTGATCTCCAAAATGGTGTACAAGTTTCCACTTCCACCAGAGCCAGCCTATAATTCACACCACCAGAGAAACTAGGATACAAGGAAGAACCTAAGAGATTCATACAAGGTCCCTCAGAAAGAAACAAGATCTCCTGAGCATATTGGGAGTGGGGGAGCACTGAGTGGAGAGGGAGCTAAGAGAAAGAGGAGGAGAGGAGAGCATGTGGGACTAGGAAGACTGAGTCAGGAGAGTAATAGATGAGAGAGAAAAAAAGAGATACCATAATACAGGGAGCCATTATAGATTTGAAGAGAAAACTGACTATAGAGAAATTACAGAGAACTACAAGGATAAACCCAAACTAACAATATGAACAACAGTGGAAAGGCTACCTTGCATGCCTTTCCTTGATAGTGAGATTGATGACTAACTTATCTGCCATCATAGAGCCCTCATCTAGTAGCTGATGGAAACAAAAGCAGACACCCACAGCTAAACACTGAGTCAAACTCCTGGAATACAGGTTCAGAGAGGGAGGAGTGATAAGAAAATGGGGGCAAGACCAGGCTACAGAAACCCACAGAGTCAGCTGACTGGAACAAGGGGGAGCTAATGGACCCCCAGACTGATAGCTGGGAATCCAGCATTGGACTGACGCAGACCCCCCCCCCCCGAGCGTGGGGTCTCTGTTAGAAGGTCTGGGCAGTCTAAGGAACCTCTGACAGTGGAACCAGGATGTATCTCTGGTGCAGGAAAGGATTTTAGGAGCATATTCCCCATGGAGGGATACTCCCTTAACCTAGAGGCAGGAGGCCTTGACAGATTTTGTTGATCCCTCCTAGAAGGCATCACCTTTTTACAAATTAAGCACACCTAAGAGATGGCAAAAAAATAAAAACCCAAAAAAACAAAACAAAACAAAAAGATGCAAAGTTAGTATCTTTATTTTTATTATTATTTTTATTATTTTACATATTGATCCCAGCTCCCTCCCCCTCACTTCTTCCCTCCCAACCATGTCCCCGACCCCCCCATCCCACCCCCACACTCCATAGGGAGGGTGATGCCTTCCAGGAGGGGTCAACAAAATCTGTCAAGTCATTTGGACTAGGCTTTGTCTTTTTATTGGGGAATTGTGACCATTGCTATTGAGAGACATCGATGGCCAATAATTCCTATTATTTTGTTGTCGTTGTTGTTGTTGGTAGTAGTGGTGATGGTAATGTGTATGTGTGTGTGTGTGTGTGTGTGTGTGTATGTGTGTGTGTGAGAGAGAGAGAGAGACAGACAGACAGACAGAGTGAGTTTTGTTTCTTTTGATATTGCTAGTGTGAAATATTTGTTTCCTGTGTCTTCATGTATGTAGTTAATCTTCATAGTTTGGAGTTATCCTTCTAGAATATTATTTAGGGCTAAATTTAAATAGATATTATTTAAATTTGACTGTATCAGGAAATGTTATATTTTCTCCATCTATGGTGATAGACAGTTTTGCTGGGGATAGTAGTCTAGGCTGGCCTGTATGCTCTCTTACAGTCTGCAATATATTCATCCAAGTCCTTCTGGCTTTTAGAGTCTCCATTGAGAAGTTAAGTGTATTTCTAATAGATCTGCCTTTATGAATTACCTGATCTTTTTCTCTTGAAGTTTTAATAATCTTCCTTTGTTATGCATGTTTTATGTTTTGATTATTCTGTTTTAGGGGGACTTTATTTTCTGGTCCAATCCATTTGGTGCTCTGTATGTTTCTTTTAACTTTATAGGCATCTCCTTCTTTAGGTTAGAAAAATATTTTATGATTTTGTTGAAAATATTTTCTCAGCCTTTGAGCTGGTGTTTTTCTCTTTCCTATATTCCTATTATTCTGTTTTGATTTGTTTTGTTTTATTTAGAAACAATAATTCTACATATCAATACCCCTTTCCCTCTTCCTCCCATCCTCCCATGCCCCCTATCAACATCCCCCATCCCATCTCCACCTACTCCCCAAGGATAGTGAAGCCTTCCATAGGGAATTATCAAAGTCTGTCACATCATTTTGGGAGGACCTAGGCCCTCCTCTACATGGGGCTGTAATAGTATCCCTCAATAGGGAATGGGCTCCCAATGTATATTTGTGCACTAGGGATAAATACTGGTTCCACTGTTTGAGGCCCCATAGACTTCCTAGGCCTCCTAACTTGCATCCACATTCAAAGGGTTGATTGGGTCTAATGCTGCTTTCCCAGATTTACAACTTGGATCCTTGTGCTCTCACTAGTTCAGGTCAGCTGCTTCTGTATGTTTCTCCAGCATGGTCTTGACTCATTTGCTCTGTATGTTTCTCCAGCATGGTCTTGACTCATTTGCTCTGTATGTTTCTCCAGC
Source organism: Phodopus roborovskii (assembly GCF_943737965.1). Classification (NCBI taxonomy): domain Eukaryota; kingdom Metazoa; phylum Chordata; class Mammalia; order Rodentia; family Cricetidae; genus Phodopus; species Phodopus roborovskii. The sequence goes on along the minus strand of NW_026126418.1, from coordinate 26,462,522 downwards.
ACGGTCTTGACTCATTTGCTCATCTGTCCTCCCTCTCTACAATTGGATGCCAGGAGTATGACTCAGTGCTTAGTTATGGGTGCCCGCTTCTTAGGGTTGGTCTTTTTACAATGTCCCAGATTTCCTGGATGGTTTGTGTCACAAGTTTTATAGATTTAACATTTTGTTTGACCAGTATATCCACTACTATTGTATGTATACAATTTTCTCCTTCATCTCTTATATTCAGTTGGTGAAGTTTGCCTCTGTAGTTCTGTTTTCTGTTCACTTACCTGTATTTTCCATTTCCAGAATTCCCTCTATTCGTGTGTTGAGCAGTTTTATTCATTTTCTCGAACTGTTCATTCTTTGTTTTCTTGGCTTTCTTTATAAGATTTATTCATTTCCTTCAATTGTTTGTTTTCCTTGATTTCTTTAAGGGATTTATTCCTTTCATCTATAAGGACCTCTACCATCTTATTTCAGGGTCTTTCTCTTGTGCTTCAGCTGTTCTGGGATACTCACATCCTCCTTTAATAGGGTTCTGGTGGAGTTATATTCTCCTGGCTTTTATTGAAAATGTTTCAGACATCCATGTTTGGGTTGATTGTAAACCTAGGTACTGATTTCTGGGTTTGTCTTTGTTGGGTTGCTATTTTGTTCCTTTGTTTCTATTTTCTTTTGGATTTTTAGAGACTTTGATAGCTATGCATTGCCTATTTTCTTGACTTGCTTTGCTAGAGTGTTCCCAGGGAATGTCTGCTGTTTCCCTGTTCTGCTTAGCTGCTGGGTCCCAGTGAATGCCTGCTGCTGTTGAAAGCTAGATAGTGGTATGATCTGGCAGAAGGAGGGTTGGGGGAGAAGGTCTTTGTGATCCCTGGGGATGGGATTACGGAGGAGAGAGATACTACAAGTTCCCTGTTACAGAGCTGAGGATGACATTGGGGAGATTGGATCTCCAGAGTAGTAGGAGTGGTTTGAGTCTGCCTTCAGTTTATTTGTTGCTCTGGGAAGAGCAGTCTTTGGGTTAGCACATGCTGGGATTGGGGTCTGAGACATAGCAGTGGGGGAAGGGACATTAGAATGGGGAAGATCTATGGTATCCACAGGAGAAGGAGCTAAGGAAGGGGGTGGGGCAATAAGGCTGCTGTAAGTATTCTGTTGCAGAACTGGGCATGAGACTGTAGGATTATATCTGGGGGAACAAAATTCCAGAACATATTTCTATATACATTTTTTCTGAGGGCCAGAAAAGCATTTACATGTATGTGTCATTCATTCACATGGCATGGCTACAAAAAGGAAGTCACTCTCAACAGTAAAATGATATCACTAGAACCTGTATTGGAAGTGACCCAGATATTGAAAATATCAGAAAGAGAATTTTAAGTGCTCATTCTCATAAAACTATAATTTCTAATAGAAATCATAGTGAACAGGCATGAATAGATAAAGAATTTATCAAAGAGGCAAAAATAGAAGCAAGCAGGGAAGAAATATTATACATAGCTTTCAAAGATAAAGATAGAATAGGGTTTTTGAGACTGAGTATGTTGTGCTTACATAAAAGAATATTATTTCAGATCTACAAACAACAATCAGTGATTAAATAAAAATTCCAATAGAAGAAAATTTGGATTTAGACAAAAATAATACAAATAAAGACCTCTACAAATAATTAGAATAAATTTAAATTATCTTCCTTAATTATGTAAAATGATAATTGAGGATTTAACAAAAACCTATTGGCTTTATAAGAAGAGCATATGTGAAATGTAAATGTAGAATGACCACAACACCAATATGATAGGTGAAAAAGCAATCAGAAGAAAGCTTGTATTCTACATGAGGTAAGGTAGTGTATTTAAAATACACTATTCTACCTGAGGTAAGGTAGTGTATTTAAAGTGCACTATAATTATGTGCACAGAGAGTCTGTGGCAACTCATACATTTTGGAAAAAGATGTATATAATATACAATCACGGTGATGAAATATAATTGTGTAGACTAGTCAATTATAATTAGTCAAAAGGAGAAAAAGGAACAAAGAACAGATGGGAAACAAATAGCAAGATGGTAGATTTTAATTTAACTGTATAAATATTTATATTTTATAGAATGTTTTAATGCACTAATTAAAAGACAGAGATTTCGAGACTGAATTAAATGTAACTTTACTCATTTAAAAGAACTTTAATATAAAGAAAAATATAAATCAAAATAAAAGGATGGGAAAAGATATGCATTTGACGATAGTAATTAAAAGAATGCTGACCAAGTAAAATATCCCATCAGGTAAAGGTGCTGAGTCAAGTTTGATTATCTGAGTTCTATGGCCACAACCACATGATAGAAGGAGAAAGCTACAGGTGGCAATCCTCTAGTCTCCATATGCATGTCATGGCACTTGCTTGCATGTATGTGCACCCACAAATACAATAAATACTCACATCCGGAGGGTGGTGGTACATACCTTTAATCCCGGCACTTGTGAGGCAGTGCAGTCAGATCTTTGTGAGTTCAAAGCCAGCCTTGTCTATAGAGTGAGCTCTTGGACAGCCAGGGCTATTATACAGAAAAACACTATCTTAAACAAACAAACAAATGCAAACAATAATGTTCTGAGTAGGTTTTTCCTTCCGGCCTGGACCCACATCATGCCAGCCCCAAATAACACACAGAGACGCTGTATTAGATATAAAACTGTTGGCCAGTTACTTATTTCTTATCAGCTAGATCTGTCTTAAATATTAACCCATTTTATTAATCTAAGTACCTCCATGTGGTCTCATCTTACCAGAGAGAGGGGCTGGCGTTCTTCTCTCTCTGTCCTCCATCTTGAATCTCTTCCCTACTCCTTCAAGAATCCTCCTTGTCTCCTAGTCCTGCCTATCTTGCTTTCCTATTGGCCAATAGTGCTTTACTCATTAAACAATAAGAGAAATGTATAAACAGAATGACATCTCTCATCATCTCATCTTTTCTGTCTAAATAAAAAGAAGGATTTTAATCTTCTTTTAACAAAAAGTTATCAAATAAGAACCAAAGTTAACACTATTTAGTCCATTAACATTTAGTAAGACTTAAAGAAAATATTCTATCATCTATCCTATCTTTGTAAGTCTAAAGTCTTATATGTAACTTATCTTTAATCCTAACTAAGGAAAACTATAACCATAACTATTTGTCTTCAACTCCTTCAAAGACCACAGAAGGATAATATATAAACTCTAGAAATGACAGAGACAACTCACTGCCTGGTCAGTCCCCCAAAGTTCTTCTGTAATATTCCATTATCAGCCCATAGGCCATAGTATGTCTGGTGGCAGACTCTTCAGCAAAGCTGGAAAATTTAAACTGTCTTCTTGTATTGGCAGTTTGTCAGTCATTTTTCTCTGTGTCCTGGCAGACTCTTCCATTCCTGTAGCAATGCCCTTCTTGTATCAGCAGTCACTTTCCGGTGGGTCCTGCATGTCCAGTTTATATCTGGCCCAAAATGGCTGCCCTTGCCATATTGGAAGCAAACTCAATAGCGAGGTTCTCTGATGTCCAACTTCCTTTCTGATGCAGGAGCAGTTGTGCTTCAGTTAAGAAAAACCATAAACCATTTTAAATGCCATATTCTGTAGATCTTTGAAAGGTTTGAAGAATGCCTATCCATCTCAAATGCATCTCTATATACCTAAAAAAACCTAACTAACACTATAAGTTTTGACTATTATAGTAACTATCTATAATCTGTACTAAATTTTACATTACATTTCTAAACGAGCTATATGAACACAATATCTAAACAAGAGGAGAAATATACATATCACAAAATTGACCTTAAACTGTATCAATAAATGAAAATCCATTTCAAAATAAAGTATTCACATCTATACCATAGCCCCCTTTTTACCTATAAAGAAATATTGGTTGTGAACATTAACCATTTATAACCAGCCCCATTTAAATGAAAACAAACATTTACAAACAATATTTGGGAATTTGGACGTTGTTCTTTCCAAACTGCTTCCTGCTGGTAGGGGGCGCTGTCATGGTGATCCTAAGAAGATGCAGAAATCCCGGCTTCAGGGGGTCTTGATCAAACCGTGTTAGTCTGGAAGGAATCCACAGCTTTTCATTTTCTGTGAAAACAAAAATAAAACCCCAGTAACCTGTCCTTAGATTTAAATTTTTGAGTCAAAGCATTTTTAAAATATATAAATTGATTTAATCCAGAAGCATTTCTTTTAACAGTTGTTATTTCCTCAGCAGTCAACTAATTTAAAGATAACAGAACAGCATATAGTATCCACACTGTTTTTGTGCTTCCCATCTTACGTGGTTTTTTTATTACTTTATTTTTTTACTTTTATTTTTTTCTTTTATTTTTTGAGACAGGGTTTCTCTGTATAACTTTTATCTGTCTTGGAATTAACTCTGTATACCAGGTTTACTTTGAGATCACAGAGATCTGCTTGCCTCTACCTCCCGAGTGCTGTAATTAAAGGCATGTGCCACCAATGCTCCAGCTACTTTCTGTCTTTTCAAGCTAATTTATTCTCATTCTTTTTCTCTCCCAAGCCTATGTGTATTTTTTTTTCTTAATGTGAATCTGTCTTTATCTTTTTGTGGTTATGAGTCTTTTATCTGCTAAACAACATTACTAAAATGAAAACCACAATTGTTTCAGCCGCTGTCTATCCAAGATGTCTGTGGATACTTTTACCGTCAGAACTGAGAGCTACGCTCACTGCCTTGGTCTATGTTGCCATCAAGCAGCATGTTGCTGGCTTGGAGATTTGTTCATTGCCATTGGCAGTTCTCGTACACACCATTCAGTTGTTAGCATAGCACTTTAAAGCCTTGCGGTTTTTTTTTTTTTTTTTTTTTTTGTTTTTTTTTTCTTTTTTTGCCACTTATGCTGAGTCAGGAAACCTCCCTTAAAGGAGCTGCAAAATTTCTGCTTGTCTCTAGCAAAACAGAACCCAACTGAGAAAAATGTTGCTACCAAGAAGGCTTGCTTGTCTCTATTCTTTTTTTTTTTTTTTTAATCTAAAACCCTTTTTTATGCTTTTGTTAAGTTTTAAGTGGAATTTCTTTGGTCTGCGTTGGACGCCATTATGTTATAAGTAAAGTTTTCCCCTGCTGGTCTTGGCCCACCTCCATGCCAGCCCCAAATAACACTCTGAAACTCTGTATTTGATATAATTGCTGTTAGCCTGTTACTAGCATTTCTTATTAGCTAGCTCTGTCTTAAATATTAACCCATTTCTATTAATCTAAGTACTTCCACGTGGTTTCATCTTCCACCAGAGAGAGGGGCTGGCATTCTTCTCTCTCTCTCTGTCCTCCATCTTGAGTCTCCTCCCTACTCATTCTGGAATACTCTTTGTCTCCTAGTCCTACCTGTCTTGCTTTCCTATTGGCCAACAGTGCTTTACTCATTAAACAATAAGAGAAACCTATATACAGAATGACATCTCCCATCACAATAAATACACATACAAATGCAGAACTTTACTAAAATTTAACTTTAAAAAATAATCCTGAGTGACTACATTTATATTAGACAAAATAGACACTAGGCCAATGACTGCAATCAGAGAAAAGAGGAAAATTACATGATGAGAGTACAATTACTCAATAAGCAAACTGTTCCTCAATGCATGTGCCTTGAAAAATGACCCTTCAATAACTGGAAACAGAACTTGATAGAAGCAAAAGGAGAAATAGAAAAATCCACAATGAATTTTTTCAACTTCAGTTCTCTTCTCTCAATAATGTAGACCCACCTCAAATAAACTGATAAAAAAAATTGCAGAATACAATCAATAACTTTCACCTAATGGTCAATTTTAGAATGCTTAATGATAATATTTATATGTTTTTTCAAGTATTTCTCTCCAACTTAGGTTATGCTCTGATATAGAAAGCAAGCATTAACAGATTTAAAAAAAAAATGAAGTCATACAACTTCTTTTCTTTAAGACACTATAGCATAAGCAAACAAGAAATTAATAATAGACCTTTGGAAAAAAATCTTTATAGTTGAAAATCAGACAACATTCTTCTAGCTACCCCCTAAATCTAGAAAGAAATTGTGAAGTTAACTGGAAAATATCTTGAACTGACTGAAACTAAAAATATATCTTGAAGCTTTGTGGGTGTTGTGCTTAGAGAAAAACTTATATGACAAGAGTAAGACATATATCTTGATTATTGAAGAGATTTAGCCATACAATTGTCTGAAGTCATAGATCTACACAACTAAAAGTATGAATGGTGGTTTGGAGGGATGGTGATGCAGGCAAGAGAGGACCCACTATGCAATTATGAGGACCCAAATTCAGAAATCAGCACCTGCAGGTCAGCGTGGGCATTCTGCAAATGTCTATAACTCCAATTCTGAGGGCTCTAAAGTACTCTTCTGGTCTCCGAATTCACAGAGGTGAATTCGGATACTTCATGAGGATACTTACACACAGATACAAATTTAATAAAACTAAAAGTGTGAATAATGCTTTATGTAAATTATACCATAGGGAATATGGGCTTAAAACAATGTAGTTCTTGCTGGCATAGAGGCACATAGCTATAAACCCTCACCCCCCCATCCCCCCACCCCCTAACCCCCCCACCCCCGCGCAGTGGAGATGCAGAAACAAAAGGATCTCAAATGGAGGCTAGTCTTGGCTGTCAGCAGAGGGCTGCTTCTTCTCCTCCATCTGTTACAGAAGAGGGAATCAAGTGGAAAACAAGCACATCTCCTTCCCTCTATCAATGTTGGCTATGTAAATGACACTGCTTAAAGTCTACTAACCTAATGTATCAACTTCTCATGCTTTTAAAACAATGTAATCTTTTCAAAATATAAAATGGATATTTTTATTAATGATATATGACACAATGATCTTCCCCTTTCAGTTTTTAAGTTGACAGAACATACTACCTTAAATGACTGCAATTCTATTAAAATTTATTTTTCTTTTAACCTATATATATATATATATATATATATATATATATATATATATTTCATATCAATCCCCCGTTCCTATCCTATTCCCTACTCATTTCACAGGGAGGGTGACGCCTTCCAGGAGGGATCATCAAGTCATTTGGAATAGGTTCTAGGCCCTCCCTTCTGCCTCTAGGCTAAGGGAGTATCCCTCCATGGAAAATGTGCTCCCAAAGTCTTTTCCTGCACCAGGGATACATCTTGGTTCCACTGTCAAAGGTCCCTTAGACTACTGCCCAGGCCTTCTAACTGAGACCCATGTTCAATGCATCTGAGTCAGTACAATGCTGGTTTCCCAGCTATCAGTCTTGCGGGCCATGAGCTCCCCCTTGTTCAGGTCAGCTGTCTCTCTGGGTTTCTGTAGCCTGGTCTTACCCCCATTTTCTTTTCACTCCTCCCTCTCTGCAACTGGATTCCAGGAGTTTGTCTTTTAACCTTTTCTTATACTCTGTATTTTCTTTCATTTCATACAAAACCTGGGGGGGGGGGGAATAAGTAAAATAATGAATGTTCATGATACCATCTTGTTTTAAAAATGAGTTTTAAAACTTCATAGTGAGGTAAGTCATGTTTTTGTTCTACATCTTTGTTAGAAAAAAATCATAATTTAAAAATTATAGCAGGTAAGACATTTTCTGTACAATGCTTTTGACAATTAACCCTATGGCACATGAAAATGACTCAGGAGTTAAAGAGTCTGAGGCTGAATGCAGGGAACCTACACTTTCCCACAAGTTACATTGACAAATCAATCACCTCACACAATAGCCTGTACTTAACATGCTATAAATCTCATTATTATGAATTAAAAAGAAGTGAGAAGTGTGAGCTTATCCTTTAAGTGCTAGGGCTATGATGCTTAGCATAATTTTAATGAGTTGCCCTATGACTTATTCATAATTCAGCTTTAATTGAAATACAGATATCTTTGGAAACACTTCATATTGAAAAAAGGAACATGTTTATATGAAGCAAAATGTTATATAGAACTTTATAGAAGTAATATATAATTGCAGTTACAATCATTTTTTTTGCATCTAGTTATAGGCATTTCTGAGGGTAGATGTGTGATCTCAGGCCTGGGGCTCTCTGAGCTTCCTGTTTTTTTGTTGATATAAGATTCAATTTACTCAAAGGAAGGTAAACACTTTTACTATTTATTAGGTCATGGGTCTAGCATTCATTGCATTTTAGAATATATGGTGGGAATTTTAAAACCATATCAATTTATACTACTCTTGCTTGGCATGAAAGGAAAAGGAATCTCTTTCATTCATTTTTATTGTTTTCCTATTTTTATTGTACACACATTTTTAGCAATGATAACTAAACACTAAAATTAAAAGGTGCATTTCTTCACAATTCTATCACCTCAACCATTCTAACTTTTAATTTTTTATTATTCCATTTGAAACAATCAATATGTGTCCATTTCTGAAAATATACTAAACATACTATTTTCACTTATCCAGTAAATATTTATCAAATGCCAACATTGCTTATAACCTGAGGATATATCAGAGTGAAAAACCCACACTTTCACAAATAATAAACTCTGGGGTGTTAAGGCAAACAATAAAAAGAGAGAAAGAAGTAATGTTATTACTAAAAAGTTTAGCTCTATGATGGTCAAAGTATAGGGATACTAGAAAGAGCATCATATTTTAAGTAGGACACAAGCAGACTAAATCTCCTAAAGGTTGAAGTACAAGGGATGAAGCAGTCATCCCTGTGGACACTTGGGAAAGAAATTTCTGACAAAGGCCAGGTCTAGGCTTCTACTCAGAAATACACCCGGAGAGCAGTGAGGGGGGCATGTAGGGAGCCATGGGGAGGACCCAAGTGCGAACCCAACTGATGGAGCTTGACTCACCTTGATAAAAGGAGACAGACTTGGTTTTTTCTACCTTAGGCTCTCTCCTACATTCACAATTTCCATTTGTCCCTCTCCACTCCCATCACTATGAAACTATTGTAATGTTGTGTACCTTAAAGTATTAAGTATTGCTCTTTACTTCGGTTAATTTTGACCATAGTACAGATGATATTATATATAAAGATTACAGAAAAAGAACTCACTCAAAGTTCATGTCCCTGCCAATGGCTGCTTAATTATGAAAACAATGGTGGTTGATACATGGCAGATGAATCATTAATAATCAGGTAGGTTCAGCCTGTGACTGTATGTGGCTGGATTCAGAATTTGTTTCAAAGAGAACTACTTGGAACAGTGCAATTCTGAGAAACACATACCTTCCATTATAGCTTTTAAAAATCTATCTTCTTCCTAGGAGATGGTATTAGAATTTATTTATCTCACACCAGTGTTTCATACCTCTGCCAGTTATTCTGAAATATTTATTCATGTTTTTTCAAAACTATTGTTGGTGTACTTGTATATGTTATCAACAGAAGCAGAGCCTGATCATTACTATGAAATGCTTTCATGATCTCATGTTATTATTTCTTTTTAGCTTCAGCCAGCTTAATCTGTGTTCTTGAAATGTGCCAATTAAACAACACATCCACGTTTTTCCTTTATGCTTTCAAGTGGTTAGTTAATTAGATGATTTGCTATTTAAATGCTACCCAACCTATACAACTGTTCATTATGTTTATTCCCACTTTAAATATAGATGCAGAAACAATGAAACTTAGACTAAATATTAATTATGTGAAATTGAATGCCTTCAATTCATTTCTGTATATTTTGCCAGTTTCACATTAGATGTGTCCCTGTGCGGAAGGTTATTCAGTCAAACGCTCTTTCATCTTCATCATTTACTCCTTATCAAAGAAGTCATTCTTTGGAGTGATAAGTGAAATAATTATGTTGTAACATATACTGAAACAATTATTTCCCCTTTAGTATTTTAAAAGCTGTCTAAACTGATATGCCATTTATAAACACACACCACACTTTAAGGTTGTATTTTCATTCAATAATACAATTGAATGTATTTAAGTGCAAACACCTATTTCTAAGAGACAGAAGTCTTTTTGTTACATAGAATATCTGTCCTATTTTTCTTTCATTCCTCTTCAGCAATGCCTGTTGTCCATTGAGATGCATTTTTTCCACTTTCCCCTTTCCATTTTATGGCTATTGTCTGACTTCCCATATATTCTCCCATTTTGGGGTCCCATAGCTGGTTTCATTGAAACACTCTACTCATTTTATTCTCCAGTCTATTGATTTATTATCCACTACAATGGTCCACAAAATATCTAGCACTACAATTCCCTGACATGACTCTCCTCAAGGCATTTTCCTCCCCAGCTCTACTTCATTGAAAACAAGCTCAGCTTTCCAGTACCTCCCTCTCTAATCTCCGATTTCTAACTATTATTACAGCAGCTGCATTCCAACAACTCTGATTACATGAGAACATCCAGTTCTTTCATTCCCTAATTGTCATTGCAATCCATCTTTGTATCCCCATCTTCCATAACCAGATCAGAATCTGGTGAAAAATTAACTTTAAATCCACACAACCCTTTAATCTGTATCTACATCTACAAAATTTTGGTGAATATTCATTTAGTGATAATATATATGCTTTATATTTCCTTAATAAATAGCCTTCCCTCCTCTCTGGAATAGAGATTTTGGACCAGTTTGCTTTCTTTTTATAGCTTCTAACACATCACTATTTCCATCTTAATAATAGACAACAATTCCATCTCCATACTCTGAGTGAAGAATGACTATTTCAAATGAGAACTATCAGGCTGGTGGCTGAGTGAATGAGTAAGGGAACATGTGGGCTAAGGCTGGCTGAGTTCTATCCCATGAAAAAAAGGAAAATCAAATTCCACATGTTCTTTGATTTTCATGTGTGTGGCATGCATAATCTCACACACACACACACACACAAGGCACACACACACATAAACATATACATGCACACATACAAATTAAACTTCATCTAGATACCATGTCTAGCTGCAGTGATTTCTTGTTCTCATTGTCTGTCTTTATTCCTATATTCCTTGTCTATATCACCACATTCTCAATTATCTCTTCAGTTCTTTTGAAGAAGACTGTTGAAGCACTGCTGACATAAATGTAATAGGCCTCCTAGCAGCAGTAACATGGGTGGCCTCACTTTTTACCCTCACATGAGATTTACTGACACTATACACAGTAGTACTCACTTCTAATTCAGGGCTGCTGTTTCCTCTTGACAAACATGTCCATGAATTTCTTTCAATTTTGTACAACTCCTGAGTAGAAATACTGCCTGTCTTGGTTTAATACTATTTTCCTGAAATATTTTTGAAGTAAACAGCTTTGAAAGAGATACAAGCTATTTCCCTCCAGTGAGGAGTTTAGGTATAGAGACATGTCTTCTTCTACTTGTATAATACCATAATAGCTTCTTGGGTAACAATCAAAACTATAGAGAATTTAAGTTTCTTCAGTATATAGTTCCTCCAGTAATAGGACAAACCACTGCACGTGTGCCATATACCTATATTCTTCTCTGTCACTTATAGTGAGATCTGGAAGTGAGAAAACTGATAAAATATGTTGTTGTTCATGATTCCTGTAATATTATGAGCGATGGAGTACTTGTCTCTCATAGAGTTTCATATCTTCTAGGAGGATCATCAAACTTGGCATAATAATTTGATTGCAAAAACTGTGACATCTCAGACTAGTCTCAATTCTTGCCAGTTATGGAATAGCACAAAGCTATATGTTAAAATATTTTCTGTTTAACCATAGTCATCTTTTCCTCTTCAGTGATAGTCTTATTAATATAATATACTGGTGTTAAATAATGTCTTTTCTGCAATGAATGTCAAAAATCAGGTGACTCTAAGAGTGTGAACTTACATGTGGGTCACTAATTCTTATCCCTTGGTAAATGTGTCTGTTTCTATGTCAGTACCATATGTATCATGACTCGAGGCTTGGGATACTGGTGGCTCCTGTAGTTGTTTCATTGTTTACTATTATTTAGCTATCTTGAGTATTTTGTGTTTCTATATGAATTATAAGACTCATTTTTAAATTTCTGTGAGAAATTTCATTGAAAGTTTTTTTTAAGATTATAATATAATTATGTAATCTATACATTTGTTGAGTACATTCGTATTTCTCCATATATATAATCATTGAAATATGTGGTGTCTTCAGAAACAGGGTCATATCATGAAGTTCTGGAGTGCAATCAAGAGGCATTCTAATATCTAGTAATGTTTTAGGGTCTATAGAACTTACTGACCAACAACTCCAAAAGAAGTAACCCATTCCTAGCACTAGGTTAGCCTCTTTTTTTTTTCCATTTTTTTATCTTTTGATTTCATTTTACATTCTACCCAGTTATCCATCCCACCCCTCCTCTCACCCTCTCCCACCTCCCACCCCCCTAGCCCACACCCAGTCCACTCCTCCTCACAGGTAAAAAGCTCCCATGAGGAGTCAACATAGTCTGGTAGGACCATGATACAAACCTGTTACATGAGTTAGCTTGTTGGAGCCCATTCCTTAGGGCAGTATGCCATATTAGTCTTAATGTATAGAAGAGGGGCCAGACCCTGCCCCAGCCTATTGGGTTAGCCTTTTCACTTGATAAATTGCAGTGTCTAGTAGTGGCTCTGTTGCCTTATTTAAAAGTAACTCCATTTAATCCCATTCTCCTCTGTCCCTGTCTCTCCATGTCTCTTTGTACCTATCTCTGTCTTACTTTATGTCTCTCAGTCTGTATTTGTGTCTATGTCTGTCTCTTATTACAGACCCATGAGCAGCATTTCTGATGTAAAACAAGCATCCATGCAAAGATAATATAGTGTGATATTGGATACTTCTCTAGTACTCTCTGTCTTTCTTCCACTCTTTCTCTCTCACTGGTGAGCTCTTCATACAGTTCAAATTAAGCATTTAATCTCTTAATGGCAAATCAAGTGAAACCCAGCCTGAGGCTGGTGAAAATTGTTAATTATAGAAGTGACAGAGGAAATGAAAAGAAATACAGCAAATACATTTAAGCTGTATATAAATGAAAGTAGTAAAAGTCAATCTAAACATCTGTGGCTTGTGACATCACATGCCTTATTTTTCAGCAAAATCCATGAGGCAGAAGATGATAGATTAATATTGGTTTACATTTTCAGAACTAGATAAATTGCCTGAGAATAGAAAGATTGCATTTGTTGATTTGTTGATCATAGTATAAGAGCATTCTATTATCTTCCCCTAGGGAAGGATTTTTCAATATTCTTTGAGTACCCAGGACTCCAACTTTTTATCTACTATTAAGATGATCTTGTATATTTTTGTCTAATGAAAAAAAGGAACCTTCCTTCAACAGTATCAACTATTGCATAAACTATGGCTTTTTCCTCTAGCCTTACCACCTGATTATTTTAGCTCCCAGCTATAAGACTACTATATGTTCCTCTCCTAATTCTATATTGAGCAGATGCAGAACATTCTAAACCATGGACATTTGCTGGTGTGACTGAATGTTTAAGTAGTAAAATGTTAAAATAGTAAAATAATTCTTCATCTTATTTAAGATTTTCTTTTAAAGGAAATGTATAAATCGTGACTCATTCATTTCATGCATTATTGGTGGTGGCTCATGAAATGGTCAGTTGAATTAACTCAAGAATAGTGTTCACTTTTCATAATCATATAAAAGGCTCCCTTTGTTTGACTCTGAGGCCACTCGTGGCACTGAAATCACAATATTGAAATCATTTCAAGCAGGAAGGAGGTTTCCGACCATCACTATAAAGAGGTCAGTTTTCAGCAGTGAAGATATGGCTAGTCCTCTTTAAGGATCTCTGTGTTATTTTTTAAAGGTGCCATGATTTAGATATTTTGTGAACTCTATTTCTAGCAATAGGGTGAAGAATATAGAAAATGTACAAATTCATGTTAAAATGTGTGTAAGCTGTAGATGGAGGACTAATGGATAGAGGGTCTCCAGGAGGGGTTATTTAATTACCAATCTTACATAGTGATATTTCAGACAAGCCACATCAGATGGACAATAAATTTGAAGTCACCAGACAATTAGGCATGTCATGAAAGAGGACACAGAATTGGTATTATAGAAATAGACAGTGAACATTCAAGGTAGGTAGATAGTGTATAGGAAACATGTTGGAGCAACAAAACCATCTGCCACTAAAACACAAACTGTTACTATTTCCACCATGAATCATCAGTCCCTTCATTGCTAACATCCCCTTTAGTCTCATGACTCATTTCCAGTATATAAATTCTGTCATCAGTCTAGTTCTAAGGACCTGTCTTTCTTTTGATTATGAGGATGTATGTTATGAGCAGTTTCCTACCAGCCTGGTCCCACAGCCATGTGAGACACTATTAATCATAAAACTGTTGGCATGTTACTAGTGTTTCTTATTGGCTAGCTCTGTCTTAAATATTAACTCATTTCTATTGATCTAAGTATTTCTACATGGTCATATCTTACTAGAAAAAGGAACCAGACCTCTTACTTCTCCCATGACGTATATCCTGACCCATCTCTACTACATCTCCCAGAATTCTCCTTGTCTCCTAGTTCCACCTATATTGCTTTCATATTGCCAACAGTGTTTTATTCATTTGCATCTCCCATCATCTCTTTTCTGTCTAAAATAAAAAGTTTTAACTTTAACGTAGTAAAATATATAACAAAACAGTTATCAAATAAGAACTGTAGTTAACAATATTTAGTCCATTAACACTTAGCAAGATTTAAAGAAAATATTCCATCATCTAGTCTATCTTTGTGAGCCTTAAGTCTTATATGTAACTTATCTTTAATCCTAACTAAAGGAAACTATAACCATAATTATCTGTCTTCAACTCCATCAAAGACCACAGAAGGATCATATACAAACTCTAGAATTGACAGAGACAACTTGCTGGCTGGTCTGTCACCCAAAGTTCTTCTGTAATGATTCATCTTCAGTCTATAGGCCATAGTGTGTCTGGTAGACTCCGTAGCAAAGCAGGAAACTTTAAACTGTCCATCTGTATTGGCAGTTTGTCAGTTTTCTTTGTGTCCTGCAGAATGTCTGGCAGTCTCTTCTATGAAGCAGGAACCCTGTAGCTATGTCCATCTTGTTTCAGCAGTTACTTTTCTGTGGATCCTGTGGATTCTGTGGATCCTTTATACAGCATAAAGTCAAACAGTCCAGAGAAGAACAGTGTCTTGCCAAAATGGCTAGTCTTGCCATATTGGAAACAAACTCCCCTTGTTGATGCCATTTTGTTACAAGCAGTTTCCCACCAGCCTGGTCCCAGAGTCACATCAGCTCCAAAATAACACACAAAGACTCAATTATAAAGTTGTTGGCCAATCGTTATAGCTTCTTGTTAGCTAGCTCTGTCTTAAATACTAGTCCATTCTATCAATCTATGTGTTTCCATGTGGTCTTATCTTACTGGAGAGAGTCCAAACCTTTTCTCTTACACCTTATGTCTTGACTCCTCTATACTACATCTCCTGGAATCCTCCTCATCTCTTAGTCTAGCCTATCTTGCTTTCGTTTAGGCCAACAGGGCTTTATTCATTAATGAATAAGAGAAACAGATTTACAGAATGACATCTTCCATCAGATTTGTCTACAAATCCTTTTAATTTTGGCAATAAGATGGGATCTCCCTCAGTTCTCATGGCATGGAGCCAATGAATAACCTATGAAAACATTTGACAGTGGATTATGCACAGCAAGCACTTTGTGAACTACAGATGTAGTTCTTTCATCACTTACAAAAAAAGGCATATTACTTCAAGACATCAATAACAATATTATTTACATCAGTGTCACTAAATATTGCTTGGGTTTTCAACTTTTTTCTCCCTTCACCCTTTTAAATTCATTTTTGTTTTAATTACATGTTTAAGTACTGTATTTACACCATTGTGACCTCTCACTCTCTCCCCTTTAACTCTTGCTATGTGTCCCCAATACTCCTTTTGAAATTAATGACCTCTTCTTCTTTAGTTACTGTTGTTATAAACACACACAGAAACACACACACACACACACACACACACACACACACACACACACACACACACACCCTGCATTGACATTAAGGATATAAGGATATTTGGGAAAGCCATGTGGAATCATCTACTTTAAATGGATTTATATCAGATAAACTACCCAAGAAAACCTAACTACCAGACATAGGAGGCATATAACCTTTATTTATAACATATATGTATGTTATAAACTAGAGGTGTTAAAATCTGAATCCATTTAGTGTTGCTCATTTTACACATATGACTACTGAAGTTGTAGACTCATCTCTAAAGAGATGAGACCTCATCTCTAAAGAAAACTGATTCTCCCTTTTTCAGTGGCCATTGGTTACCTATATATCTTAATTCAGGTGTGGGACTTAGTGAAATTTCTCTCTCTTACTTTGGCAGGTCAACTGGTATTGTTATTAGTGAGTTCTTGCTTGGATTTCATGGGTATAGGTTTTCTCTGATGTCTAGAAGACACCATAGAGTGCAAGCATCATTATAGATATATCAATTGGGATTGAGCAACCCATGTCTTTTTTCTCTGTATTTGCATTTTGATCAGTTTTGGATCTCTGCAAATCTCTGTCAAAAAGATAAGAAAGCATCTTTGATGAGAGTGAAACCTACACTTATCCCTGGGACTAAGGAAAACCATTTAGAATGAAGTTTAGTATTACACTGATTTAGGAAAGTGTCAGTAGTGGACTTCTTCAGAGATCTATAACCTCATTAGCCATAGGTGGTTGACGAGGTTTACAATACCAGGCATGAGTTCCTTCTTGTTGAGCATGACTTTGGTCCAATTAAAAAGCTTTTGTGTATTCCCAAGGTATAAGTGTCACTATTGTACCCTTGGAAACATCTTGCCAGGCTAGTCATTCTTGTGAGTCACAAGCTGTATAGTTGGTTGGGACAAATGATTGCTATTCTCCCTTTGCACTTAAAGAAGAATATAAAGACTTCATAAAAATCATTAAAGAAAGGGAAATTATTACATTTGGACAAATTTACATGTATTTGAATAGAAAAGGGTCAACTAAGACATGTGCAAGACAAAAGTAATATTTTTAATTGCAAAAAAAATTCTTGGATATATTTGAGTCTTCGTTTTTTTTTTTTTTTAACATGACTTCTTTTAAAGAGATATACAGATTTTTTATTGCTCCAAAACTCTCTTTTTCACTCTTTTTTTTCCCTCTATCCAATGGGGGCTCTAGTAGCCCATTTCCAGTGCAATATTTTTTCATTCTCTGGAGTCCTTATATTTACTTATTTAATTCGCTTGTAATTTATTTTAAAATTTGAATATTTGAGACTAAGTATGACTTTGTGTTCATAATTGCAAATGGTTGCTTCTGGATCTTGTTCTGATTATTTTATCTTAAACCTTTGAGAATATTATGTTTATTTAGAGTTTATTTTCTAGAATGATCACTTATCATTTGTAGTCTGCATTGCATTGCTGCTCTTGTGTATGGAACTGATGCTTTTCAGATTTTCAGTCAACTTTGTTTTAGGAAATATGAGGCCCAGGTTATGGCTCCTACTGCTTCTATGGGTTGATGCAGACCACAATATTGAAGCATGATGATGCTTAGTAGAAAGGATCACCACCACACTATCCCTTGACTTGCCTTGACTATTTTCTTTTCCCCAGATGACTCTGACCCTTGATGGAGAATTAGATAATGTGGAGATGTCACTGGGTTTGTCATAATCATCAGACATTTTTGTTGTCTCTCCCAACCGTATCAGTCTCCTGTGTGGCCTGTGGCCTAGAGGCACTGGGTGATCAATGCTGCTCTAGGCCTCAGACCATCACATAGCCAGAAAACTTTCAATAGAAACATGACAAAGCCCTTCTCATTGTTTCCTTCTATTTGTGGAACATTGTTCCAGCCACATCTTTTTCATTCTCTAGCACTTTTCTAAACACCTACAGATCTTTTTTCTTTTAACCTGTTTTGCTTTACCTCCAGGACATCTGGATGAAACAATGGAAAATGCCAACAGGATAACAGTTTTGTTGAATCCCATTGGAATTTTTAAAATGATTCTTATCATGATAATAATTTCAGTGGAATGCTATCTCCATTCTATGCTTGTCCTAAGTTTTTTTATATCACCAAATCCTCATAAAACACATAAGAAATGGATATATTTATCAGCCTCCTTTCACAGATGAGAGAAATGAAGTATTGACAATAACTTCTCATAGCCACATTACAAATTTAAACATACAAATTAAAAAGTTGAGTCCATCCAAGATATACTATAATTTACAGTCTTAGGTAGGGCTTCAATTTCTGTGATGAAACAACATGATCATGGCAACTCTTATAAAGGAAAATATTTAATTGGAGTGGCTCACTTACAGTTCAGAAGTTCAGTCCATTATCATCATGGTAGGACACAGCAGCATTCAGGTAAACATGGTGCTGGAGAAGTAGCTGAGGGTCTTACATCTTACATACAACAAGAAGTGGTCTATATATTACACTGAGTGAAGTTTGAGCAAAAGAAACCTCTATGTCTTCCCCCATAGTGACACATTTCCTCCAAAAGGCCACACCTGCTTCAACAAGGCCACACCTCCTAATAATGCCAATCCCTTTGGGAGCCATTTTCTTTCAAACCACCACATTCACTATTTTTGTGTAAATTCATTTTTTTTCTGGGTAGATATAATATTCAGCAATCTTATAGAATGTGAGTAATATTTTGTTTATACACAAAAGATACTGCCATTGAGATTTTGTTTGTTTGTTTTGAGACAGGGATTAAAGATATGTGCCACAACACCTGGTCACTGAAATTTTCTTGTGGGATCCTCATTCTGCCTATAGTCCATAGAAAGCCGCAAAGCTATTCACTTTGCTTTTAGGTGTTGGTATTATCTTTCCCAGGGCATAGGGGAACAAGTTACTTTGGAAAAATGAAGGTGTTGAGAGACAGGATTTAACAGAAGAGCTGTCTCTCAGTAAGCTTCTTCAGTTAGATTTGAACAATGTCACATCCTGGAAGCTACCTGGATTTTTTTTAGGGAAACAAATATTGAAGACTCAACTTCTACATGGTATGAAGCAAAGATACATAGCAATATATTTGCTTGCTGGCTCTGTGTGATCTCAATTTTGTCTAGTAACATGTCAGCCTGCACAGTTTTTAATCCAGACTTCCTGAGTTCTCCACTGACCCTCTTCTCTAGAGCCAGACTCTGGTAAATTTGCTTTCCCAGAGCTTCGAGGTTTGGGAAGAGGAAGCCAGCGGAAATGCTTCTGCTGTCTTTGGATAGTGGGAGATTTATGATAAGGCAGACATAATGGTCTCCCCAAGGCATCAATGCTCCTGTGGCTGGGTGTCAGAACTTACTAGAGCTCTGTGGTCCCCCAGTGCAGCTTCTATAGCTCCCTACACACATGCCCAAGGGAAGCTTGGAAGTGAATTGGTACAATTGCATTGACCTCTGCTCTTCTGAAGCAAGCTCAGTCATAATTCATATAAGATCCCTTAAATGTTAGGCACAGATGGCTCTTTAAAATTATCATAGAAAGGAAGCCCACGTGGTTTTTATAATAAAATAGAAAGCAGTGTGCCATCTAAGTAAAGTGAAAGATGAATTAGCTTACATATCTCTTTCAGAAATTGAGAGAATAGAAAAATGTCAAACTTACCATGCATTATCTCCAGAATTCAATCATCCAGTTAAAACAATAGTGATTTATAACATGCAGGAAAAGAAAAGGAGTCTGCGAGCTTTAGCGTTGAGACATTTTGTGTTCTCCAGAAAGTGTCAATTTATTGGGTTTTGGTTTCTAGTCCCACAGGGACCTTAAATAAAACTCCTCTGTGAGGTGTTAGCCAGTAGCTTGTAGAAAATGTTTTTTTGCCAAAGGCACAGAGTGTGACTCTTGAGTCGTCCCACAAGGCATCACTGACTCTGAAGGTGTCAGGAGTAAAATGACTCCATCTTATAATCTCTCCCAGAGGCAAAGAGCTTCTTGCTTCCAGAATAAATTGCTGGTGAGATCCATTTTCTAGCTGCCAGGATAGAGATCAACAAAGCTTTCACTCCAGTTTGCTGACAGGGAAAATGAGCCTGTCCCAGTTGGCAGGTGTATGTGATTTAAGAAATGGAAAACGTTATAGCCTGGCATCACCATGGTCCCAAGGAATGTCTTTATGTGTTGTGAGCACAACTATTTGTGAATTGCATTCACAGAGGGCCCACTCCTCCCTCCTGCTTCTGTGACTCTGATTCTTACTTTTGTACTTCTTCAGTACAATGCTTTGTTTGCTAGTCAGACCCTCCAACCCCCAGCTCCCCCCATCTCATTCCACTCAGAATGCTAATCTGATACCCTCTTGTGCACACTATAGTGCCGCTTTACATAAAATGTAGAAGCTTTCGTTTATTTCCTATATTTGTATTTGTTTCTGAGCAAATATCACTCTATTATTTTACATCCAAGAACACAGAAACACAAGACATGATCTAAGGTGGCTGAAGCTGGATACTCTATGTTCTACAGTTCTCTCTGCTCTCCTTGGAACAGTTTAGATGGAGTAGCAAAACAGAAGCTATTAAAAAGCATTTGAGCTGCTTGCTAAAATTAATCATTAATATTGTGCGTAATATGCGCCAAATACTCTTTTAAGCACCTCATATATTAAGCAACTGAATTTCCCTCACATCAGCCTGAGGTAAGGACTGTAATTTTCCCATCACCCAGGAAAAAAAGCAACAGCACAAAGAGGCTTTGTCAGTCATTTGAGACTAGCATTTAGTAAAGGCTGGAACTAGATGTTCAAACCAGAGCCTGTGTTCTTACCTCCTTATCTAGATTCTAAGAAGATTCTTGTTCTCTCTTCCAGAATGTCTTAAAGGAAGAATGCCCATGATGGTCTCCAGAACCCAAAGTTTCAACCCCATGCTTCCCTCAGACAAAAGTTGACTTTAATGCCAAAGTTCTCAGAATATGCTTGGAGATTAAGAGATATTGTTCAGTCTTCAATAATAACAGATCACAATGCCCCTGGACAGGCATTATAAACTAATAATGTGGCTTTTAAAAGGGAGAATATTGAGGAAGAGAAGTTTAGACTATGACTCTTAACATTTTCAAGTATTTGAACACTTAAAATGCAATTATTATTATTCCATCATAAAATTTAAAAATACTTAGAAGTAAAATAATTACAATCTTACAGCTGAAAGCTATTAACCACAGTTGAGTTGACTCATGCATAATATATATAACATATATAATATTATATATTACATATTATATGTAGATAATCAAAAAATTGGAGATCTTCTCTTCATATTGTTTTAAAATTGCCATTTCAATAACTTTAATGTTACTCTAAGAATACGTATTAATTTTAAGTTTTTAAATGAGCATACTGTAGAAGATTAGAAACTATACATAATCTCTACACTTAGATAATCTGTACATAATCTCTACACAAATGACACCATAATCAATCAATATGCTATTTTTCTTACCCTCCCTCTCAGAGATACTGTGAAATCACCTGGCCTAATACTGACATGAAGCCTGGCTGTGTTTCATGTGCTCATTTCAGTTTTAGTCAGTATTTGCTAAAACTATTTATGCCCACATTTGCTCTCGAATATAATCACAATTTATCTTTGCATCTAACTTGAGAATGATTTTCTTATATTCAAGATGCTTTTTTTTTATTAGTATCCTATGTCTCAGATGGGCCACATAGACAGAGGATGGATTCCCCCATTTCCCTCTGGAACTTTGCAGAAATCTACTGCTGCTGTGTACTAAATCTAGTAGAATTGACATTTTGGTTGCACACCCAACTTTCAGGCTGTTTTCCCCAGGTCAGGACTGAGTAGTTCAGTTGCTGGGTAGCACTTTTGTGATTGTTCCTGATGAGGCTCCTCACATTTTCTCAACACAATAATTAGCGATCAATGCCAAGCCAATGTATAATGCCATAATTTATGGGAAAATAAATGAGAAAAACTTACTGAAAGGGATATTTTGTGTTCCTGTGGTTGATTGCAGCTCTTCTCCTCCCCCCTCCCCAGCTCACATAGGTCAACTTGCATTTCCTTTCTATCCCTTCCCAGAAGTTCATGATAATTATAAGAACTAGCCATAGGGATGGCAATAAGATGTTCCCTCCCTAATTCTAATTATTTTAAATGGAGGAGAAATGGCCACATCACTGCAGTTTTCCAATTGAATCAATGTCAGTCAGGAAGCTGGAGGCTGAAAGGGCAAATTTTCCTGAGTGCTAATAGCTTAATAACCCCCTATTTCCTTGTACGAAATTATTACTTTGATGCTTGTTATTGCCACATTGCTCTGAACAGCAGAGGGATATGTGATGATGAGCACTGCTGTATATGATCAGAGTCTCACAAAGTATAGAAGACAGATGTGTACATGCTCACTCTTGTACCAATGCTGGTATAAGTTTGTATATGAGTTTTTGTAAGACAAGAGGAATACAGAAAAAAAAAAAAAAAAGGAACAAAGAGGCCTTTTGACTGGGACTTTGATGACTCAAGACCTACTTTAATTTTTCCCATTTAGCATGTCAGCATGGGAAACATCAAGTAAGAGGTCTCAGGAAAATGCATACAATAACTTAATGAAGTACATAGAGTTGCTAAGGTCCTAACAAGAATGGGGACTAGTCTAAACAATATGACTCTGTTTCTGAAAGGATGCCATCAAAATATATAAGAACCAGTGCTTCATCTTCAGCTTGACTGAGGGAGTTTCTACATCCATGCTAATGTGCTTGTGGCCGGATTCAGTTCTTTGTGGGTTAGTAGCTAGAAGACACCATTTTCCCTTGGGCTTTGGGCTATCAGTTGGAGGTTGTCCTTAACTCATTTATTGGTGGGTCTTCCCAATGTGGACATTTGTTTCCTGAAAGTCAGCAAGGAAAGACTTCTCTAAGTAAGACCAGTTTTGTGCTTATAGTAGTGCGTATTGCTTCTTGTGTCATGTGTCAGCCATACTCAGGAGGAGAGAATTGCATAATGGCAAGAATTGCAGGAAGCAGTGACCATGGGGGCACCTTAAAGTTTGTTTGCTAGCCTCAAAGGGAGTGTGTGTGTGTGTGTGTGTGTGTGTGTGTGTGTGTGTGCGCGCGCGCGCGCGTGCACGCATGTGTGTCTAAAGCAAGGGAGAGGGAGAACATCAGAGAATTAGCACATGCACCTCTGCTGAGTTTAAATCTCTAAGGCAAGTTAGCAGTAAGAAAACTTGGGACTAATAATGAAAAATAATATACATACATACATATATACCTACATGTATATGAAAACTTGGGACTGCCAGGTGGTGATAGTGTACTCCTTTGATCCCAGCACTTGGGAAGCAGAGAAAGGTGGATCTCTGTGAATTTGAGACAAGCCTGGTCTACAGAGAGAGTTCCAGGATAGCCAAGGCTGTTACACAGAGAAAGCCTGTCTTGAAAAAGAAAAAAAAAAAAGATAGAAAGAAAGAAAGGAAGGAAGGAAGGAAGGAAGGAAGGAAGGAAGAAAGAAAGAAAGAAAGAAAGAAAGAAAGAAAGAAAGAAAGAAAGAAAGAAAGAAAGAAAGCTTGGACCAGAGTTGATATTGAATTTGACTTTGAAATTCTCCAGAAAACTTTGTTTTTTATTCTTAAGGCAATGAACTGTTGGTTGAAGTTCTTCATATATATCACTGAAAGTAATATCCTCCCCTTTAGATCTTGGAGTTTACCACATTAAGACATTAGCAGCAACACCCGAATTAGTACAGATTAAGTGTCTGGTAGGGTTGCCTAGCCAAGTTACCACAGAAAGCTCTGGTTTCCTCTCGACATTGTAATGTCACAAACAAAACCTGAGAGTTCTAAATGAGGGGAACAGCCTGTCTCACAGTCTTGAGGATGAACTCCAGTTGGCAGGACTGTGTGGCATATAGCTCTAGAGAAGGAGGATTTCCCAGCTCCACAGCTCCACTCATAGTCTTATAACACCAATCTTGCATTCACAAACTACAAGTTTTCACTTCTGAAGGCATCTATCATTTGAAAGAGTTCATCCTACCCCAGCATGAACTTTTTACGTGTATAAATATGCAAAGAGCCATTTCCAAAGAAAACTACATTCATGAATACTGAAAGAAGGATGGATGACTGGCTTGACAAACTCCATCTTGTTTCAGGTCTATTCTCTCACTTTTCCTTGTGAATTATATACCTCTTCTCTGTAGTTACTTTGAATCCCAGTACAGCATCTTAAGACAAAGAACCCAAACTACTTCCTAAGCAACAAAGATTTTCTTCACAGCCACAAAGAAAAACAGATTCTGAGATAATGGCCCAGTCAGGTCAAGAATACCTGGACTGTAACCATGGAAATGTCCAATCCTTCCCTTTATTTCTTTTTTCCTATATACTACTGAGACTGCTGTAAACCATTTCAAGACACAGTTGAGGTCATTAGACCTCTGTCCTTGCCAGTGTGATCACAGTTAATAAAGCTCTGTTTCTATCCCCTCCATTGCTTATATCTGTGATTGGTTTTGTTGGGATGGATGGCTGAGACTAGTCCATTGGGCCTCCCTCAAAATGAGGATTTTGACCTAATGTGCACTTCAATAACCAGAAGGTAGGTCTTCAGCCTGTCTTTGAGAGGAACGTAACTCAACTCACAGCACCGTTCCTCACCAAGTCTCCTAACACATCTGGTTTGGCATTGTTAGGGGGAGATTCTCAGATTTTCTTCATTTTAGCCTGTCTTGTACATGCACTAAGAATACCAACAGTAGGGGAATCATCTCAGGCAAGCCTCACTATATAAAGTCACATATGTAAACCAGCTAGGGAAAATGACAGCAAAGGATCCTCAAAAAAATGATATTTACCTAAGAATCCATTCCTTGTACATACTGAATTCATTAATTTCAGTTTCTAAATAAGACACAAGGAACCTTAAAATAATAATCTTAAAATCTAAGTTCTAGAGAGAATGTAAACTACCATTTTACAATCCTTTTCTGAAATGACAGCAAACCCCCACATTTAGAAAAGATGCACAGACATTTGAAATGACTTTTCTTTTGTGTTCAGAATTGTATTTCAACAAACCCATTTTGATCTTTACTGTGAAACATATCTTAACCTGCTAGAAAGTAAGACTATTTTAATTCTTTGAATCTGACATTAATTGTGCAAGGAGGGTTGGTCATAGGACCTGGACTATATCTCCAATAAGATAGGTTGCTTGTGTATGTACAGCTGGTCTCCTCTTTCATGTGAAAATGTGTTGGATGCCAAGGTGGAACAGACCCCATGATAGTGAAATGGGACAAAAAGACAGGGAAGATTACAGAGACATCTCTCATCCCCTGGGGTTTGATTTGCATTTCTTGCTGGCTGAAAGTCAAGAATTCTGACACAGCAGCAGAAACCAATATGAAGATTGCCTTTACAGAGGCAATCTTTTTTCTTACAGATATCTCAAGCATGAGTGTTGACAGAGCTCATAAGCAATGCTGAAGGATTTGAATTCAATTTTATTAGCATTTCACTCTTACTGTGAACTTGAAGATCCCACAAAACCTACCTTAAAATTTTACTTGCAAGGGGAAATTTGTTAACATAAGATAAATAAATGCACTAGCTCTATTTTATCCTTGCTGTCACTGTTTTTACACAGGGTCTCATTAAAACACTCTAGGCAGAGAAAGCTGGCCTCAGAATCACAGAGAGCCACCTGCCTCTGCCTCTCATATGCTGACATTGAAGAAGAGTGCCACCATGCCTGGCTTATATTTTATTTTCTAAATTCTACTTAATTTTAAATCTGATTCTTTTTTCTTTCATTCTTTTTTTTCTTATTTATATTGATCTCAGTTCCTTCTCCCTCCCTCCCATGCTCCCCCTGCCATCCCATTCCCACCCCCACTCCACAGGGAGGGTGATGCCTTCCAGGAGGGATCAACAAAATCTCAAGTCATTTGGAGTAGGGACTAGGCCCTCCCTCCTGCCTCTAGGTTAAGGAAGTATCCTTCCATGGGGAATGGGCTCCCAAAGTCCTTTTGTGCACCAGGGATACATCCTGGTTCCACTGTCAGAGGTCCCTTAGACTGCCCAGGCCTCCTAACTGAGACCCATGTTCAGGGGGTCTGACTCAGTCCAATGCTGGTTTCCCAGCTATCAGTATGGGGGCCCATTGGCTCCCCCTTGTTCAGGTCAACTGTCTCTGTGGGTTTCTGCAACCTGGTCTTGCCCCCATTTTCTTAAGCTTTGACCTGGGTTACACATTATATAATTCCAACAATAAAACTTTACAAGTCACAAAGTTGTATGTACTTAGCTTTTCCTAATATACTTAGTCATGTCTTGTATTGCTCTTCTACACACACTTTAAGCCTGTATTATCTTTCTCCTAATAAACCCCAACTGTGCATAACACTGATTTTTCCCCCAAAATTCTTTTCTGTGGCATAAGGCAAGACCCCAGACATATCCAAGTGGGGATCCAAAGGCATAAGCCATTTTCCATGCCAGGCTAGGAACTCAGTGTGACTAGGAGACATGGAGGAGAGAAGAAGAAGTAGGGAGGAGTTTCAAGATGTAGGACCAAGAGAGAAGAATTCCTTGATCTCTCTCTGGTAAGATAAGACCAAGTGGAGATATATAGATTGATAGAAATGGGTTAATATTTAAGACAGAGCTAGCTGATAATAAACTAGTAACTGGCCAACAACAATATATTTAATACAGCCTCTCTGTGTGTTATTTGGGGCTGGCGTGACTGTGGGACCAGGCAGGCAAGAAAACTACTCATAACAAGCTAATGCACAGATTATAAAGGATTTTTAAGGGCATTTGAAGGAACTCAAGTATTACCCTAGAAGTAGTGGGAAAATGATATAGGTTTTTTTTTTTTTTAAATAGGAAGGCAAAATAATTGAATAAATAGTTGGAAGATACTATCTTGAAAATTGGAAATTTCCTCTTAAGTAACAAATTTTCCTCTTTGCATAATTGGAAATTTTGATTATTTGTTCATTTATTTATTTTGGTTTTTCAAGACAGGGTTTCTCTATGTAACAGGCCTGATTGTCCTGGAATTCCCTCTGTAGATCAGGATGGCCTCAAATTCACAGAGATCTGCCTGTCTCTGTAGTTAAAGATGTGTGCCACCAGGGACTATTCCTATTATCTTGTATCTGCTGAGGTTTGTTATGCTACCTAGTATGTGGTTGATTTTAGAGAAGGTTCCATGTGGAGCAGAAAAGAAGGTATATTCTTTTGTGTTTGGATGGAATATCTATAGATGTCTGTTAAACCCAGTTGAGACATAACTTCTGTTAGTTCTTTTGTTTCTTTGTTGAGGTTCTGATTGGTGGTCCTGTCTAGTGTTGAGAGTGGTGTGTTGAAGTCTCCCACTATAAGTGTGTGAGGTTTGCTATGAGCTTTGAGATTTAGTAGCGTTTCTTTTACGAATGTGGGTGTCTTTGTATTTGGGGCATAGATGTTCAGAACTGAGACTTTGTGTTGATGGATTTCTCCTGTGATGAATACAAAACGACCCTCTTCATCTCTTTTGATTAATTTTTGTTTGAAGTCTAACTTGTTAGATATTAGGATAGCCACGCCTGCTTGCTTTTTGTTTCCATTTGATTGGAAGATGTTTCCCAACCCTTTGCACCGAGGTAATGTCTATCTTTGAAGCTTAGATGTGTTTCTTGTATGCAGCAGAAAGATGGATTCTGTCTTTGCATCTATTCTGTTAGCCTGTGTCTTTTTATAGGTGAGTTAAGACCATTAATGCTGAGTGTGAGTAAGGACCATTGGTTGTTTATGCTTGTTTGTTTTAGGTTTGTTGTTGGCAGTGGTATTGTGAATATATTTGTTCTACTTTACCCTTGGTTTGCCAAATAACAATTTGAGCTTCCGTGGAAAGGCTACCATAAATGTCCTTCCTGGATAGTGAGATCAACAACTAACTTTTCCATGGAGCCCTCATCTAATATCTATTGGAAACAGGAACAAACACCCATACATAAACACTGAGTCGAAGTAGAACCCAGATGCAGATGGAGAGGACAAGACCAGGTGGCAGAAACAAATAGAGACAGCTTACCTGAACAAGGAGGAGCTAACGGGCCCCCAGACTGATAGCTGGGAAGCCAGCATGGGACTAACTCAGGCCCCCCTGAATATGGGTCTCAGCCAGAAGGACTGAGCAGTCTAAGGGACCTCAGACAGTGGAACCAGGATGTATCCCTGGTGCACAAAAGACCTTCCGAACACATCCCTCATGGAGGGAAAACTGCCTTAACCTAGAGACAGGAGAGAAGCCCTAGTCCCAATTTCAAATGACCTGTCAGATCTACATGACCCCAACTGGATGGTGTTGCCCTACATATGGAATTGGGGTGAGGGGATGGAAGGGAAGGGCGGTTAAAAAAAAAAAAAAAAAGATGTGTTCCACCACCACTCAGCTTTAAAATGGTACATGACATCTTGAGAATAAGAAAAAATGACTAAGAAAAATAGAAGCAAAACCATTTTGTATATGAAATTATAAAAAATGCAAAATTAAAAGAGCTGTTAAAGGGAAGACAAACAGAGCAACAATGGTAGGGGTGGGTAGGGGTGTGGGTGGTTGTGGGACTGTGGACTACAACTGCATAGACAGATACATGCCTGGGGGAAAAAACTCCCAGTGGTGGGATGCTTATGTGATTTTAAGTACAAAGAATGTCTATTGCAGTTTTTTAACCCACAGTACTATAACATATATCTGACCCTCATCCTATGCCTTCACAGTTTTCCATGGTCATTCCAGTCCACTGGGGTCTCTAAAGAATTAGATGTTGGAATTGTACATGGAGGTAGATCTGATTCACACAGACCCAAACCATCGATCTGTTTGTTTATATTTCTATAGGACTACATCAAATCACTTTATACAGTGAGGAAACCAAGGTACACCAAGTGTCAGATAACTTGTTTGATGTCATGCAGCTTGAAATTGGGGAGCTGAGATTTGAACCCAGCATTCTAAATCCAAATTATGTACCCCATCTGCCCTGTTGTTCCATTTTGTTCAGGAAGTTACACGGTTGAGAGAACTCAACAAGACAGGTAACAGTTCAATCCTCTGCCTCTTATTTCTCTTGAGTTTTAATTTTACAAAGTTTGTCCATCAAGTGACTAAAAACTATCCTGTCAAAGGTCTTTAAGGACAGACACAATATTCATGTTTTGTGTTCTTTAGCTAGCAATAAAAGCATGATATGAAACAAGGAAATGAGGTTATAAGTACTCACTATTGCCAGGAAATCTTCTCTCTCTCTCTCTCTCTCTCTCTCTCTCTCTCTCTCTCTCTTTCTTTCTCTCTCTCTCTCTCCTGTGTTTGCTAACAAGGAAGGTTATGCTCATAAAGTTTTAATTTACACACTTGTCAAAAATAGAATAGCAAGCCTTATTTCATGTGTTATTTATAAACAAACTGGCCAAAGAAATAATCCCGTGAATTAGGAAACTGATTCCTGAAGAAATCAGTGCCTTGACTGAGATAATGCATCTAAGTAAGCAAGTCTAAGGGCAAGACACTTAGCTGTAGTCAGATCATACGTGTTAAGGTTAACATTTAAAAAAAATAGTTTTTAAGGTTAGATAAAATACATAATAGAGGGACAAAGACAAAATAAACATTCAAATAATTTTTGCTGTGCATGTGTATAGAAAGATCATCAGTTGGGCACAAATTTTCTAAATATCCTTTGCATGCTAAGTTACATGCTTTAAATATTAAATATTTTTGGATTATTTCATCAGTTTATTGGTGCTGCTCATTTAACTCAGGTTGTGAAACTTGGTGACAAATGCTCTCATTGAGCGACCTCATTGCCTCACCCCCCAACATTATTTCCATATGCAAAAGAAATAAATATTAAATCAGAAGGTAAATTAAACCAGTGGGATTGAAAAAGCAAAAGCCTTGGAAATTCATTAGTTATACATTTTAGTGATGGTGATCTTATCCCAGACCCACAGCGCTTCAGTTCAGCTGAAATCTGAAAATATATGAAACCCTCACTAAGTATGGTTAAAGCCACACACAAATTGCTAAAGTAAATAGACTTTCCACAACTGCAGGATTGCCTAATAGCTGACAAACAGTTCTATTAGTTCCTATCTTAATTGGTACTTGAACTTTTTGCCTTGGGCTGATTTGGCTCCTACAATCCTTTCTGTCTTATCAGCTGCCATGCCGACTCCTTTAAAATGGTCTGCACTATACAGGAGACATGTTCCACATACTTATATTTCATCTTTTCTGACATCTCCCCCTCAGGTAACTGGGGATTCAAACTGCACTTTTGTCATAGATCCTTTTGCTCTGAAATCTTCATGAAGGGGAATGCTCCATTTCTTCAGTCATAAAGTCCATTTAATTTCTGTGTTCTCCAACCATCCACACACCCAGACTGTGATAATGAGATGTGAAGTTACATGTAAAGTTGTTATCAGAGTCAATTTAGGTAGTTATTCAAAGAGAAGTCTTTCATGGGCTTTCACAAAGTAAACTTTTATTTGTCCAGGTTTCAAGATGTCTGATGTAAAATAAAGAAAAACAAAACAAAACACGATTTTTGTTCTTTCGGTTTCTCAATCATTGTCAGCTTAGTGAAGTGTTTAAATTTATGAACTGTAGTGCTACAGAGAACCTGGCCATTGACTACCCTTGGATCATCCCACCCCAGCATGTCTTTCTACCACCAGAAACCCAACTGTTCTTTCTACTCAGAGCCTCTGGCCATGCCTTTTCTTACTCTAATGTTCTTCATCTTGGTCCTTGTTGTCTATTATGCACTATGTACTTAGCTGACATCACAGCCATTCAAAAGGCTCTGGATTCTCACCCTCAGGCTGGGTGAGTGTTAAAATGACCCTGCACTTGTCTCTATCTGCTATAAAGAGACATTTGGCAAGGGATGGCTCCTATACTTATCTATGGCTATGAGGATAAGATTTAGAATATAGAGAGGAATCAAGTGGGTATAGTAAAGTGGATCTAGTAGATTCTATCCTAAGGTCCATCACATCACTAGCACCAGGAAGCTGGCTACGTTTCTAGTACCAGGAATGATTTCCCACTTACTGGGTAGGTCTTAAGTCCTATTAGAGAGCTGAAAACAACAAATGAATACAGTGTAGAAATCAATGGACCTTGAAAGCACAGTCCCATCAGATGATATTTACACAATGTAACTATGGCATGTATGGCTTAGGGGAAATTGCAGAAAAGAGGACAGAAACAGGAGTGAAAACAACAGAAAGTCTACCTTGATGCAGTTTCTCCAAGGAATGGATGCATAAACAACACTGGAACAATATCAATATCAATGGATATGCACATGGATGGGGAGAAATTTCACACGGTCCCACCCTTAAATAAAGAACTATGGGAAACTAATGATTGCTAGTAGAAGGAGAATTAACCTCTCCCAGAAATGAATTGCTCTTAGTGGTTATCCAATGCATAGTTGAGACCATAAATACACAACAATAAATGGAGTCAACAGGTTGTATGTAACAATAATAATAAGAGAAAAAGAGGGTATCAGCTTTCAGAGAACTGGGGGACATGGAGGGACTAAAAGTAAGAAAGAGAAGGGGGAATTAATGTGATGTCATGTTATTTTAACTTAAAATGTATTAAAACAAAAGTCTTTTTATTAAAAAAACAAAGAACCCCCCCCCAAAAAAAAAAGAGCAAAGTTGAACTGGATGCCAAAGAAGCACTAGGTTTACTAGGTTTCTGGGTGGTGACTTTGAGAATCACTCCCTTTCTCAGGAGTCAGAAAGCAGAAGTCCTGGCTGGAGAGAGGACACTAAAGCAGGAGTGCCCCCACCTTTGAGTTTTCCGGTTGTTGAAACTGAAGTTTCCCATGCTAGACCAGAGAGAAGCCAAAGCAGGCTGCCAGCAAGAGGACCTTACCTCATTTGCTTATCTCACAGTCCATTTTACATATGCATATTTATTGGGTTTTATTTCATCTTTTCCAAGACTATTATGGGAAAAGCCAGGAAAATCAAGTCTTTCCTTGATGTGAACAATCTCTGACTAAATCCATTTTTTTTCCTTATACATTTTTGTTTTCTAGTTTCTTATTTTTCAGTTCATTTTAAAATTTTACTTTTAAATGGCATGTGCATGTATGTGTCTCCCTGTGTCTCTGTGTGTGTTAACCTGGCATATCATTCCTTCATATATTCACCTTATTTTTTGAGACAGGATCTGTCACTATACCTGGAATAGGTTGGGTAGTTTAGCTGGCTAGTCAGTGAACCCCAGGGATCCACTTGTTTCTGCCAACACAGTACTGGCTTACAGTGCTTAGCTTTTGCATAGATTATGGACATGGAACTCAGTCCTTCATGTTTGTGCAACAGCCTTTTCCTGAGTGAAACATCTCCCTAGCCAGCATTTCCTGGCTTCTTTTAGAACACAGGAAAATCAGGAAAGTCAGGCAGTGCCCAAGAACAAGACTGGAAGGAAAAAAAAAAAAACAAAAAACAAACAAAAACCAGCTACTAATGTTCTTTGTAAAATCTACTCAGTTAAAACCATTCTGAATTTGGTGACATTAAAATACACAAATCACATACACTACACACACACATACATATTTATGCAAATATGTATGTATATGTAGTAAATATCTATATATAATTCATAGGATTCTTTTAGTTCTTAAAATAGTTTGAGTTTTCCTGTTAACTAATTATGCTATTATTAAATTACATTTAAATTATGTAAACCCAGTTATTCCCTTTGTCTAGCTTCAGGTTCAGTAACAAAACTTAAAATCTGATAAGTCTTATTTCTTAAATGTTCAAAATAATGGTATGTCTCACTTTAATCCTTCAATATTTAATATTTCAAGTCAATTGGGTTTTCCAAACAGAAATGTCAATGTGTTATGTACTTATATTTTTTAATTAGTAAATTCAATACAATAAAAATAAATAGAATGGGCTTTCATGTAATTCAGCCCATCAAGCAGAAAGGTGTTTGAATGAGCTAAATAATACTGTGAAGTATATGGTGAGGCTCCTGTATGAAGTGTATTTATTTTTCTCAAGTCCATTTCAGATTCTATACTCACTAACACTAGTAATACACAAGTTCCCCATGCAACAGTAATTTAATGGCACCTTATTCTTTGCTTGAAAAGGAAAAGAAATATTATCAGGCAGTTTCATAATAAGCTAAACCAATTACCTTCTAAATGATTTTAATGCAGGCAGAATGCAAGAGTCATCATTTTAACACAGTGAGATTTATTAAGAGCACAATTGAAAGCAGTAAGCCAGGCTTATGTATGACTCTGCTTCCCGTTGAGTTTCAATTAATGTTTAGAAAGTTTTTACTTTGTATTGTAAAGTTTCCAAATGTCAGAGCCTAGCAGATTTTGTGTAAAGAAACTAATAATATCTCAGAAGCCATTTGGTGTAGCTGTCACACACACACATTCACATTCAACGCACACCTTGCAAACAACCTTACTGTGAGAAGAGAAGCAGACCTACAAATGGTTTTAAAATTGCTCTCATGTCCATGATTTAGGAGCAATGAAGAAAAGTTAGATTAATATGAATCCACACCTGTAGATACATCCAGAATCTCAAGTCATTATTATAGTGTGCAAAACCTTGCCGATTTGAGGCAACAGAGGACGTCCTTTTAAACAAGTAGTGGGTATTGTGAATGAGGAGCTAGTGTCCTCTGGAGTAGATTCTGCATGTACTGCCCCCAGAGACAATGCTGTATAAAGACTCCTGTCTCTCGCCATGGGCTGTGTACAGGAGAGGTAAAGCATGGCTTTCTGTTTCAGCCATTCTTTGCTCCTGCAGTTGAGATAGCTCCTTGTCTTTCTTACTATTATTTTGGGAATTACTATTGTTTTGTCAGAACAAATTCAAACAACCAGAAAAATATTTATTAAAGCAAATAAGCTCTCTCTCTCTCTCTCTCTCTCTATATATATATATATATATATATATATATATATATATATATCTCCCTCTCTCTCCAAAACAAAACAAAAAAAGCAACCCTGTTTCCTAAACACATGTTCACTGAATTGGGCTCACCAAATACTACAGACAAAATAAAACTAGTCAAATAATGCTAAAGAAATACCTAGTGTACTATACAAGGAGTAAGTTATGGGTGTATTTGCTCAATAGTCACTCCATAATAGACAACAAGAAATGTGGTCATCCTAGCACTGAGGCAGAGGCAAAACGATGCCTAATCAAGAGTTCTAGACTAACGTGCAAGATAGTGAGGAGTGGGGAGAAGAGAAAGGAGGAGCATGAGGAGGAGGGAGAAGAAGAAAGGGGAAGTGAGGGAAAGAAAAGAATGAACAACTACATTTTAAATTTTTTTGAGGTTATAATTTTATTACATTTCCCCTCACAGATGCCCCTCCCTGATCCCCTTCTGATTCTTAACTTTGTTTCCACTAATCATTTATGCAAGTATTCATATGTTCCTAAATATAACCCTTTCGGTCTTTAAAATACTACTGTCTGGAAAGTTGGGAGTGGGAGAGGGGCCCTCCCCAGGGGAAATTGTGCCAATTGCTGCCAGATGCCAAATAAATGGTCATTCCCTGAAAGAACTGCAATTTAATATTTTAGAATGGCTGATTTGGGATTTCGAAACCATAAGATCCTTTTAAAAATAAAACAACAACAACAAAAAATACTCTGTTTTTGCCAGTTGCAAATATCTATTTATGTGTATGGGTATGTTATGAGTAAGGTATTTCCCTGCATTTTTAAAATATGTAAATTGGATTAATACAGCAGCATTTGTTTTAACAGTTATTGCTACTTCCTCATCAGTCAAATAATTTAAAGATAACAGAACAGCATATAGTATCCACACTCTTTTTGTGCTTCCCATCTTTAAGTGGCTTTTTTTTTATTACTCTATTTCTCTTATTTTTATTTTTTTATTTTTTGAGACAGGGTTTTTCTGTGTAACTTTTATCTGTCCTGGAATTAATTCTGTATACCATGTTTACTTTGAAATCACAGAGATCTGCTTGCCTCTGCCTCCCAAGTGCTGGAATTAAAAGCATGTACCACCACACCCAGCTACTCTCTGTCTTTTTAAAACCACTTTATTCTTTTTCTCTCTCAAGCCTACATATATTTTAAAACACACTGTAAACATTTAGAGGTTTTTCTTAATCTGAATCCGTCTTTACCGTAAATCTTTATCTTTTTCTGGCCACGAGTCTCTATCTGGTAAACAACGACATTGCTAAAATGAAAGCCACAGCTGTATTAGCTGCGGTCTATCCAAGATGGCTACGGGTACTTTTACTGCCAGAACTGAGAGCTGTGCTTACTGCCTTGGTCTACGTTGCCATCCAGCAGCATGCTGCTGGCTTGGAGATATGGTCACTGCCATTGCCAGCTCTCTCGTACACACCATTACATTGTTAGCAGAGCTCTTTAAAAAGCCTTGCAGGATTTTTTTGCAACTTATGCTGAGTTTGGAAACCTCCCTTAGAGGAACTGCAAAAGTTTCTGCTTGTCTCTAGTAAAACAGAGTCCAACCAAGAAAAATGCTACTACCAAGAAGCCTTGATTGTCTCTGTTCTTTTGTTTCTAAAACCCTCTTTTAAGCTTTTGTTAAGTTTTAAGTGGAATTTCTTCGGTCCTCGTTGGACACCATTATGTTATGAGTAAGGTTTTTCCCTGTAGGCCCCTGTAGGCCCACAGCCATGCCAGCCCCAAATAACACACAGAGACACTGTATTAGATATAATTCTGTTGGCCAGTTACTAGTTTATCAGCTAGCTCTATCTTAAATATCAACCCATTTCTATTAATCTAAGTAATTCCTCATGGTCTCATCTTACCGGAGAGGGGCAGGCATTCTCTCTCCATCCTCTATCTGGGATCTCCTCCTTACTACTTCCTCTCTCCACCTTGTCTCCTAATCCTGCCTATCTTGCTTTCCTAATGGCCAACAGAGCTTTATTCAATAACCAATAAGAGAAACATTTATTGATTTATTTAT
The DNA here is from genome assembly GCF_943737965.1 of Phodopus roborovskii. Lineage (NCBI taxonomy): Eukaryota > Metazoa > Chordata > Mammalia > Rodentia > Cricetidae > Phodopus > Phodopus roborovskii. The sequence goes on along the minus strand of NW_026126418.1, from coordinate 26,426,427 downwards.
TTATTTTATTATTTTACATGTTGATCCCAGTTCCTTCTCCCTCCTTCCATCCCTCCCTCTTATCCTCTCTGCCCCCTAACATACACCCTGACCACTCTCCCCTCCCATCCTTCACCCCAATTCCACATGTAGGGCAATGCCATCCAGGTGGGGTCATGTAGATCTGTCAAGTCATTTGAAGTAGGGACTAGGACTTCTCTTCTGTCTCTAGGTTAAGGCAGTTATCCCTCCATGAGGGATGTGTCCACAAGGTCCTTTTGTGCACCACAAATGCATCTTCATTCCACTGTCTGAGGTCCCTTCTGGCTGAGACCCATATCAGGGGATCTGAGTCAGTCCCATACTGGATTCCTATCAGTCTGGAGGGTCCGTTAGCGCCTCCTTGTTCAGGTCACCTGTCTCTATGTGATCCTGCAACCTGGTCTTGTCCTCTCCCTCTGCATCTGGATTCTAGGTTGACTCAGTGTTTAGTTATGGGTGTTTGCTTCTGTTTCCAACAGGTACTAGGATGAGGGCTCCATGATGGTGGATAAATTAGTTGTTGATCTCACTATCCGGGAAGGGCATTTATGGTAGATTAGAAGCCCAGGCTTCCGAGGAGAGGACCAGCCTGAGTTGGTCTTTGTGTTTTGCCTCTGATGCTCCATCCTTCTAGATGGTTCGAACTTTGACTGAAACATGTCTTTCCATTTATCAGATTAGAGAATGAAGAAGACAGTGCTAGACTTCGTTGACCACTAACCACCTCCTTCCAAATCTGATTCTCACTTACCAACCTATACCTCCTTCTTGCCAGATTAACTGTCTCATGCACATTGTCCACTTGCTTTGCTCACAGGGTGGGACTTGAGATTCAGTTTCAAAATGTCACAAGAACTGTTGGATGCAACCTGTTATAGTACTACTAGACCTACTTACTTTGAAATTTGTCTTCATGTTCAATGCACACTTTCCCTTCCAATTCACCTTAAGTGCTTAGTGAGTTAAAATTTCCAGAAGGTAAAGAGGGCTAAATATGGTCAAAGTACATAATATACTAGTATAAACATGTAACAAAATGAAGCCATCATTGTGTTCAATGAACAAATGCCAACCGTTTAGGGGAGACAGGCGGGGGTATAGTTCACCAGATAAAGCACTCACCGCTTTAACAACCACAAAATCTACCACCACGACAAAGTGCATAGCAATAGGTACTTGTGATCTCATCATTGTAGAGGTAGACAGGTCTGTTCTGATGCTCAGTGGCCAGGCAACCCATGTAGACAGTTTCCGGGTCAGTGAGATACCCTTTCTCGAACAAAACAAGTTAAGTGGCATTTTGAGGAGAAATACAGGAAGTTAATATTTGGCCTCCACACACAAACACGTGAACATACATATGTAAGTGAACCAGTAAAATTACACACTGACAGCAAGAATTTTTTTTTAAAAGGCACAACTTCTAAAATATAAAAAAGGAAAGCATTTTCTCTGCTGCGAATTCTTTAGGTACCCGTTTCCCAGAGAATAAAGTTTATTAAGTTCAGCTTGCTCTTTCAAAGCTTTCTTGAACTGGGTCACTGCATTCTGCCTCTCAGCCTTGCTCTCTTCATGGCCCCTTTTTGTTGAGACTTCATCTTAATAGCAGAATACAGTGATCTACTTTGAGCAGGGCATCTGTTTTTACTACCAGACCTTTAAAGATCTTCCTTTTGGAATTCTCCACATCATTGAAAACTCACCTTCAGGCAGGTAACACACTCTAACTTGTATTATAAGAATGCTGATAACTTTTTCAAGAGCCAACATCTTTACAACCGTACCTACAAGTTCAGCTTTCTGTGTCCTCCCTCGAGGTCTCTCTTTAAAACAGGTGCATGACTAAATCAGATATCTGTAGAGAGTGAAAACAGGCCTGGGAGAGAAGTAGTAGCTTGTCAGTATGTCCCAACTGTATTTCCAAGTAGCTTCACATTCTCAACACAGACTTGAATTCTCAATTCTCAGGCAATTACATAAAGGCAGTTGTATTGTAAAATAGAAGTTGAATAAGCTGGCAGGCTTGGGTCAAAACAGGAAACTCTGCAATGATCATTTTCATTTTAGAGATCAAGTCTTTGAAATATAATTAAATTTGTATAGCAATATAAAACTAATATTTCCATGTTAAGTATTTCTAAATTTATAATGGGACACACATTGGTAGTAGGCAGCTAAGTACATATTTTTTTTGACAAGATGTGTGAGGATCTTTTATTATTATTATTATTACTATTATTATTACAGCTTGTAATGAATGCTTCTCAGATACCCATGGAGAGGTACCTGTAATTATATGTAGCAATTATTTAAGGCGTATTGTTAGAATTGAAAGGTTTTTTGACTTTAATGTTGCCAGGTCCCTCAGCTTAGGAAATTTCATAGTCCTAGATCCTGAATGTGCTTTAGAATTTGAAAGGAAAATCATCTAGAAAGTAACATTCATGCCTTGACAGATATTCATTCTTGATATGACCCTATAACACACTTCTGCTATTTCTAAAGTTGTTGAGAAGAAGGGATGGAACATTTGGAAAAGCTAACTTTTCTGTTTTTACTGTTTTGAGAGCTACAAAAATTAGTTGAAATCAAAATCACCCTTAATGAATTTACCAACTTTGAATGAAACTGCATCTTCTCACACAATTTTCAAGGCTGGTTTGCACACATGTCTCTGAAAAGATGAAATTCTATTGGATCACACATTAAATGAACACTGTTCTGTCTTGTACTCATCTTCTGGGCTCACGTTCATCACAGGTCTATTCTGACTTGCACTGTACCTACAAGTCATAGGTGCTATTAAAACTTGAATAAAGGGATTGAAGACATGAACCAGTTGTTAAAAAGAAGAACCTTAATCAAAGCCATAGAGCCTAGATATGATGGTTAATTCAATTGTCAACTTGACACAATTTACCATCAACTGGAAAGAAAGTTACAACAAGGGATTGTCTAGATAAGGTTAGCCTGTGAACATGTCTGTGAGAGATTATCTTGATTATGCTACATGGTGTGAGAAGATGTAGCCTTCTTCAGATAATACCATTCCCTTGATTCAATTCTCTGGACCATAGATAAAGAGTGGAAACAGTGAGCTAATCACTCTCATAGGACCATGCCTGCATTCATCTTGCACTACTTTCGAGTATGGATGTGAGTAGCTTCCTCAATTTTCTACCTTTACCACCCCCAAAAAATGAGCTGTAACCTGGAATTTTAAGCCTAATAAAACTCCCCACCCCAAGTTGTTTCCCCAGGGTAATTTTTACCACAGCTACAGAAGTGAACCTAGAAATAAATCTGGGCATCACTCTAATTCTAGTGAGGGTGAGGTGAGAGAAAGAGATAGGTAGATCACTGGGGTTCATAGGCCAACTGGGCTAGCCTAGTTGGTGAAGTTCTAGGACAGCAAGAAGCTGTGTCTCAGACAATAGTGGAAGGGTTCAGAGGAAAACTCCACAGAGTGTCCACTGAACTCTGATTCACACTCACACATGTGCATGCATCTGCCCAAACACATATATGTACATATCTCACAAAAGAAATATGAATCAAGCTATACCATATTAAACATATACTTGTGTTTTGAAATTTAATATATAAACAAAATTATCTCATTAATGATTTCATATGGGTTGCATATTAAAGTGATTAAAATTTAATTGAAATAAAATAGAACAAAAGTGAATTTTAGGTATTTCTTTTAACATTTTACAATGTGGATTCCAGAAAATTACACACACACACACACACACACACACACACACACACATACACATACACATACACATACATATACATATACATATACATATACATATATATATGGTTTATATTTGTGGCTCACATTCTCACATTAAGTCTCTAATGGACAGTAGTGCTGTGTGTGAACTTACATGCCACCTTAGTGAGTCCCATTGGCAGAAAGCATTTGTTTGTTTATTTTTTCCATATACCTTATTCATTGCTAGACGCATAGCACTAAGAAATATGCAAAACATGAAATAAACTTTGACAGAATGGATCCATGCTGCTTCTAAATTGGGAATTCTTAATCGAGGTTCTTAGATTTCTATCCTGGTTCTGCTATTTAATAGCCTCAGAGGTAGGACAAGGTGCTGATTCCCTCACATAACAGTTGTGAAGTCTTAATTAATTCTTTTAAAAATCTACTCATTTTATTTGGATGAGTATTTTGTCTACAGACATGTCTGTATGTAGTGACTGTGAAGCCAAAAAGGGTGCTGGAGGCTCTGGAATTGGATTTACAGACGGTGTGTCTGCTGAGTGCTGGAAATTGAACATGGATCCTCCGAGAGAGCAGAATTGTCTCAACTAATAAGCCATTTTCAAGTTCTATAAATAAATTCTTGAACCTAATATGGCTAAAGCCATTTATGATACTCAGTAGGTGCTCAATAAAAATTAGCCATGGATAAATATTGTGATTCCATTCTGCAGAAAAGAAAGCAAGGTACAAGAAGGATAACCATCCCATTACCAAGGCAGTAAAATGATAGAATTGTGGTTCAACTCCTGAACTCTTAAATCCCCATTTTGTCATGTCACATTAAAACAAACCAAAACTTTATTTAAATAAAAACCTGAAGCTCAAGTAATTTTGACAATATTAAAAATAGATACGTGAATTGTATCAGAATTTGAGTCTAAATTGGATAATGAAATAATATATAGATAGTTAAAACAATATCATAATACAACTACTATCTGTTCCTAATACTTACTTTGTCTGTTAGCAAGGAACACTTCTGTTTCATGTCTTAATTCTTAGATCAATTCTAATATTGGACATTATTTAATATCATCCCTTTTCCCAGGTTACACAATGGAGGAAGAAGTGTCAGATAGGTATGTAGCTAAGTGAGGAGAGAGGTAGAAGTCCCACTCAGCTAGTATGGCCACAGCCATAATTCTCTGGCTTTCTCTAGACCATCTCCCCCTTTATCATTTCATGCCTCTGGGACACTAAGATGGGTGAGCACTCAGCCTTATAGTTGGTATGCTTAACTCAAGGCTAGGAAATGACTTCTGGTATTTATCAGTAACAATTTTTGAAGAAAAATCATTTTTTTTCCTGGCACAAACAGTGGAATAGACTATCTTAAAGTAAATTTTCCTTCCATGGGACCTCTTTGTAATATAAACTCTGTGTGGGCCATTAAACCCTCTGCTGTCTTGGGGATTGTGTACTCCTAATTGGACTTAATGTAAGAATAAATTACCCTGCATGTCATACCACATCAGGCCCAGTTGAGCTCAGTATGTGACCATTAGCTTGTCTTTTCAGAAGGCAGCACAATAGATCCTCTGCCAATGACACTTCCAGCATTTAAATAAAACCAGACCGAGTTTGTGATGGAAGAAGCCATCATCTTTCATTAGAATGAGAGAATAAATTTTCAGCACCAGGCTAACATGTTTGAATGGTTCAATTCATTTTCTAACACAGCCAATATCCACTACAGAGCAATCTTGTTGGAAATGTCCTCTTAAAGAATGTATATTGTCTCCATGATAAAGAGATGTGTTTTCTTCTGACAAGAAATAAAAGGAGGGAGAAAAGAGAAAGAGTCCTAAACCTATTAAATATTTACATTGTCAAAGTTGGCTTCTCTTCCCCTATTAGTGAGAAGAGGAAGTCAAGGATAAGAAAGCACAGGCCATTACCAAGAAGCACAAGCTGCAGATGGCAGACGGTATTGAAACCGGGATTCACCAGCAGCCACACACATTCTGGCACTGAGAAAGGTATCAAGTCAAAGCCTGGAAAACAGAGTCTGCTCTAATTCTGTGCCTGAGATTGATCAGAGAATGAGAAAGGTCAAATCGATAAGCAGATCATTTGGAACCTGCCCATGCACATCTTAAATCTCTACACCAAACAGACGATCGGAGAAATTGCAACATCTAGAATCGTATTAGAGCATGGGGACCACAAGAAAATACCCTCCTAGAAACTGGAAATGAGGTATGGGACACTGTTTAACTTATAAAGGGGTAAACTCTATGCACCTTTAGGTCATCTTAACAGGGATACTTCACTGAGAAAATGTGTGTGACTTTTTGACCAAAAGGCCTGGAACCACTTGGAAGTAAGTGATGTGGAAATGGTACAGAGAGATGCATAAATTATTTTAAGATCTACATGCATGTTCTGTTTTATTTGGGGGAAAGATGGATATAAGTAGAATGCATAGTCAGCCTAGGGGGTTGGGGACTGGAGAGGCTCTGTTAGATCTGTGCTGTTTCTGGTTCTGCATCTGGCAAGGGAGGGACAAGCACACTGTCAGTGAAGATGGGCTGACGTATACCAGAGCTTGAAGCACTTGAGTAAGCACTGCGTGTTACAGGTTTATTTGATGTCTAATACACTGAACAGATATTCCTTGATCCCCAGGGAAAGAGCACTATGAGATGCACAGGATACTGGACATCTATCCTTGGTTTGCCTACAGTTACAGATTTTTGTGTTGGTAGCAGAAATAAGTAAATCTGCTTTCTAATGGGTGTCCCATTTAAAATTAAAAAAGAAATGGGCCCCAGGAAGTCTATCCATGTATTGACCAACTCAAGTATTCCAGGCCACTTCATAGTTGCATTTCTTACCCTAAGTTAATTAATGTATACTGTGATTGAAATATAGCCATTGCAGGTAGCTTTATTAATGTGAATCACTGTGAAATGTATCTTTATGAAAGGACAGGTGAGATGTGATTTAAAACTACATCCCACCAAGGATTACAGGCTGTGGAGCCATTCTTCCTGTTAAAATGGGAATAATGGTCCAAGTATCATCTGCTTTAATAGCAGTGGATCCTCATTAAACCCTCAGAGCTTTTATTCTTAGGGTCAATGGTTTAGAATTACATATTTCAAGCAAGAGAGACAATTCAGCCATTAAGAGTGCACACAAATTCCTTTTCCAGACGACCTGAGTTCTACTACCTACACCCAATGGCTAACAACTACCTGTGACTCTAGTCTGAGGGGACCCAATATTATCTTCTGCCCTCCCTTCAGCCCCTGCACACTTGTGACTGGCACTCACCCAAACACCTACACACAAATGAATAACAATTTTTAAAATAAGTAACTGTGAAAGAAATCTATTTGAAATCCTGATGAAATTTTAATTTCATGAGACAATATTATTTAGTGAGACCATTTTGGAAGAAGTTAAATACCAAAACCAATGGTATCTTGAATGTGATTGGTGACTTCTGAAAAGGGTTATAGTCTTGCTAGGTCTATGTAGATTTCCTTTCCTTCAATTATGTCCTTTCTACTGGAGCACAAAGAAGGAGGGCGCTATCTTGGAAGCTGTGAGAAGCCCTTGGTGGGCAACAAAGGTGTTGGCAAGAAAGATCTTGTACTTCCCAACCACTAGAAATCCAAGGAAATTAATTTCTGTTATTTATAAATCATGTAATCTCTGACATATAGTTATACTAGTGGGAACAAAACTAAGACATTCAGAACCAAGACATATTTATATATCCTGAAAAAAACCATCCTGTTGTCACTTGTCATTCAAGCTACTGACCTTGTTTATTCCTAGCAGTTAATTTCTTTTTTTTTTAATTGACCAACACTGCTTTACTCATTAACCAATATGAGAAACATATTTACAGAATGGCATTTCCCATCATCTCTTCTTTTCTGTCTAAGTAAAAAGAAAGGTTTTAACCTTAACGTAGCAAAATATATAACAAAACAGTTATCAAATAAGAACCATAGTTAACAATATTCAGCCCATTAACATTAAGCAAGAATTAAAGAAAATATTTCATCATCTATCCTATCTTTGTGAGTCTAAAGTCCTATATGTAAATTATCTTTAATCCCAACTAAGCAAAACTGTAACCATAATTATCTGTCTTCAACTCCAACAAAGACCACAGAAGGATAATATATAAACTCTAGAATTGACAGAGACAACTCGCCTGGTCAGTCACCAGAAGTTTTTTTGTAATGTTCCATCTTCAGCCTATAGGCTATAGTGTGTCTGGCAGACTCCTCAGCAAAGCAGAAAACTAAACTGTCTCACCTGTGTTGGCAGTTTGTCAGTCACTTTTCCCTGTGTCCTGCGGAATGTCTGGTAGACTCTTCCATGAAGCAGGAACCCTGTAGCAATTGTCCATCTTGTATCAGCAGTCACTTTCCTGTGGGTCCTGTATGTCCATTTATACAGCAGAAAGTCAAACAGTCCAGACAAAGCAGTATCTAGCCCAAAGGGCTAGTCTTGTCATATTGAAAGCAAACTACATAATTCCTTTCTTTGATGTCCACCTTCCTTTTTGACGCAGGTGGTGTTGCCAGGAGCAGTTGTGCCTCACTGTGAAGAAAAACCCTAAACCATTTTAAATGCCATATTCTGTATGTCTTTGAAAAGTTTGAAAATGTTTATACATCTTAAATACATCTCTGTATAGCTAGAAATCCTAACTAACTTCTATTATAGGTAAAACCTAACTTAAGTTTTGACTATTCTAGGTAACTATCTAAAATCTGTACTAACTTATACATTAATTTTTAAATGATCTATATAAACACAATACCTAAACAAGAGGAGAAATATACATATCATAAAATTGACCTTAAATTGTGTCAATAAATGAAAATCCATTCCAAAGTATTCATTTCTATACCATAATCCCTTTTTACCTTTAAAGAGATTGGTTGTGATCATTAACCATTTATAACTAACCCCATATAAATGAAAACAAATGTTTATAAACAATATTTGGGAATTTGAGCATCGTTCTTTCCAAACTGCTTCCTGCTGGTAGGGAGCTCTGCCATGGGGATCTTAAGAAGACGCAGAAATCCTGGCTGTAGTGGTCTGCAAGGAATTAAAGGTATGTGCCACCAAAGCCCCAGCTACTCTCTTTTTATTTTTCTTTTTTTAAAACCAGCTACTCATACACACCATTGAATTGTTAGCTGCACTTCTTAAAAGTGGTGTTTTTTTTTTTTTGTCACTTATTTTGAGTCAGGAAATCTTACAGGAACAGCAGAAATCTTGTCTCTAGAAAAACAGAGTCCAACCGAGAAAAATGCTGCTCCCAAGAAACCTTGCTTATCTTTGTTGTTTTGCTTCTAAAACCCTTTTTAAAGCTTTTGTTAAGTTTTAAATAGAAATTCTCAGCCCCACATTGGATGTAATTTTTTTATGAATAGTTTTTCCCACCAGCCTCTTCCCACTGTTGCACCAGCCCCAAATAAAGTACAGAGATGCTGTATTCGATATAAAGCTGTTGGCCTGTTAGTAACATTTCTTATTGGCTAGCTCTGCCTTAAATATTAATCCATTTCTATTAGTCTAAATATATCTACATGGTCTTATCTTACCAGACAGAGGGCCTGGAGTTCTATACTGTTGGTCCTACATCTTGAAACTCCTCCCTACTTCTTCCTCTCTCCTCGTCCCCTAGTCCCATCTTGCTTTCTTCTTGGCCAACAGTGCTTTATTCATTAACAAATATAAGAAACATATTTACAGAATGACATCTCCCATCATTAGCTATTTTTTTATAGTGTGATCTTAATGGTAGCAAAACAAATGTCATGAAAAAGCTAATCTCTCATGATACCGCCATAAAAACAATCAAGTTAACCTTTTGATAAATCATTTTCTAGGTGATATATCATGTAAGTATATCTACCTGTACTTTGTAAATTTTAACACCTGTTTTGTACACTTTCTTGAATCTTATTTAAACAAAATGGTCTCTATAATCAGTAATTGTAAATCTGCATAAACATTCATAATGCCTGAGAAAATGTTTCTATACACCAATAATAATTATTTTATTAACATTGTATTGTGTGAGGAGACTTTTCTCCACCTAGTCTGGGTCCTACTGGACTTGTTTTTCTGTGCCAATCCAGGCCCCATAGCTGTTATGAAATAACCACTCTGAGACTTAATATCAGTTACAATTTTTTGGGCAATGACTTAGGTTTCTTATTGGCTATCTCTCTCATAAATTAACCCATTTCTATTAATTTTTATATTGTTACATGACTGTGGCTTACCTTGGAGATGCCCTGGCATCTTGCCTCCCTAGCAGCTATCCAGCATCTTCTTTTTCCTTCCTTCCTTCTCATGCATCTTTGTTTAGACTGCCCACCTATCTAAATTCTGTCTGTCCTTGGCTGAAACAGCTTTATTCTTCAACCAATAAAAGCAATGCATATTTGTAGCATACAGGAGGACATCCCCATCATTATATGACTATTGCATGATTTTCTCAACTTTTGATATTATACATAAGAATGCTATAAAATTTTATAGCCAAGTAATTAGGCAACAAATGTCATTGGAGATGATATTCCTCATACATATATAAATATAAGTTAGTGGATCCATGAACAACTTTAATTATATTTCACTGAAAACTTGAGTGATGCTGTAGGTTATCAAATTATAACTATTTTTCTACTTTTGGTGAGAATTTTTTATCTCCTGAACATCTTTAATGCTTTACAGCTCTGTTTTAGAAATAGCACACTGGGGCACTCTAGTGCTACTCAGAAGGCTGAGGCAGGAGGATCCCCCTGAGTCAGGGATGTATGCAGTATGCTATGTCATCCAAATGTCTTCACTAAGTCACACATCCATATGGTGAGCTCCTAGGGGAGGTAACCAGCCCAGAGTGGACACAGAGCAGCACAAGACTCCCTCATTGATCAACAGAATTAGTACATTGACATATTTGTTAACAACATTAGTTTTATTTTAGGCCAATAAGAAATGTCTTTCTTACGCATTAACACTTGAGAAATTCAGTAGTCATACTCATGGTAGGACAACTCACATTTGGTAAAAACAGAAAGTAAAAAAATGAGTTTTTGCAAAAATCCTTCTTTGTGACAGTGTCAGAAGCAATTAAGGATCCTTGTGTGTGTGGGTGTGATATAGGGGTGTGTGTATATGTATACAGGTGAATACACCCATGAGGGAACACACAGAGGCCAGTTTCTTTAATTGTCTCTCCAGTTTATTATTTCTCACAGAATCTGGAGTGTGCTTTTCCAGAACTAGCTGCTCAGCAGGTCTCAGGGATCCTCTTGTCTCTGATACCTAGCCCTGCAGTTACAGGCATGTATCACTCACTACACTGGATTTTACATAGGTGCTAAAGATCTGAGGCCTTTATGATGCTCAGCAAGCACTCTGCCCACTTAGTCACCTCCTCAGTCTCTCAGTTAATAATTCTTATATGCATTTATGTATGGCAAATTAATAATAGAAGACTGTGTTAATGTATTATGTCTTGTTTTCCTTCAATGATTAGAAAGAAAAAAATACTAACAGACAAAATTTTCTCTATAGTGATCATAATAAAATACCTGAAATAGTCAAACTATAATGAAAAAATGTTTTGGCTCATAGCATTGCAGGTTCAAGTCCATGAGTGGGTATCCAGACTGCTTTTAGGCCTGAGGTAAAACTGGACATCATGGCTGTGTGTGCAAAGTATAGCTCTTACTTGTCTATAATTGCATTAGGCTCCCACTGCTTAGTGTCTCTCTCTCTTCAATTAGGAACAAGCTATGAACCAAGCTGTTACCATCAGGTTCTGTGCAGACTATAAAAGCCCCTAATCTGACTCATGACACTTGGTCCTCATTGTCACCTCCAAAGTGCTTAATCTCTTAACAATACCAGTCTGGTAGGTTTCAGTATATGAATTTTGGGTAGACACAAAAATTTAGACTGTAGACATACCTCACAAACATCTTTACAAATGACCCTTAGTGCAAATGTGCTCACGTGAGCATGCACGCGCAGACACACACACACACACACACACACACACACACACACACACACACACACACACCATGGAAAGGAAAGACCTCATTCCTGCTTGGCTCATTGCTGAATTTGCAGCCCCTAGCAAGGACTTGGCATGGAGTATGCATTTTAGCTGGCTTCATTATGCTGAGGTCAGTCATAAATTTAAAGCTGACTTAGCTGTCCAAGGGGCTTCTTGAGAGCCTTTTTCTTCCACATACCTCTCATGTCTCTGGTATGCAGTATATATTCAGAATTATATCTAATTATGCTGAATTTTTGTTTATATTATCTTGACTGAGAAATATCAATAACTTGAAATCCTATTTCATAAAGAATTGCTAAGACAATTAGAAATAGAGAAGTGGAATTTTTCTTCAGATGTCATTGGCACCAATAAAACATGTCCCAGCACTGAAATGGAGTGTGAACCAGCAGATTTCATACTGACTCTCAGTAACAGCAAGTCACCCATTGCTGGAAGGTCCCACAAAAAGAATGGGAACGTGATAGAGAAGATTTAACAATATGTGATAGAGAAGATTTAACAATATGTGCTGTTGAAAGAATCCAAGATCTGAAATTCTTTTATTCTTCTAGTTGGGTAATAAATTTCTTCAGTACTTGTAAACAATAGTTTTACAAAGCATGTTATAAAACAAATAATTTTCACCTTTCTCCCAAGAAGGTTCATAGAATTGGAGGACTTTAAATCTTACAAGTGGTTTTCACACATGCTTGCAGAATCTTTGAACAAGCAGAGAAAGTGTTGCCTAGGCTCATGTGGAAAAAACAAAACAAAACACAAAATTGCTTCATTAGCCAGAACTCACACTTGTTGTAAACTGCTGAAAACAGAATGTAAACTTGGGATTTGGTATCTTCTTCTTTAAAGTTGTGTGTCCTGAAGCTCCACGCCATCACTATTGTTATTCAGGTGAGGAAGCAAAAGCGCAGTGTTTTCAAGTACTAATGCAAATCTTCCCTTGCTGAAGGACTCTGGCTAGCCCTTGGTAATTTACAGCTTAGAGCTGAGCTTTAAATGTTATGATCAAGAACCTGAAGAAAAAAAAAAGAGAAAGAAAATTAGGTCTGGAACCCAGGGTTCCAGGACTTTGGTCCCGGCTTGCTATTTGTCCTCACAGAATCTGACCATTGTTTTTGCAAAAAACAAACAAACAAACAAAAAAAAACTAACAAACAAAAAAACTAAACCTGTAACAATACTTTTATGTTCTTGGCCAAAAAAAAAATATTTATAAATCATAATGTACCATTTGCAAGTGATGCTACTTATAAATATTAAAAGATTAAGAAATGATACTGGCTTTGTTGAACACCTTGAGTGACCTGTAAGCACACTCAATAAATAATTGCCTTTATTGCACTCCCCTCTAAATATTATTAAAACTCTTTGTAGTTGGTAATAAATAATGGCAAATGGATGCTTGATCTATAACAATTACAATTCAGATGGAGTAGGATTCATGTGCCACACTGTGATGAAGAGAATATCCCCAAACACATGAGAAATGGTCACTCAATGAAATAGGAGCTGATTTGCATGATCTATGTCCCTTGAGTAAACTGTAATTGGTTATTAAGAAATGGACTAAGAATGATTTGGACTAAGAAGTAATACCAAATTTCTATAACATAATCTTCATGTGCATTTTTGTTTTCTCCACCAAACATTTTTTGACATATATAACCTACATTTCTCGCACTATGATCAAATATGTGATGATATTCAATTACATAGAACCATTTTTATCAAGCTTATTTGACTTTTTTGCTTGAAAATTGGCTTTACTTCAACTGTATTCATAGGAAACATTGCATAAATTGCTTTCTTTTAGCTTCAAAATGTATGATATTATTACATAATAATCCTTTCAAGAATATAATAATCCTTTCAAGAATATATTTTGAGGTTAGGTCTGAACCTGCACTGTGAAATTTTCAAAGGGATTCAAACTACATTTGTGACTTAATTTATTTGGTAAAGCAAATTCACAAAATCCTTATATTAATATGTGAGAAATTTCATGGAAACACTTTGCTTTCTTGGTTCTTTATTCACCTGTTTCCTTTTGTTTCTTCCAATAACAAACCACACTAAGGCAATAATAATCCTCATAAAACGTCATTTTTGGATGGAATTAGCTGCCATTTTTAAAAAGCTGCCAACACAGTATTTCATCCATAGCCTGTCTGTCATGCTTCTCAAATCTCATCCTCATTATCACACAAATAACCCAAGGGAGGGAATCAGTCCCACTAGAGAAGGGATCATGGATGTTTATCCTAAGCTACTGTTACAGTGGTCATAATGGGAAAAGGTATGCCATAATTAAGAGCTATAGACAACTAATTAAGTCAAATTAGATTTAATTATAAATCCAATAATCTATGCCAAAACTAGTTGTTGATAGCTAGGGGAAAACTATACAGTTTTAATTAACCTCCGTTATAGATTACTGTTTGAGGATTATTTTAATTTGAATTTCTTTTCAATAGAAATATTTCAATCTTCTTCAAACTAATGCTTTGGTTTAAGATAGAGAAACGAAAAAAGTAAAAAACCATTTTAGCAAGAAAAAGTACCTGTTAAGCATACACATTAATTGTACTACTTATTTAATATTCTTAGAAAGTGTGAAAGAAGCTATCAAGCAATTCTGGAGTTAGGTAATTATTTAATGTAATAAAATACTGCTAATGTAAATTGAAGAATACATAGAAACTGGAAGTTGTCAATAGTGGACTTCAGAATATTGAGGTGGAAAACAAGCTGCAAATTAATAGAAGGTTCAGTTATGTCATCTCTAGTACATTAATTAGAAACAGCAAAGTAATCATTTTCAAATAATTGAGTACTCTATAGGAGATGCTGATAAGTGCTTTTGAATATTCATCATGGATTTTGTGATGATTGTGCTACAACCATCAGTCTCATCATAAAGAATCTGCAGTTTGTAAAGACAGCTTGCATTATATAATCTCTCTAGGAAAATATGAAGCCTTCTTCTCCAAACATCTTCAAAAACATCTTTAGAATAATACTGGTAAATACATAACCCCAGTCTGTCTGGAGACTGCAAACATGAATAATAAACTTAAGTATTTCTTTCTTTTCTGATTTGATTGATAACTTAGGGGAAATAAAACTCTGATGTTGGCTTGTGTTCACTATTTTGTAGAACTACAAGGACATGTATCTACTTCCTCTTGGGTAAACATTATGAATGCAATGCAGAGTAACTACCTAGATTCATATGGTGATGATGCTCAAAAGTCAGTGTGATGCTGATTCTAGACTAATATGCCAAGGACCTGAGAGTTCACACATGGGCTAAAGAGGATGATATCTGAACATGCCAATGCATTCATGCATTTTTAAAATAAACACATATTGACTATCTACTATATACCAATAATTTTTTAGGAAGATCTTGTGGAGAATTCAAGGTATAATAAAAGAATACTTAGTTATTAATGCCAAAAACTTAAGTTTAGGAGAAATAAGACCTGAATAAAGATTATGAAAACTAAGAAGACAGGGTTATCATAGCAAGGATAGTAATAAAATATGGCTTCAAGAAAAAAATTATCCTTTCTTACAAATGATATATCATGAGGCTTTATGAAAATATGTCAGTTTATAATCATAAATTTAGATGAAGAATGTTGGTAACAATAATTCTTTGGAAGCCAAAGAAAACAGAAAATTAAAAGAGATTCAGAACAAGCAATGTGATTTAATTCAATACTACACACACACACACATACACACACACACATATGTGATACATTTATATACATCAGTCAAATGTGACGTGAAAGGGTTAAAGATGGCTTCATGTCTGTAGGATTCAGTATATCTGTTGAATTACAAATATTTTGCAGATGAGTCCTTTATTTTCTGTAAGTATAAAGGCATATTCTCTCCTTTTCTTTGAAGGTAGTTGAATCCATGCCTCTGGCTTTTTACCATCCATCCGTAAACCTGGGAATGCAAATCTCTAACCCAGACTCTTCAGAATTTCAGACTATATTCAATTACCAATTGTATATCTCATGTGCCAATGTATAATTATCTAAGGAGCTGTAGTAATAGTGTCCCCTAACCTGGCCTTGCCCTGCATTTCCTATCTAAGTAGCTTTCACCAGTGTCTATGAACTTATGCAAAGCTGAAACCTAAGAAAACCCTCACTGCCTGCTTCTGGACCAGTCATAACCAATTCACTAAGCACTTCAAACAATCTAAGAGTTTATTGTTCCTTCTTGTTTACTAATTTGAGTTAACTCTCATCACTGTCACTGGGTTTTCTAACTGGACACCTACCCTTTTTTAATCCAGTCTCCACACTGTACATGGGATTATTTTAGAAGTTTGCTTAAAATCTTTCACAAGCCATCAAACCACATTCCTAACAGGTGTCCAAGATCTTTTATGATCTTATCCCTAATTATCCAACTTTGTTTTCTCTCATGTTTATTGATTCTTTGAGAGGTTCAGACCAGGTTTTTTGATCATATTAATTCCATTCCCTAGCTCCTCTCAGATCCATTCCCCTTCCCTATCCAGTAATCTTTGAGTCTCAATTCTTCTGTAACCCATTGATTCCAATTTGTGCTGATCATATGCTCTTACACGTGTGGTCTTTCAGTGGAGTGTGGTCAGCCTATCAGGAGCCACTTTCTTTTTTCAGATTAAATTTTTATTATTTTAATCTATTTTTTTATTAAGTTATACATTTCCCCCACTCCCCTCCCACTTCCCTTCCACTCCACCTCTACATTCCCATTGTGTAAATGTACCACATTTCAGGACCCACATTCCAAAACTCTTTCTCTCTCCCAGCCACTATCAGTTTCCCCAAACTCCCTAGCTAAAGGTGGAAGTCCATGTCCACCTACCTCTCTCTATGGGAGTTTTGTCAGGTCCTGTGTATGCTGTCACAGCTTCTGTGAGTTCCTATGTCCATCTGTCCTTTGTGGCCTTGCAAATTCTGTTTCCTTATAGTTATCTACCATCCCAGCCTCTAATAATCTTTTTATCCCTTTTCTGAAATGACCCTCAAGGCTTGGAAGGAGGGTTGTCATATAGTTGCCCTATTTCAGACTGAGCACTCTGGAGTCACTTTTGCACTGTCTTTCTACCAATGGGGGGTCTCTGTGCTAATGGCCATCTACTACAGAATAAACCTCCCATGAGAGTTGAGAGATGCCTTAATCTATGGGTTTAGCAAAGTCAGGTGTTAATACTATGTTCATTTAGCATAACAGTAATGGAAGGTCTTCCCCCAGGGCCTGTGTATCAGGATCTCACACATGCTGGGCAAATGCAACATCACCAAGCTGTGCCTCCAGGTCTTTAACTGGATATTAAGATGATAAAGGCGTCCTTTCAGTTCCCAGTGTGCTATCATCCATCCTGTAAACTGTGTTGCTGGCATTTGCTTCTCCCTGACCAGACCACTTTCCAGTAGCACATTGTCCTATTTATGAGCTATCTTATACTCATTTATTCAGATTTTAATTAAGAGAACTATTGCTACCAGTTCATTTTTGTTTTAACCTTCTTTTGCTTTCATTGTAAGATTATTTGCCTAAGGAACATTTCTTACTAAACTATAGTTTGACTGTAGAACCTGTGTGTAATCCCAGTAGTTGGGGGGCTGAGGCAAGAGAAGCATATGTTTAAAGCTAGCCTGAATTTCACAATGGAATCTAATCTTAAAATTATGGAGAAAAAAAACCTATAAATGTATGAAGAACGGGATGGCATCTATTTTATTCAGAACATATCTATACTAGATCATGTAGCTCTGGCAGTGGTAAATACAATAAGCATTTGTTGGCCACATACATTAAAAAGCTGCATTAATATACAATGCAATGTTGATAAAGTTAAATAGTATGAAGATAAGCTCGTGGTTTAACATGGTGAAAAACATATTTTCATATCTTTTGGAACTCCTAAACTTTCACTCAGAATGTATAAACACATAGGAATAAAAATTAATATAAGATGAGTGAACAGAATGAGTTAACAGCATGCTAGAGTGTTAAACAAATTGATTAAGGATAGAATGTAAACTGAGTGAAATTGAACTTGGTAGAGCATGGATTATTACTCAAAAGATATGTAAGAGAAGTAGTATCAACAGAGATAAATTCATACATATATGAATTCAGAAAGTATCTCCAAACAAGGTAAAGTGAACAGATGAGATAAGAGGATTATTTGAAAATCTGTATTACAACCTGCCATTCAACCTGGGTGACAATAGTCTACCCTAGGCACATTAAAGTAGCTGATGGTGAAGCCTCTTCTTTCTTGAGATAAAATCAAATGGTATTTTCTGAAAACATTGAGCCAGAAATTTCTGGACAAAAGCACCAGACACACTAGACATGATGAAGGGTGAGGCACTAAACTGATAAGAAGGGTGAATGAGAATCCACATATCACATTTTAACAAGCCCAAAGTGCAGGCAGGGATGAATAGAATAGAAAACCTACCAGGCAAATACAAATGATGAAGCATTCTAGTTCAGAGAAAGTGATAGGTTCCAGATAAAAGGTTTACCAACACTGGCATTTGTGGATTCCTGAAGGAAGGGATTTTTGTATGTATACTATTATATCGCTCACCAGTTAACAGGGAACATCTATGTACACATGTCTTCTGCAAAAGCTTTTGATTCCTTAGTCTTAATCTGACATACAGTGGAAAAAATGTGAAGTAATTAAGGAAAAGTGTGTAATAGAAAAGACAACAAAGGCATTCACAGCAATCAAAAGCCAGGGCAAAGAACAGAGGAAAATGCTTTAGCAAACCCATAAGTAATCATTGCAGAACACGATGTTGTACCCAAGAAATAATTGAATAAAAAAAAAAAAACCCACAAGGAAGACTGTGCTCTGTCATGCTCACCTCTCCCCTTCTCTTCCTCCTAACTTATTCTCCCCTTCCCTCATGTTCCCAATTTACTTGGGAGATCTTTTCCCTTTCACCTGCTCCAGGGAACCAAGTATGCCTCTCTTAGGGTCCTCCTTCTTTCCTAGCTTTTCTGGTAGTGTGGGTTGTAGGCTGGTAATCCCTTGCTCTATGTCTAAAAACATAGATGTATATATCATGCTTTTCTTTTTGTGACTTGATTACCTCACTCAGGATGGTTTCTTCTAGTTCCATCCATTTGCCTGTGAATTTCAATATTCCATTTTCCCCCATTGAGTAGTACACCATTGTATAAATGTAGATTTTCTTATCCATTCTTCAGTTGAGGGTAATTTAGGTTTCTTCCAGGTTCTGGCTATTACAAATAATGCTGCTATGAAGAGGAGGGGAGAGATGGGTTTGACAGAACAGGAAGATTGAGTCAGGCAAAGAATAGAGGAAAGCAAGAAAAGAGATACCATAATAGAAGAAGCCATTATAAGTTTTAAGAGAAATCTAGCACTAAGGAAATGTTCAGAGATCTACAAGGATGACCCAACTAACAATTTAAGCAATAGTGGAGAGGCTACCTTAAGTGCCCTTCCCCAATAATGAGATTGATGATTACCTTATATGCCATCCGACAGCCTTCATCTAGGAGCTGATGGAAAAAGAAGCAGACACCCTTAGCTAAATTCTGAGCAGAACTCTTGTAATCCAGTTGCAGACAGGGAGAAGTGATGAGCACAAGGCTCAAGACCAGGCTGGAGACACAGCCTAGACACACTGGGGAGGGGCCTGCTCTAAATGATATGACAGACTTTGAAGACTCCCCATGGAAGGCCTCACCATCCCTGGGGAGCAGAAAGGTGATAGGATGGGGGTTGGTGGGGGGGAACAGGGGAGGATAGGAGGGTGAGAGAACTGGAATTGACAAGCTTGTTTCAAATTTAAAGTAAAATTTAAATATAAAAAAAGAACGTGTGAGCAATGCATTTGTAGTGAAAAACATGATCCAAAACAAAAAGTTTAAAGGAGAATTTAGAAAGAAAGGGAATTCAAGGAAATCCCTTGAACTGTGAAATAGAAAAGACAAGACTGGACAATATACAAGAAATGACAAAATTAGAGAGTTAATCCAGAAAGATTAACATGTATCTAAGAGAAGTACCAGAAAGAGAAAGTAGGAAAATTCCAAGGACAGGATAGAATACTATCCTGGAACCAAAGAATACTGGCTTCCAAGCTAAACTGACCTACAAGCTGCCTGGAGAGAACAAGTCCTGATGATGATGTTTTTTGTAGTTTTAGATTGATAGGGTAAGAGAAACTCATGACAGAGAACTCAAGGACCGCCATGGAGATTGGCTGGCATGATGGCTTCAGGCAGCTCAGAAGGTGAGCACACACCTGAGCAGATGCTTTCACAGAGAACCCTTAGGAGTTCTGTGGTCAGGTATGCCCACATGGAGTAAGGAGCCACCCACTGAGAAGAGCACAGAGTGCAGCCTCATTAGCAGTCTACACCAAGTCCCATCAGCACTCAGTGGTATAGTTAACACTAATATCTTAAGAAAGAACCCATGCTATGCTCCTCCCTGCTGCTTCCTATCAACTAGTTTCTAATCTTGCCTTTCTGAGCCCTAGTTAATTTCATTTAACTAATGCGAATGCAACACATCTTTACATAGTTAAAGTAATATTCCACAACATAAACAAATGTAACACATCTTTACATAGTTCAAGTAATATTCTCCAACATGGAGGTAAAAGAACAAAAACGGCATAAGCTACCAGGGAGCTCTGACATCTTTTCCTAAAGAAAAATAACCGAAGCAAGCCTTCAAGTCCCAGGGGAGACTGACTGATCTGGAGTTCCATAACAAGTCTTACAAAAAAGACAGCATCAAAACTTACTTTCCATGAATACTCTCAGGAAGCCGAAGTATATGTTCTGCCAACAAAGAGCACATTTTACCGTCTAAAGAACAGAAGAACCTACACAGCAAATAGCCAAAGGGACTTATTGGATCAGGGCAAGAGGCACACACAAACTTGATTTTAAGATTACAAAGGTGCAAGAATGAAACAGGACTGATTACCTGATTTAGCTTTTCAGAAAACATGACTTACACTAGGGCAAAACAGCATTTTATGTTGAGAAGAATTAAACACAATGTTATGCATCCTTATAAGCACTATTTAAAAAAAAACAAAGACAAAACAAAACAAAAAATCCCAATAAAATTTCTAGTCAATTGTTTCCTAAGATATGCCACAAACTTTTAAAAATAATCCAAATTCAAGGTTATTCACTGATGTGATATATATTATCAAAAGGTAGGATGATGCAATTGCGTATCAATGAACAATTTATTTGGTTATCACAAATTTGTAATGGCAAATGGACTGATATTTATAACTAAATATATGCTGGTTATAGTTAATATCTGGCTCAAAATGTTCATACCACTTCTAGTTACTGGTCATTATTAAGAAGAAACTGTCTAAATGTGTCTTAGATATTTCCCCATTTTCAGAAAAAGTCTTACTTTTATTTCCTTAGTGTCAAAAACTCAATCACTTATTTGGTTTGAAAAAGCACAGGAACTTTTGGTTTCCTTTTAAACAGAATAAAGTGCTGATGTGTTCTGTAATAGTGCTAACAACTAAATCTCTTAAGAATAATGTATTTCAAATTACATTTGACTTGGTAATTAAGGAAATTATGTTAGTTTTATGTCTTATTTGCATTGGGACACTGATGTTTTTAGGTTAGCTAAATTGATATTTTAAATGATGCCAAATTTCCAGAGTCAAAGGGATTCAGGAGACATCTCTCTCAGCTTGGAATTTTGTAGCTTGTACTATATAGCAATTCAATCAAAACATCCAGCAAAAATAGATGATAGAGTGGATGACCAAGAGGTAGATATAGACATACAGACTGATGATAGATGATAGATAGATAGATAGATACACAGACAGACAAAATTACTGTGCTGCTGAGTTAGCCAACACTAAAAACTAAAATTTCAATTAGAACCATAAAAAATTAAACATGTATTTTGAGTTGCATTCTCCTCTAAGCATTTGTACATATTGTTTTTGATTAGGCAGAACACAGTATAAAGATGTGAGGAAACCAACAGAGCACAATCCCAGAGTCACTAGAGTCCCATGTCAAGAGATGGGGATGCTATATAGGCAGACATCCAGGTGTGGTGAAAATGTGACTGGGTTTGAATGCAGTTTTACAAGATGAAGTTAAAATAAGGTTATAAACATATATACTACATGGCCAGTGTCCTTTAAGGAAGACATTACAACATACATACATGGAAGCCTGAGGGAGAAGATGGCTATAAAGCTGAGAGAAACCTCAGCTGAAATCAGTTGGCGACTATTTGATCTCAAACTTTCAAACTCCAGAATTGTGAAGAGACATTTTTCTCATCTGAGTAACCTCTTCTGTGGAGGTAGACCAACCAAACCTATACACCCTAAAGTCAGTTTTCATTAGAAATTGTAGATTTTAAAATATCTTAATAACACATGAAGTCACCAAAACATATGAGTAAAACTTTTACAAATTTTCTACAAACAAATCTTATCCCATTAACTACGAAATGTTTCCTAAATTTGTGTTTTAGGGGAATGTTGTCACCTCACTGAATCTCCATCCCTCTAGCAGTTCTGAGTCTCCGAAAACTGAGTTGCTTCTGTAATGCTGTTTACAGATGTGGATTAGTTTCTTTTAGTGTTGTGATAAGTACTCTGGCCATAAGCAAAGTGAGGAGGATAGGGTTTATTTTGGCTTATGGTTCCAGAGGGCTATTTCATAGTGCTGAGTGTGAATGTGGCTGATCACATTCTCACAGGACACAGGAATCAGGGAGGACAATACAAAGTGACTCTAGGTGAGGCTGTATGCCCTCTAAGTCCATGCCTATTGATATTCTTCCTTCAGCATGCCTCCATACCCTAAAAGTTCCATAACTGCCCCAAATAACACTACTAACTGGGAACCAAGTATTAAAATACTTAAAGATATTTCTCATTCAAGTCATAGCAGTGCCCAATTGTAATGCCTATAACATTTCAATATTCATTAATGTAATTTAATTGCCATCAATTCTATAGTTCTTAAGAAGGTTATAAAACACAAATTATTAAAACACAGAAAAACATTCTTATTCCCATATAGGGATGATAATTCCCAAGTGAGACATGACACAAATACCATTATGTAAACACTGACATATTTGATTTCATGTATATTAATATATTCTGCACAACCAAGAACATGGCAAACATTAATTCAAAAGATAAACAAAATAACTGAAAGTAGCTTTTAATGTTATATTCCTTTTCCTCAATTTCCTGACCATTTCTTCTTCCTCTAAACCTTTAGGTTTTTTTTTTTTCTGTTTCCATAAATGAAATCTCAAAACCATGCCACTGTCATAAACCTGAACTCCCTATGAGAACAAGATCCTTCAGTCACCAAGTACGTATGTATCAAGTGTGTATATAAGATGACATGTTGCAAAAAACAAAACAAACAAACAAAAAACCCAGCACACTGATTCTGCAAAAACAGGGAAATGGCAAGACTACAATCTCTTATTTAATTTCAAAATGATTGGCCAAATCTCCAAGAAGCAGATTATGTATGGGGGATTCACTGATGAAGTCTAAACTGTCGCCCCTTTGTCCTGTCTTCTCTGGTGGCACAATGTATTCTTAATTCACATATAATCATGATTGACTCCCAATTGTTTTGTGAGATTTAATCATAAGCACTAAGTGATATATTAATACCCATGTTAGGTTGCTAACTACCAGCTAAATTACAGCTATTTTTAATTTTTTATTGAATTATATCATCTAGAGTATTTCCTCAATTTTACATTCTATGCTCTCTTGTCTTTATAACCTGCTAAGAATGGCCTGCTAAAATCATATGGGGATTCCTGATTAGGAAATTATTGTAAAAGTCTAATAACCATCTAAGTTATCAATGAAATTATAAAGCCTTAAAATTGATTTCCTCATCATCTCTATGTTAATTATATTCTTTCCAGCTGTTACTGAAAAAATAAATCACCTAGAACAGATATTTCCTTAACATACTTTAAAGGTAATTTCTCTTTCTCAAGCAACAATCAATTTCTTCACATTACATCTGAGAAAACCTCAAGCTATCTGACTTTAAAATATGAAAAAATATTTAAATGTAAAATATACTTACCTATAGTGTGGTTGCTTTCAGCATTTCAGTGATTGCCGAAATATGTATCAAGCCTATTTTCTGCAAAGATTATATGTGATAAAAATTGATCAACATTGTCTTCTCTTTATTTTGTGCATAAAGCTGAACATCATTATATTAATGAGCTCAGAAGTAAAAGATGGCATGCCAATTCAGCTGATTATCACTGATTTGCTGTGAGTTAATGTCCACCAGAATTATGGAATTTGTTAAATGTCCAGATATGGATTAGAAAGAATTTAATCTTTGGCAAGTCACTTTTCTAAATTAAATCAACTTTGACATATTGGAGAAAGTACAGTTAAACAGCAGTCATATTGACATACATTGTTATCAAATGTGGATTTCAATTCATATAAATGTATGTTCAAATAAAAACACAATTTACCAAATGTTATATAGATAATGCACATATATATTTATACAAATTAATGTAACAATGAAATTTTATTAGTCAAAATTTATTTTGAACTGAATGAGTTACCATTTTTCCTGGAGAAATATAACAAGTGTCTGGGGAAATACAAGCAAACAATACTGCTCTGCTTATGCCCAGAATAAATAATAGACACAGTCTCTGTAGCTATTAAGTAAACTGCTGATAAAAACACAGCAGAAAAAAATTTCCTATAATTAATAATGGTCTGTCTCTAATATGCCTGAATATCTTTAATTATGTTAGTATCACTAGTCAACATTCTTTAACTTCATAATTACTACTAAATGGATGACAGTTTCCTCAAACATTCAATTCCCTCTGCTACCAAACATCTCTTTATTTTAGCAAAAATTCACCTACATTTTAGTGAAAATTATTGAGCCACTCTAGGTGCCTTAACTCAAGCTCCAGCATGCAACCTGCCATGGCACACTGACTTGGTTTCATGTCATCCTGACACCATGTCCTTCAGCTGTTTAAGGCTACTTACATCCCCATCGCTGCTGCCATTACAACAATCTTTTTCCTTGCATTTTCCTTTCTCCCCATGGGATGTTCAACCTCTAGCCACAGCTTGAGCCTTCCTTTCAAACATTTGGATATTTTTCTATTAAAAAATTAATTAAATCATATCCACATGTCTCCCCAAAGGACCCACATTCCATTTTGCACATGATAGCCAGCACTCACAAATTTCTCCATAGCTCACACCCTTCCTCAACCACATGCTGTGTTTCTGCACCCTGATAATCCCCACAAAGTTTACTGTTCTGCACACTTGCTTTCTTCGTCTTATTGACTCAATATTTGTATTTGAGTTCTCCATAGTAACAGAACCCATGGAAAATGTGTAGATAAGATGAAATTTATGGAAACTGAATCATAATTACAAAGAAGTCCAGGAATATTACATCCTCAGGGACAAGAAGCCAGGCAGCTGGGTTTCTAAGGTTGTGATTGTGTCAGAAACAATATGGATGATGTGTAACTCCCAGCTTCAGACTGAAGGCCTAAAAAGGAAGAATGGGATAGGATGGGCAAGAGGGTGTGGGTTCCAGAGTTTAAATCCCTGAAACAAAAGCATTCAGTGTTAAAATGCAAGAGCTGGGTAGCCTAATTAAATAAAAGAGAGAATAAAAGAGAGGAGAGTCTTTGTGCATCTTTGTGTTTTTCTGTTCCAGTCCTTACTGTATTGTTTGATGTTAACCTAAATTGTTATTATTCAGCTGAGACAAACTAAAAGCTTTATTTTTCTGGACACACCCAGAAATACATTCAGAAGTACTTGGCCAGATATCTGGATGTTTCTGAGCTCTGCCAAATACACATGTAAAACTAGCCATCACAATGTGTAATTAGTATTCACTGAACATCTACTGTGATCTAAGGTCTTATACCTGAGATGTATCAAGGAGTAGAACAAAGGGCCCAGTCCTGAGAAACGCACGTACATATATATTCCTGGACAAGTCTAAGCAGCATAGATGTTCTTTGCTACACACTCTCCCTTGAAGCATCTTTTTTTCTTTCTCTGTTTGCAACCATCAGCTGCTTTTTCTTCTACTCCAATGTGATTCCTCCTCTGGCTTACTATAACAGACCACTTAACTTCCAAGTTTCTCAAATTACAATCATAAACTATCTTCTTTATTCTGAAATCTGGAAACATATGTCCTATCATCTAACTAACACTTTTAAACTATCCAAATTACTTCCAACAGCTGTAAACCAAATGGATTATGTTTTCTACAAAACATCGTTTGTTAGTTTGAATAACTGTAACATGGCTTCCTTTCTTCTTTTCCAACTCAATATCAGCTCTTGACATTTTCATTTTCTAAGTATCTCTATGTACTTCTATTGTTCACAATCATTCCCTGGACATGACTAACATCTTCATTAATGCCATAGCCCCACCTCAAGTATCCTTACGTCCTCGTCACCCCTGTCACTTTTGAATCTAGAGAATAAAGATAACTAATCATGTTTAAATACCCTATAAGGACCAGGTAGTATCCAATTATTCATTTGATCTGACCACTCTTACCCCTCCCCTGACATTATCAAACACCATCACTTCCATGTCCGTCATAACTGCGAAAGACACAGCCCCAAATGTCATTACTCCAAAGGTTGAAATTCAGAAACATCAAAATTCACAAGTGAATGCTTGGATTATTTCTACTGAGTGTGTGTCAGGGGGAGTAGATGCTGGTGCTTTACCAGGGCCATCTTCCCTCTAGTTATCTTCCCTTTCTCTTCCATTTATTATTGTGTCTGTGTTCAATTATCCCATTTTAATGAGAACCCCAGTCATACTGGCTTAGGCCATGCCCTAATGACCTTCTTTTAACTAGATCACTTCTGTAAAGACCTTATTTTAACAGAAGATCACATACTGGATTACTTCAGTCAGTGCTTCAACCTATGTGTAGAAGGAGGTCACAGTTCCAACAAATACAATAGCTCTTTCTATGTATTCATTTACTGAACTGATGATAATTTATTGCCAGCCTGCTCTACAGTAGGTACCAAGTTAAAGGCTAAGACTACAGTGGTGAACATATACACCTTAGGTTTTAACCAGGCAGCACATAGTCTAGAGATATAAACTGTTAGGAATCAATTCAAACAACAGTAAGTTTTAATCAACGTTGTTATGGTGGGAATAAGATAATAAAGAAGAGCAATCTTAATCAGATTTGGTGGTGTTACCTTGAGAAATAACAGAAGATATCTATTAGAGCATAAATATTTTCCAAGTTAAATAAGGGACACACACCAGTGTTTTGTGATGGTTTGGAATACAATATAAGTAGCACTTGTGGAGTATGAGGTTGATATGACTCAGGCCATCAAAACTCCAGAACTTTGAATGTTGAGTTGCTGGAATCAGAGTAACTAATCCTGAAAGATCAGACTCCCAAAAATATAAAAAAGAAAAGGCAATCTAAAAAATATTTGTGTTTTGTGAACTTCTGGCCTCAGAAATATGATATCATGAATTTCATCTGTAGCTTGAAAAATTTTATACAACTTTCTGATTATAACAATAATTGACATATATCATCTTAAATAATAAAGGTTCAAGGTTTCCTGGTATATACATGTGTACACTAAGAAGTTGGAAATATTATAGGCTTTGGCTATTATACATACATTTTACAAACTACTAAGTATTTTCTTCAATTCACATATTTCGACTTCCCTAATGTCTTATTCTGACTGTATAAATAAGTGCAACTCCCAAATAAATGTTTATTTTCAACATCCCTGGTGTGAGTTACTTCTTTCTGTGAAAGATAAAGTGCAGATAACTATTTTGAAAACTAGGTTAATGCCTTGGGCTCAGAAAAAGAACTCTGCAGAAGAGGTGGTTGCAGTAGTACCCACTACTGAAGCTGGACTCTCTCCCCAGTCCCAACATCTTAGCCTGGGAGGGTTTTGTTTGTTTGTTTCTTTTAACTATGGTGAGATCATTTGGGTGTGAGCACATACGAAAGCCATGATCTTGGGTCCAGGTTTGAGCTCCCTGTAGGTGGCATCTGCAGGTGTCTCACCACAAAAAGATCAAACATCCTTCTGTTACTTGCCTAAATTCCCAGACAACACCTTCTCTGAGCCAGCGAGGTTCTGAATGGTGTAACAGTGGATACCATTTCTGCTGTTATAGAATTTAGAGTCTACTAGTGTTTCAGCCAAAATCATACATGAACAATCCTATGAACATTTTTGACAGAAAACCTGACTTCTGTGAATTATGGCTACTTATAGCTTTGTACTCGGGACAAGAGTATAAGATCCATGCTCAGGTTTCAAAGACACAAGACTAAATCAAGCCAACCATACAACATATTTCTGTTTCTTTCACTTTTGCACCGCTGAATTATCCTTTTTTCGTAAAAGGAATTTTATTAATTTTTATTTAAATTAGAAGCAATCTTATTTTATATACCAATCCCAGTTCCCTCTCCCTCCCATCGTCCTCCCGTTCTGCTCATCTGCTCATCTCCCCATCCCATCCCATCCACTCTTCAGAGAAGATGATATATTTCTGTTTTCACACATTGACATACACACTTTCACTCAGACAAAGAAATTATATGTGAACTTTGTAAGTTCTATATGGCTGAAAAGTAGGGAAACATTTCAAAGATAACTGAATCACTATTGTACTTGCCCAGATATTGTGTTGATAATATTAGATTTACCTATAAAAACATTGCATATATGATCCAAATTATTTATAATTATTCTATTAAATTTATTTTAACTTCAACAAAATGTTAATATAATTTTCATTCTATTAATAATTATGGTTTAAATAAATATATCTTCATTAAACTCAAAATAGTAAAAATTTAAATATTAGAAAATTAAAATTGTCATTGTTATATGTTCCCAAACAGCATTTTTCTTCCAAAACATTCAGAATTACTATAAATCTAAAAAGCAAATACCATTTTTAATTTGTATTATTAAATACTTAAAATATTATGTTCAAGTATGTTTAAATGAAACTAAAACACTGTAATTTTTAATTATACAATATTAAGCAACAAGAGAAAAAGCTACAAGTTCTACCAATATCTATCTAATTACCAACATTAAATTTTTGTATAGTATTCCCAGATTTACAGATCTACATGTACGTAAAATTAAGAACAGTATGGGCTATTTAGTGGCAAAATGTTCTTTGATAACCATTTTTACAAATTACAAGTGGAAATACAAAAAGAAACAACTAAAAGGGTATATTATACACTCCTGGGAAATGATACTTCATCATGTAAAAATCTTACATATTCATACAATCTTAAAAGAAGGTTTAAAAGTTTCATTAATTTAGCTTTTGTCTTAACATACATTTTAATGGCTCACATTCTCCATATGTGGCCTTGCTTTTCTTCATATTCTGTCTAAAACAAAATAAAACAAAAAACAAACAAACAAAATGTAGTTCATAAATGCACTTTTTATTTCAGGAGCAGTGAGTAAGATATTCAAGAAATATTACTGGGGTCCTGATTGGTGTCACTTAATCAAACTTGGTGTTTGCAAGTGATGCTGTAGGGATGCTAAGTACTAATACTCCACTGCAGAGGGCAAAGAGGGCTGACTGCAGTAAGTGGGTATGTTTGGTATAAAGTGAACTGTCCAATAAGAGTTTAGGATAACAATCTTTCTTGCTGATGTCTTGAAGTAATAAAGCCAGTGAATGAGTGTGAATACTTCCTTTGGAAATGTCACTGAATTGTGTCAGAAACTAGACCAGTGACTGGGTAAATGACTGAGAAAGAGAGGACTGGTGGCATTTAGCTTAAGGTGTCCCGAAATGGCCAATGACACAAGGTGAAAGCTATGTCAGCTTTCCCAATTATCTCCCAGCTTGTACTTAGAAAGCAGAACTGAGCAAATTCCCAGGGTTCTCAGACCTGCAAGAAAACAAAACAGCAAGAAAACAAAAGAGGAAAATTATCTAAATAGACACTACATTTCTTTTTTAAAGAACATGATGAAACTTAAGCTGATTAAGTCTTCAAAAAATATAAAGAATAGGATTGAAAATTGCCTTGAGCTCATGAAATGTTAATTGTAAATCCAAATATTTATTCTAAAGGGATTTCTGACAAATCCAAAAATGCTATTCTATGTGTGGGGGTGTTCAACAGAATAGTGTTTATAATGTGAGTACAACTTGGGGTTGTTTACCAACTTTAGGACTTTATTTCAGGATATTGTCACAAAGTAATTCTATGTAGCTATTAAAATGGGCTATTATATTTATATTTCCTGACACGTAAAGATATTTATGGCATGTTTTTTAATAACTAACTAAATAAAGTTATATTTAGCAGATCCCAATTTCACTTTGCTGTGCGAGCACACATGCATAAACATGAAGAGATGGCTATTTAGAAAGCTGGATATTTCAATTGTCGCCTTTCTTTATTACACAATCTAAGTAATTAATGCAGATATAAAACACAGATAGATTTTGTGGCTTTATATTATGTCAGAAAATTTGACTTCATCAATACATGTATATGTACATTTAAAAATAATGAATTAAATACAGAAATGAGATTTTCTTTAACTTACTTGTTTATTTAAATTTTACTGCTTGGAACTTGCTGTTGTGATAATGTAAGACTTGTAAAATAAATTTAAAAACCTTTGCTTTTTGTTTAGTCTTGGAAATAGTTTATATAAAAATTTAGTGTCATGAACGTTGAGCAAAGTGGTGCATGATGTATACTTCTGGGTGGACTACATCTTTTTAGTGGTTGAAAATCTGTGTGTTTCTTTTACATCCCATAATGATTCTCTTATGGAGTTTTTTATTTCTTCTGAAGTCAAATTTTAAAGTACACTACACATGTTCAGATTATAGACTTTTATCTAAGTGATCAAATTTGTTAGAGTAGAATAACTTAAATATTTACTTTTAATCTGGATAACTGTCTTTATGTCCTTTCTGTTGCCAGATAAATAAAAGATCCAGAGACAGATTTTGGGGTTCAGCCTTCAAGCTGAAGACGAGAAAACAAAGCAGCTGGTCAGTAGCTCTCACTCTACCTCAAACTGAAATGCGATCCTGGCTCCTCCAAACTCAGACTGAAGACTCCCCTCAGAGTGGCTGGAGAATCCTGAGACTTCAATGTCTTCCTTTCCTTAATGTGACTGAAGAATGAATGCCTGATACTGACTACTGAAGAAAACTGAAATGCGATCCTGGCTCCTCCAAACTCAGACTGAAGACTCCCCTCAGAGTGGCTGGAGAATCCTGAGACTTCAATGTCTTCCTTTCCTTAATGTGACTGAAGAATGAATGCCTGATACTGACTACTGAAGATTCTGCTCCTATCTTTTATACCCCTCTAGTGCTGAGATTAAAGGAGTTTGATCCCAGGTGCTGAGCTCATCTTTGTGTGAGCTGTTTCTCTTTAGGACTGGATCAATCTTGTGTAGATCTAGGTGGCCTTGGACTCACAGAGCTCTGTCTACCTCTTAATCCTGAGTCCTAGAATTAAAGATGTGTACCACCACCTTCTAGTTTCTGGTTGCTGTGATTAAAGGTGTGTATCACCACTGCCTGATCTCTATAGCTTGAGGCTGACTGCTTCCTGAATCCTCAGGCAAGCTTTAATAAATCACAAATAATACATCACCATACCCTTCATCATTCACATTGTTTTTACTTATGTCTTATCATTTTTATTGTTCATGCTTTAATTTTTATTGTAAAAAAATCAAAACACTTCAAAATGTAAAGTAAGTAGTAAATGACCACAGACACACAGCAAGTACCTTCCAACTGGCAATCCATTAGTGATCATGTGTGGACCCGGAATAATTTGAGCCCCCAACTGAGATTTACTTTATCTCATCTAAATATGTCAATATCCATGTTTAAAGGGAAAAGAAAAGGAATCTTATTGAAAACAGAACACCTGCTAATTCCTTAATACTACTAATATGTAGGCGGATTATTTCACAGAAAACTTTTGAAAGATTTTTTTTCCCTTTGAACTACAATCCAATAGTCAAAGAAAAGTAGACAAACAACAAAAATAAGCAATTAACAAAAGTCCAACATAATAATGAAAAAATTTTAACTCTATAAACAATCAGGGAAATACAAACTAAAATCACAATATCTTTCCTACTCACTATTTCTAATGAAACATTTATAATTATGAATCAGCAGAAACTCTCAGGACCCCTGGAGGTATAGAATCCAATCACATATACACACATACAAATTATTTGAGAATTTTCTGCATTAATTTTTTATTATATCCATACTCCTCTCATGTACTACATGATAAATCCTCCATTTAACACCCACCTAACTTTTTGTCTTCATGTCTTATACATTTTAAGTAGAATTACATCACTTTCCCTTCCATTTCCTCCTTCAGCTCTTCACAAGTTCTCTTCCTTCCATGTCTGCCACTCTGAAATTGCTAGCATCTTTTCTATTATTGTTGTTTTATATGTGTGTGTACGTCTAAGTATCCACAAATATGTAAGTACAACTTGCTAAGTCCATTTTTGCTATATGTTTGTACATGTTTTCAGGAATGAACATTTTGTGTTGGATAAACCACTCAGGGCTCTTCAAACCCAGAGAAGGGCTAATTTTCCCTCTCTCCAAAGTTCGTAGGTTATTGGCTAGGTGTAAGATCCCATGAGATTCTCCTGTTCTGCCTTAGTGTGACGATTGCCATTGTTCCAGTGTTGTTTATGAAATCATTTCTAGGAGAGACTATTCTATACCATACTTTTTGGTGTTCTGGCTCTTACAATCTTCCCCTTCTTCTGTGATGTTCCCTGGGCCATAGATACAGGAGTTTCAATGTAGTATATGTATTGGAGCTAGGTTTCCTATTGAATGACTAAGTTAGGTATGTGGCCATCCCTGGAGCATGCTAGACCTACCAGTGTCCACACCCTTAAGGAAAGCAAATTCCCTTTCTTTCCCAGCAGCAATCAGTTGATAGTAGTTTCTTAGCCACAGAGCTTTTTGCCCACCTCCTTCCTCTTCCATGCTGGGATTTTGTTTAGTTTGATGTTGTCCAGGTCTTGTCCCTGCTTTCACAACTTCTGTGAATTCAAATGTGAGATTTCCCTATTTTTTCTAGGAAACACTGTTTTCTTGTAGTTAACCTCTGCTCTGGCTCTTTGAGTCTCTTTGCTGTCATCAACAATGATTCCTAAGCCTTGGGCTAAGTAAGTTATGACATACAGTCTCATTTAGGGATGAGCACTCTACCATGTCTTATTCTCTGCTCTTTGACCAGTTGTGGGTCCTGGTTAATCTCCATCTTTTGAAAAAGAAAAAGAAAAAGAAAAAAAAAGGAGCTTCTTTGATGAGAATTGAGAGATGCACTTACCATGGGTCTAACAAGTTGTTAGGAATCAGTTAAGAACTTATATGCATTTAGCAGAATAATTGTAGACGATTCTCTATGACTGTCTTGTCTCAGATTCTTGGCCACAATATCTATGCCAGCACAGCACTGGCATTAAAAAAAAAAAAAAAAAAAAAAAAAAAAACAGATACTTTAAACAATGGGTTTTAAATCTTCAACATGTGCAGAACAATGAATGACTGACCTCACCCAATATTTACAATTCCAACTGTTCACTGTAAAATAACACAGGGACCCCTAGAATGAGAAAAAAACTAAAGAAAGACAAAGACAAAGGCAAGCCAGTCAACAAAGATTGTCTTTTTATCTCCCTCTCAGTATGAAACCAAATTGGGGCAGGGAAGATATTTGTGAATATTTAGAAATCTTACAGGAAGGCATCCCATTCTGTTTTGTTCTTCAGTTTCAGTGATAAAGCACTCTGATTAAAAGCAATTTGGGGAGCAAAGAGCTTATTTCAACTTAAACTTCTATGTCTTGGTCCATCATTGAGGGAAGTCAGGGCTGGAAGTCTAGGAGGAATGGTGCTTACTGTGCTGTTCACTGGATGGTGCTTGGTTAGCCTTCTTATACAGCCCAGACTCTTTTATCCAGGAATTGTGCCATCCACAGAGTGTCAGGCCTACTCATGTCAATCATCAATCAAGACTATTGCTCACAGACAATGCTAGCCACCGGCTACTCTGATTTAGTTCATTCCTTAACTGAGATAACCTCTTCTCAGGAGATTCTGGGTTATGTAAAACTGACAATGGAAACTACCCAGCATACCATGGTTGTTGGGCAACCATGTGACACTTGGTATGGGGAGAAGGGGGATTTTGTTTGTTTTGGGTGATTTGCCCTAATACTACATTAGTATTCATGCTATCAAATACTGAACAGCAAGTTTCAGGTTCTCAGTAAAGAGATTTACAGTCTAAAAGTCTCATATGAGCAGATGTTTTACACAGGGCCAGATGCTAACAGAAAATATGCCTATGGAGAGAGAAAATATTTAAAAAAATACTTTTTCCAAGCCTTCCAGATATATGTATGTATGTATGTATGTATGTATGCATGAATGCATGTATGTATTCCTTTTTAAAGAATCATTTTTCCTTTCAAATATCTCGGAGTCTGTCACCTGCTTGAGCCCACAGAGTTACTGTCTTTTTCTTCAATCTTATACCATTGACTACGACTGCTGTAGGGAACTCAGCTGCTAGGTGGCTATATGAAGCATCCCCTCTACCCCCACTGCCCACACTGACTCTGATGCTAACTGCCAACTGCAGCTCCCCTAGTGATCTTAATTTTTAATTCTTGACTCTCCTTTATCCCCTCTTCCCTTTTTCTTCTTCAGCATCTTCTCTGCACTCATTAGAGCACCTGGAAACATTAAACAGTTTTTATACTTCTTCTTTGATCTAAACATACCTGCTTCATCTGTGGTGTGTAAAATTCCTTGTGCTTCTCTTGTATGACATGTATGCATGGATAATCTCTTCTTCCAAAGCCATTCATAGCCAGATGTGCTCAGTCAAATCCCAATCTCTTGAGTGACTCCTATGGCACCAAAAATTAAGTTAAATGATGCTGTAGTGTGAGCAGGTCCAAATGACTCCCCTTCACCAAACAAACAAAAACAAATGTGACATATCACACTGTCTTCAAAGGTATTTCTGGTCTCATTTTTCTTGGCAAAATATATAGACCCAATCTGAAACTCAATACAATTTGTGAGATGGTGGAAATGATGAGCGATGTCAGTCCAACTACTCAATTAGCCAGAGAGACACAGTGTGGCACACAAAAGAGGACCTGTCAGGGAGGCATCTGTAACTGTCATTATCTGTGGGATTATTTAACCCCTCCATCTGCAATCTCTTATGAAGCTGCCTCTCCTTTAAAACTTTTCCCATCTCTGTCATGCCTACAGACACAGCAATAACTGTAACATGGCAGAACAATGTATTCAAATATTCTGTTCTGAACACTGTTCCATGCTGTAATGGTTAGTGTTCTGGGTTCTGAAGTACCTAGTCCTGTGTCTGGTTATACACTATGCCCAATCATCAAGTCTCTCTTCCCTAAGTTTAGGCAGCTGGCTGGCCCTGATCTGATAGCACACAGGAGGGAGATTAGCAAGCATGAGTCAGTTTCCAGGGAGCTCCTCCAGTGAAGTCTAGAGAAGGAATGGCTTTAAGGATAAAGAAAAATCCCTCAGTCAGAAGTATGAACAAAAATCAAGTGCAGTGCACACTTTCAAATGAATAAATAAAAACCCATACTTAAGGAAGGAGGAAGGCCTAAAAGACAAATACAGAGAGAGAGAGAGAGAGAGAGAGAGAGAGAGAGAGAGAGAGAGAGATTGTCCAGTTAAATGGAGGATAGCAATAAAATCCTTACTAAGTTTTTGCAGTTGAACCATTTGTAGGGGAGACAGTAACACTGGGGGGAGGGGTGTAAAATATTCTCTGAATACTTTGGACTTTGCCTACATTTTTCTATGATGAATGTGTAAGCCAAAATTGCACTAAAAATGGCTTTCCTATGTCAAAATGCACATTTTTCCAAAGTGTAATTTTACGCTTGGAGTAAAATAACTGTAAACACCCCATTAATGTATGTTTTAAGGTCCTCAAGTCATAAAAACAAGATACTAAGTTCAGTATTTTTGATACCAAAGTCCTTACCCTTCCAGCCAATAATCCTCAATTACAAGAATGGCAGTATTAGCCCAAAAAAGTGTTCTCAGAGACAATATCCTGTGCTTAGGGCAAGGCAGATTCTATTGCTTTGAAAGATAACTATGTTCCTTTTTAATTTTAATTTCTTTCATGTTTATGTGTATGCATGTGTCTATTTGTCTGTATGTGCACCATGTGTATTCAGATGCCCTCAGAGGCCAGATGATGTCATATCCGTCATATTCCCTGGAACTGAAGTTAACACTCAGTTGGAAGCCACCTAATGTAAAGTACAGGGAACTAAACTGGGATCCTGTGCAAGAGCAACAAGTGCTCTTATCCACAGAGTTCCCTCTCCAGCCCTGCCGATGCTCTTTCAAAGCTGGTTAAAGTCTCTCTAGAGGTGTTTACATTGAATATGAGTCAATGGTTGAGTTACCCTCCCTCTTTTTAGCTGATCTAGAATGAACTTTACCCATTCTACTGAATCCTCTATCCAGAACGTCAGTTTCTGAATACGCAATTTTAAGCAAGCAGGATGCCCATGCTACCTCTACATGATATGGAAATCTCTCGCATGTGAATATAAGCAAGTTTCTTGAAAGAAAACCCCTTGCTTTCTGTGTTCAGGGAGACAGTTTGAATCTTGTCTTTATTGATGTTCTTATCTATTGAAACTAATAATCCTTGCTTCACTCTTTTATCTCCTGGCTGTGTTTTCAACATTTCCCTCCCTAAGAGGTGAACCTGTGTTTGATTTTTAGCAATACAGCTCAGCCCTCCGTTTTCTGAGACACTGGTCCTAAAATACTCCTAGATTATCTTGATCTATAGGTGTTCAATAAACTGCATCAAATACCTATGTTTTGCTTATGATTGCTGTACCTTGTGTCATGTATCTTTGTACATCTTAAAGTTAATTTTTAGTTTATAAAATAATGAGCTTCATTTTTATATTCCCATATACATACATCATTATACTGTTCTATTATTAAGCTCCTAATTTTCATCCCTTGGCCCTCTCATCTCCTCTTGGTTCACCCCCTCTCTTCCAATAGTACACCTCCTTCTTTTATACTGCTTGTGTGTGTTGTTGTTGTAGTCCTGTTGTTAATGTTAAGCCTAGAGGAAAGACCTCTCCATTACCTTCCCTTGTTCTCTCCTCCCCTCTCTTAGAGCCCCTCAGTCCCCCACATAGTCTTCCTGCTGCATAGATGATAGATTGGTAGACTGATGGCAGATAGATACATAGATAGATAGATAGGTTTAGATTCTATATATGTAAAAATATGTATTTGTCCTTCTTGGTCTGGCTTGTATTGTTTACTATTATGATCTCTAGCTCTAGCCATTTTCCTGTAAATGATATAGTTTATTATTTAATGCTGACCAAAATTCAGATGCACATACATACATTTTCCTCATTTTTTCATCTGTTCATGGGTTCTTTTCCTGGCTACTGGAATATTGCTGCAATAAGTACGTGGTATGCTATAAGAGTTTCCCTTTCATACACATGAATGATTTAGTCATATAGTAGTTTTGGTTTGGTTTTTGAGGTATCCCCTTGTTGACTTCCATAGTGGCTACATTATAGTTATTTCTTAGCAACATAAAATAAGGGTTATTTTTTCCTTATGTTTTCTCTACAATTATTTTTTCTTTTAATGACAGCTCCTCTGGTTAATGTGAGGTGGAATCTCAAAGCAATTTTCATTGGCATTTATTTGATGGAGAAGGATACTGAACATTTTCCAAATACTTATATGCCATTTGTGTTTCTCCTTTTGATAACTGTCTATTGAATCAATTTGCCCATTTATTGCTGTGATTATTTGGAAGCTTTATTTGGTGCTCAATTGTGAAGTTTCTCTTCAATTCACACATATATAAAAATCCCCCATCAGATGTATATTTAGAATATTTTTACTTTGTGGATTTTTCTCTGTACCCTTCTGACTTTTCCTCTTTGCCATAATAAAGCTTTGCAAATTTGTTTCCATCCTGATTCCAATCCTTGCTATCACTTTTTGAGCTACTGGTACCCTTGTCTAAAAGTCATTGCCTAGTCTCATAGCTTGAATTGTGTCCCTGTGCCTTCTTACAACCGCTTTACAAGTTCCAGTCTTATATTGGGGTCTTGAACCCATTTTAAACTGGCTTTCTAAAATACGTTAAGCAGTGCTAAATGATTAAGAACACCCAATAAAATGAAAATCTATGTAAATAGTTATTTTGCTCTATATTTTAGGTAATAACAAGAAGCAAATTTGTGCACATGCTCTTATGCAAAAATGTTCTTCAGGTTCTTTGTTTTCTGTCAGGAGGTCTATGATGCACTTAGCACTTTCTCAGAACTCTGGTGAGCTTATAGATCTTCTCATAAATGCCTTCCCCTGCCTAACCTCCATGCCCATACCAGCAACATAATTATGTACTGCCCTGCTTTTTTTTCTTGTTGTTTTGTCTACTTGAACCATGCTATAGTTATCTGGGAATAGGAACCTAAATTGATTTTTAAAAAAAATACCCCATTATGTCAGCTTATAGGCAAGTCCATGGGGAATCTCCTTGACTGATGATCAATATGGAAGGGCCAGGATCACTTATGATGGTGCAGACCCTAGGCAGGTAGTCCTGAGTTGTATAAGAAAGCAGGCTGAGCAAGGCATGAGGATCAAGCCTGTAAGCAGTGTTTGTGCTCCAGTTCCTGCCTCCAGATTCCTGCCATTTTTGCTTTTCTCAGTCATAGTGTGACCCGAGAGTTGTAAGCTGAAGTAAACCCTTCCTTCTCCAAGTAGCTTTTTGTTATATGTTTTATCACAGAAATAGGAACCCTAACTAAGGCACTAACCTACAGCTAATTAGCTCCCAAAGCTTTGTAATACTCGGTTCTTCCCCATACCATAGGAATATCTTGATCAGGATACCATTAGAAACTACCTAGGGTACAGCAGCTACACTTCTAACAATTTGGATGTCTGGACTTTCCTTATTTTACTTACTGAGTAAGTAAATATTTCAATTCTTTGGGATTTTCCCTCCAGTGATTTAGGAATATTTTGCAATTATTAAATTATTCATTCTCTCATTTTTCTCATATATCATGGCATCTTGCCACATTCTATCTGCAATGCTGAGCTATGACTTCATTTCCTCAGGGAAGGCACCAGCAAGCACTCATAGAACAAAGTTGCTGTCAAATGTAGCAAGAGTATAGTTTTGAAAGGAGCCAAGTTTTGTGGAATTAGAAAAAGAGATTTATAAATCCCTAAGTTCTCCATTCTGTATAACAAAGTGTGAACCTAGAAAAATCTGTTATTGAATTTTAGCCAAGCAAAATCACAGGCAGACAAACAGAAAACGAACAGAAGGACCTGGCCTCTTCACTTCTGAATGGATGAAAGAAGGGAGCATTAAAGTAAGAAAGAGCTAGAAGCAAGAGCACTCGATGTCTTTGGGTAGAATTACACACACACACACACACACACACACACACACACACACACACACACGACTCTAGAAAAATATCCACTCCCTCCCTCCTCTCCCCATATCACTCTCATACTCTCAGAGAAGGCAACTTGACCACTGCAATGTGTGTGTTGAGTAGACAGACAGCCTGCAGCAGTACTTCTAGATTATAACATAGTATGCCATCATAGACATAGAAAAAAGATGTCATAGTGAGCTGCAAGATGAGAAATTCATTGGGTTATATAGAAACCTTGCCCATTGGATAATACTGCCCAGAACTACTTTTTATCCCTTAAGTTTGGGACTTGTAGTGGTATATTCCATGTATGTATATTCAGAATTTATAGACATTGCATCCACATCAATTAATCCCTTGAATCTTCTACAAAATGGATATCAATTTCATCTTGGTGTGTTCATGGAAATTTTAACAATCTAAAGGCAGAGCATGTTTTTTCCACCCTATGTATGGGTAGATGTGGACTATGTGTCCACAGATGCCCCGAGGAATTACAGCTGCCTTATACATCCACCTTTTACTATTCACCTGTATTACTGTAGACAGGAGTGCTAGTTAGCAGGCTGGAGTTCCCATGAGATCTCCCTTATTTCACTACACTGTAGAAGCATCAAACATTTGATACTGTTGGGAACACTGCCAATTTTTCTCCCTGGCTAGTTACCCATAACTCGGGCTTCTTATGGAATGTCTGAGTCCTCCATACTAAATACAACATAAATGTCATTATTTGTGTGTGTGCTTTCTTTCAAAAAAAAAATCAAACCCAGGAAGATAGACCTAGTTTAAGACAGAAATAACTGATTGGTCATGTGTCTAGGGTCTGGCTTCTTTTTTGCATTGTTTTGTTTTGGGATTTTTTTGTTTTGTTTTGGGGGGTTGTTTTTGTTTTTGGAGACAGGGTTTCTGAATATAAGTTCTTTCAGAGCATTTTTAACTCCATTAGGAAACAGGAGGACTATCTATAAGACTCTTCCCTTTTCTGACCTCCTTGATACCTATACGACTGATTCTTCAAGGCCTAATACAAGTGTAAGCTCCTTGAGTATTCTTCACCAAAGCTCTATCCTGAGGGCAAGTTAGGCACCACCCCATCTTCTCTGTTCACATTTCTATGACAGCACACTGTCATAGCATTGCAGTTATTCAAATTTGCCTATCTTCTATAGTTAGAGAAAACCAGTCTTTTATGTCTAAATCTCAAGATCTTAGTAAAGTGTTGTGGTCCTAGTTTATATAGTATTGTGGCATGTAGGTGTCCATATAAATTGTGACACGACTGAATAAATTACAGAGGGCGCAGCAATTCCCACCTTCCAATCTAACCATTAGGTACTGAAACTCCTGTGTATATTTGGAAGAAGTTTCAAGTTCTAGTATTAAAGAATGTAAGCAAATCTAAGACTCTGCTATGCATATTGTATTGATTGAAAAGAAGTTTCTTTTTCTTTCTGTAAAGTTGTATATTGAAGAAAGAAACACAGTAACCCTGTGTGAGCTTTTGAACTATCAGTGATACAGAACAAGTACTTTCAGGAGTATGTGCATATTCTTTGAAAAAGTAAGAGTGATGCATTCACAGTCTGCTGATATGTGTGTCATCTTTTAAGGTCCCCTTTGTGGCATCATTTCATTATTTTTACCTGTTCACTCTTTAATCAATTATTATGATGCTCCAGGGATGTATGAGCTGAATAGAAACTATCAATCTAATTTTAGAGTACTAGTCCATCCAAGGAGACCCAATTCTTACCTCTGTTGTTAATATCCAAAGCAATAAAGATTCAAAAACCAAGAATTTGGCAATAGGAGGGGAAAGCTAGAATAGCTACTTTGAAAATTACACCAAGTATCATTCTATAAATTCAATGAGTTAGGTCGATAGGTTTTATTTTAAATGTTTTAGATTACTTCCTGATACATGATGACTCTGTGAACACTTCGTGGAAACCAGCTTACATTTTTAAGTAAATCCTGTTTAAAACAGCAATATAACAATATGATTTATTCTCTTATGGTACATGACAAAATTTAGGCCTATTTATTGCTATTTATTGCTTTTTCTTTTCTCCTCAGAATATCAACTTTGTTTGGTAATGAGAACAGTGCTTTCCCAATAAGCAGCCGTTGCATGAAAGGTACATTTCACTTGATCATTCTCATTTCGTCGTT
Source organism: Phodopus roborovskii (assembly GCF_943737965.1). Classification (NCBI taxonomy): domain Eukaryota; kingdom Metazoa; phylum Chordata; class Mammalia; order Rodentia; family Cricetidae; genus Phodopus; species Phodopus roborovskii. The sequence continues at coordinate 26,384,635 of NW_026126418.1, read as the reverse complement.
CTTCCTTTCACACTTCCATAGTTCATATATTCTTCTGCATGTGTTCAACTTTCAATAGTCTGTTAATGTCAGGTGCTTCCATCATAGAACCAAAAAATCATGTTTCTAAGCATGAGTTATTTTCCTTGATACCAAAAGTGTCTAAAGACTGAGCATTAAATGTTTTTATGTTCAGTGCCAAAGAGCCAGAAGTGACCTGGTATAAAACATTTCTAGTCCTACATGAGCATGCATATGCATACTTGCCCTCTCTCTTTCATTTACCGGATTTTGTTAAGAGGTTGTGTTGACACTGTGCAACCCCCTTGATTCACTTCATCAATATCAAGGTAAGACTATCTCTTACCTAAACATAGACTTGAAGCTCTTCATCCAAGGTCTAGATAGGGCTTGTTCTTGTAAGACATTAATGTAAGTACTTTAATAAGAATATATATTTTGAATGTGTGCTTCTTGGATGCGTACTACCATCTAACATTGAACAACAGTGGAAATGGTCATTGAGGACATACCAGCTCGCAAAGCATTAAGTTCCTCCATCACTTGAAAAGTTGACAGTCTTTTCAGTGAACCAGCACAAACCTGTCTGAAAACTGCTCAATTTTAAGAATATTTAGTGGAAGGCTGATGTCTGCTGAATCGGAACTCTGAAATCCAGAGAAAGGGGTGTTCTATTTTAATGCTAATTCTCACTGTGACAAGCTGTATACTAGGCAGCTTGGCACCTTTCTTCACCAGTAGAAGAAATGAGACCTACTGATCTCAGATGTGTGGTGCAAATTATTTTGGAAATATCTTGAGACCTAGGCATGCACAGCATTTCCTTTGCAAAGCATGCCTTTTTCATGTATTTATCCATCTAGGACTGCTAGAAAATTTAAAGCTTAAAATAATTCTCTTTGTTCATGCTTCCTTTTCCTGCATACATTATGCATATTTTAAAAACTAAACTATTTCCCATCTGATTTTCAAGGAGCTTTATTTACTGATAGAAATGTTAATTCTAGATTTTGTTTTTTTATTATGAGGATGTTGCTCTGATCTGATGGTTTATCTATAATGAAAATTTCTAAATTACATTATAATAAAATTTAGAAAATATCTGTCAGCCCATCTTCCCTGCTTTTATTTTATGTTTTATATGTAGGGCCACACTGTGTAGCTCAAGCTATACTCAAACATGATTTTCCTGTTTCAACTTCCTCCAGATTATTTGCAAATGCCAGCACATCTATCTTAATCTTTGGTCTTTTCCAAAAGGCCTTGGTATGTTTACAAGTTGATGTGAGATAAAAGAGAGTGTTTATTCAGAAGATAAGTGTTTTCTGTGAATAATAGAGATGGCAGGCTTGGGAATAGTTACCAGTGCATATACACTGAAGATACCTTGGGACTGAACATGTGCTGAGCATCTCTGCATACAACTTGAAAGGTGAACCGAGTTTATTTTGGGAGGTTGCTGTCTAAAGTCACTTGATAAAGCAAAAGTGTGCTTTTCTGTTCTCTTATTTTCCACTGAAAAGTTCAAACATAGTTTTGAGATTTGAAAATCTTGAAGTAGATAATGAATGATTCTATTTATATACATCATATAGAAGTTGAGATATACTCAATCACTGCAATTGACACAGTTCTGTCTACCTCTCAAACAGTGTCAATATTTCTTTAAAATGTTTATATTTGGCATTGGAGGTTATTATTATGGCTTTAGAAATAAATCTTTTCCTTAGTTTCTTCACTTTCTCAGAGAGACAAGGAAGTCTATACAAAACCTTGGTAAACTAGCTAGTTCAAACCAGTTCAGAGTCAGCGAATCCAGTTAAGGCTGGTTGAGGCTGGTTCAATCACTTCCAACCCAGTTCAAAAAAGATCTGACAGGTTTCAGACCAGTTCAGATTAGTTCTATCTAGTTCACACCGATTTAGACTGGTTCTATCCAATTCAAACTGGTTTAGACTGTTTCAATCTGGTTCAGACAGGTTCAATCTGGTTCAGAGTGGTTAAGTCTGGTTCAGTGCGGTTCAATCCAGTTCAGACTGGTCCAATCCAGTTCAGACTGGTCCAATCCGGTTTAGACCGGTTTAGGCCGGTTCTGATTAGTCCTACCCGGTTCAGATCGGTCCAATCTGGTTTAGACCCGTTGAATCTGGTTCAGACTGGTCCAACCCACTTCAGACCGGTTCTGACTGGTACAATCCTGTTTAGACCGGTTCAGACCGGTTTAGACTGGTCCAATCAGGTTTAGACCGGTTCTAACCAAATCAATCCGTTTCAGACAGGATCAATCCAGTTCTGACTGGTTCAATCCAGTTCAGACTGGTACTGACTGTTCCAATCCAGTTCAGACTGGTCCAATCTGGTTTAGACCGCTTTAGGCCGGTTCAGACTGGTCCAATCCGGTTTAGACAGGTTTAGACCGGTTTTGATTGGTCCTACCCGGGTCAGACTGGTCCAATCTGGTTTAGACCCATCCAATCCAGTTTAGACCGGTTCTGACTGGTACAATCCGGTTTAGACCGGTTCTAACATTCCAATCTGGTTCAGACCAGTTTTGACTGGTTCAATCCAGTTTATACCGGTCCAATCCGGTATAGGCCAGTTCAGACCTGTTTAGACTGGTCCAATCTGGTTCAGACCGGTTCTGACCGGTCCAATGCAGTTAGACTGGTTCAGACCGGTTCAGACTGGTCCTATATGATTCAGACTGGTCCAATCCGTCCAATCTGGTTTATACCAGTCCAATCCGGTTTATACCAGTCCAATCTGGTTTATACCGGTTCAGACCTGTTTAGACTAGTCCTATCCGGTTCAGACCGGTTCAGACTGGTCCAATTTGGCTCAGACTGATCCAATCCAGTTTAGAACAGTTCAGACTTGTCCAATCTGGTTCATACCGATCCAATCCGGTTTAGACTGGTTCAGACCGATTCAGACTGGTCCTATCCAGTTCTAACCGGTCCAATCTGGTTCAGACCAGTTCAGACTGGTCCAATCTGGTTTAGACCGGTTCTGATTGGTCCAATCTGGTTCAGACCAGCTCAGACTTGTCCAATCCAGTTTAGACTGGTTCAGACCGGTCCAATCCAGTTTAGACCAGTTCTGACTGGTCCAATCTGGTTCAGACCATTTCAGACTGGTCCAATCCGTCCAGACCAGTTCAGACCGGTTCTGGTTGGTCCAATCTGGTTTAGTCCGGTTCAGACTGGTTCTGACTGTTCCAATCTGTTTCAGACCAGTCCAATCCGGTTTAGACCGGTCCAATCTGGTTCAGACAGGTTTTGACTGGTCCAATTCGGTTCAGACCAGTTCAACCCAGTTCTGACTGGTTCAATCTTGTTTTGACTGGTCCAATCTGGTTCTGACCAACCAGTTTGAACCAGTCAAAACCTGCTTGAGCCAGCCAGAACCGAGTTGAGCTTGTCAGAACCAGTTTTAACTGGTCTTAAAAGGACTGAACCTGTCAGAACCTGCTCTAATTGCTTCTTGACCCTGTCAGGGATGCAGTTCTGTTGGTAGTATGCCTACTACCGTGCACTAAGCCAGGCATCTGTCTCCAAGGTAGGTTTAGGAAGTGGACATCAGTGAAGTATGTCACTGGAGGTGGGCTTTGATGTATCAAAAGCCATATGCCATTCCTAATTATTTTTTTTTTAAGAGACAAGGTATCTCTGTGTAGCCTTGATTTTAGAAGCACTCTCTGCTTGCTGCTCCAGTCATCATGCCTGCCACAATTCCAGGTTTGGATGAACTTGTGATCAAACTCAAGGCATGGGACTCCTTTTCATACAGGATCTCACCATATAGTTCTGCTCTGGCTGTCCTGGAATTGTCAATGTAGACTAGGCTGTCGAATTCAGATATCTGCCTCCACTTCCCAAGTACTGAAATTAAAGGTTTGTGTCACCATTTCCAACAGTCATGGACTCAATCCTCTGGAAAGTTAAGCCCAAATAAATTCTTCCTATTATAAATTGAAAAAAAAGAACTTGGTAAACTGACACCTGCATACTACAGAGAGGGAATGTTGATTAAAGGATTCAAAGTTAGGCACTGGAATTGAAGTTACCATGCATGTAGTCTGTTGAATACAGAAATGAATTTGGATTAAGATTAACTGAAGAAATTACTATTGAAATTTCTTGTGGACACTTTAGTCTTCCCCTAAATAAAATCAGTCATCCATGAGGAGAAAACTGTGAGACAGCAATCCCATCTGGTGGGTAGGAAGGGCTAACTAATTACAACGTGCAGTTTGTTTGACACTATCTTCCAAACTAGCTGATTTGCTTTTAATCTAGATCTAGAAGGAAAAATTTAATGTTATTTTAATATCTGCATAAAATGTTTAATACATTTACATTTTAGAACATTTATTATTTAAGTATTTATGGTGCTGGACACCAAGTCCTTGCATACGCTGTGTAAATGTTCTGCCAATGAGCCACGTGATCAGTCCTTCTTACTTTTTAATGCAGTCTAAGACTGTTACCAAATAGGATCTGCTTAAGTTTCCCAAATCATAAGAAGTTTATCCTAAAATAGATTAAGTTAGATTGGCTATCCCAGAGTCTGATTTGAGCAGAATAGCCCTATAGGAACTTAGCTAGCATCTACGGTTGGAATCCATGGACTTAGAGTGTTTACAGACTCTGTGCATTCATTTTTACCAGTATGAGCATGTAAGTGGATAGAATGTCTCTTCCTCTATTCTGTTCTTATTGCTGAAGCCACAAAGCCAGCCATGCCAAAATTCTTCCAGATTCCAAGAAAGACTTGCTGGCTTGTTCCAAACACTGAACTTCCCCATGGCTTTGCCACTTGCTTGAAATGTTCTCTGTGCATTCTTCTTACACCAGTCTTCTGAGCCTTTCAAGGACATTGGCTATATCCTCCCAAGAGGCTCCTTCCTGACTTCCCTAGTGTGGATGACATCTCTCTCCTCTCCTAGCATACACCAGCCCTCACTACCCTGGACTTTAGTGATTTATTTCTTGTCTGCTTGGGAGCAGGGACTGTGCCATTTATCTCACCTTTAGTGGCATATAGTGATTAATCAGTGAATGTTTACTGAGTGAAGGGATACCTTTCCATTTGAAAGCTCCCCTTGGCATCCATATTTTATTCATAATTGATTTTATCAGCATGAATACGATAAATGGTGATAGTTACTCTCACCTTTTCACAGCTGGAACAGTTATTGGGAACATGAACAAATGGTTTTACATACCTGCCCCTTGTTTATTTATTGTTGCCACTTCATGTGACCCTGACAATGCTGACTTCACAAACAGGACCCTGTTAATTAGCAAACAAACAAACAAACACAGCACTGTTTTCAAAGAGATGAGATCAGAGCTGAACTGAGCATCAAAACAAATAATGAGTGTTCCAATGAGAAAAGTGTTCAATGGGCACACACAGTGAAATAATAGAAAGGGAAATGCTTTTCCCTGCTTTGGGGAGATCAGGAAAGAAGTGGTACTTCCAGGTAATGGAAAGAGCATGTGACCAAAAGGAAAAACATGATAGCATGGCTCCACTGAGATTCAGACTTGATTTCAAGCCCAGGTAGGTACCTTGTGAACTTGGAATAACGGTTTCTCTTTTATAGAATTCCTTCCACAAGGCTGTAATTTATTAGGAGGGCATTGGGTTTGTCAACAATTCAATGTTTTGATATGATGGTTTGGAAATCTGTCTCTACTGAAGTCTTTGTGGTAAGAAGCTACTTTGTCTATTATTGAAGTTTACTGTTTACTTTTGATGAATGATCAAGTGCTAATTCCAAATCATGAACTAGTCACAGGAAGACATGACCTCATGCTCCACCCATTCCTCTTCGGTTATACTAAAAGCAAGGTGTGACCAATAAAGGCAGCCACTAGGATACACACTTTTCATCCCTATATCTGTGCCCAATTAATCTATGGTTAAACAATATGATATAAGGTCAATAGAGATGAACTTAATATATCTTGACTGCCATTAAGTGTAGCTTTTACACAAAAGGTAGTGCTTACAAAACTAAGACAACAGCAAATGAATAAACAAGGTACCTTGACAATGTGAGTAGTAAAATAAAATTGCAGTGCAAGGGACTTGAATAAATAACTTCCCAAGTCAAGTATTTCATCCTCCTACCCTAGCAAGCACTTAGAACTCCACAGAATGCTACACAATGAGTCTATCAGAGGGTGTTGCTATGCAGGGGTCACAAAGATAAAATTAGTTTAAGATGAAGCCTTTGTTTAATAAGTAGCAACCCAGTTGTGGCTTAAACCTACCAGACAAACAGGAAAAGATGTGTCACAAGGCCATTTTGAATCATCTTGCAGTAGTTTCCCCAACAGAAATGACTGTCCTCCTTGGGGATTACATATACATGGGAGAAGTGTCCTCCACTGAGGAAGACTGTGCACAAAAAGCACATTTTAAAAGTGCTCTGGCATGCCATATACATACACCTTCTAGGTTTCTGACTTAACCATCACAATTTAAGGGATAAAACACAATAATACCATGTTTCCCTCTGGTTACATGTTAATCCTAAATATTATCATGGCAAAAAACATTCTTATGTTTTTCTGTTTTCTTAGGTCTTTACTTCTATGCTTCCCTTACTCTTGAGACAGACTTATTCTGTTCAGACAAAATTAGTGTTTAGAAATCAAATCAAGCTGACTCCAGTCTGGCAAGTGTGGTTTGGTAAGGTAGGGGCAGTTACTTGTTTAGATTTTTAAAGTTTGCAAGTTGAACTTTGGGAAAGGGCTATCTCTCACGTGAGACCCAGACTGTCGTTTCTCTTATTGCTTTTCAGCGGTAGACATATTAATTAGTGTGGTGACAGGCTGTGTGGTAACAAGTTGTCAGTAATGGTCTACGTTGTATTTGGTGGAGGAAAAACTCAAGAGAAAGGAGGCATTGGGTGTTTGAGGATAAGCTATTGTTTAGTGATCTGGTGGTGTGGAATTCTTCCTCATATTTCTCTAAGGCAAAGAATGAGAGGGATTGGATTCTACAAAAGGCAAGAATTAAAGAATTTAAGGTTTTTTTGTTTAAACAAGCATCTTCCATGTCACTTGAGAAATCATTTACATGCTCTGATCATTCAGTTTTTTGCTGCTTTTGCCTCTTTTGAATCTTTTCTTTGTCCTGTTCCTTTTGCTCATTTATCCAAATCCTCTTCAATTACTCACAGACTATTGATTTCTCATTGCCTAGAATAAGCCCATGAAGTTCTGTCTAATTGTTCCTGTTTACACCAAGTATTTAATCTTTAAGAAGTTGCTGTATTTGATGCTGACAGTAGATAGTAGTGAATTTGTAGTATTTTCTTAATTGACTTGTGTGTTTTGTAATCAACTATTATAACTGAGAAAGACTAAATTATACAAGTTCCCTATATTATCCCAGGATTTAATAAGGTAATGTTAAATTTCTAGATGTTTATCTTAAAGCAATGATCTATAGAGATAAACAAGATGCATTGTGTCTGTAAAGCCCCTTTCACACAGGGGAACCTGTTTGTCATCATGTGTTGTCTCATCTGGTTTGTAAAATGAACTTGCAGATCAGATTAGTTAATTTCAGTGCAAAGGTTCATACAGAGAAGCTTGTGATGAGGAAAAGAAAGATGTTCCAAAATTTGTATATGATAAGCCAGGGTCTGCTGAGAAAACAAGAAAATCATGATTATTTGGGAAGTACTTGAAGTAGACATTTGTTTTCATTTTACTTTCAAAATTGTTTTTGTCATTTTAGGGATTTGAGTTGTAAGCATATTAATGCAGAAGTTTTCTTTTATCAGTTCATTTATTGTCTGCAGTGGCCACCAAAGAGAAGGCATGGATGAATTCTCAACCTCAAACTTTTTTGACATTAAATTTTTTTTCTTCTCTGACCACAGGGTACTACTATGGCTTCTGCCATGATTCAAGCTGAGAGGAAAATGTCTTTGATCTCTCTCCCAATTCAAGGTAGAAATAAATAGAATTTTATATTACAGATTACATAATTTCAATTTCCCATATTATAGTTCAAATGGAGATAATAAATAGCAATTAGAGTAACAAAAATATTGTAACTTAAGTCTTAGGAAAAACAATCACAACAATGTATTCGAAATCTCTAAGCAATTTAGTTAGAATTTTTCAATCATGCATTATTGTGATAACAAAAAAATTCACTGATGATTGATATGGGTAAATGTGTCATTTCAGCTAAGGCACAGAGGTTAAGAACCCCTTTCTGAGGTGTGGATGGTGGGCAGGGCAGGGGAGAAAGGAGGTGGGGGAGGGAGTGGGAGGAAAGGAGTGAGGGTAAACTGTGGTTGGCATATAAAATAAATAACAACACTTAATAAAAAGTCATTTTCAATAGCTCAGTTTTAAACACTGTTTCTCAAATACAAACAAACTTATTTCTAATCCAACAGTAACCTCAAAAGAAATACTCCATTGAAAATTTGTTATAATCAAGTTATGTCAGCAAGTAGCATATACATTATTCTCTTTAGATATTCAAACTCTTGTTCATTGTGTAACTCCTCTTTAACACACTGTTCACATTTGCAGGTTTATATTCATTTACACAATCAATATATTGGTGTTGGTCTTAATTCTGTGGGCTTAAGGTTAGATTTTTCTATTTTTGTCCACTATTAAATCTCCAGATTCTAATTCCTTGATACATGCCTAAAATAATTAATACATACATAAAATAAGTTTGTGGTGGTTACTTTGACTGAATACTTGTAAGAAATTGTACAATCAGACAAAAGTCACTTAATTTTATAGGTAAAAAAACACAGTCTTAAAGATTTTATTTTTAATTTTGTGGACATGTGTGTGAGTGCAGTACCTATGTAGGTCAAAAGATGTAGTGGGATATTCACTTTGTCTTCTTCTGTGGCACTGACCACGCCCATTGGTGGTGGAGCCATGGGCGGAAGTGACCTGTGGAAAGAGGTCTAAGGAGGAGCCTGGGAACGCTCTCTTGGTGGCGGGATGCGGAGAGGATCCGGTGGAACTTGCTGGTGTTCATCTGTCTAGCTTGTAAGTTATTTCTCCCTGAATAAACATCTATTCGGCCTATTTGTTTATCCTGATCCTTATTTAACTGCAATAAAAAGAGGATGTGGGATTGCCCAGAGGTGGAATTACAGGCAATTAGGATCTACCTCATGTGGGTGCTAGGAACTAAACCTGAGTTTTCTGCAGAGATCAGAGGATAGTTTTAATGGGTTGGCTCTTTCTTTTCACCTTTATATGGTTGACTATCTGGATGTTGAGGTAATGCTTTTACTCTCTGAGTCATGTCACAGGCTCTTGAATTTTTTTAATGCATTTAGTTATGTAATTGGAAACTGTTGTCTTATATTGTAAATATCATCTGATATAATTCTGAGACTCACTGGAATATAAAATTTATACATCACTACATGGTTTCTTAGGCTGCATTGCCTGGAAAACAGGCTGAGGACTGAAGACTCTTACTTGATTAGAAAGTGAAATCCAGAGAACAAATCTGAGACAAGAGTGGGAAAGTGGGAAAAGTAGAAACAAACAGTAAAATGCACTAATGACCTAATACAGGGACTTGGTCATCCTAGAGCAATGTGTGCTGAACCTAATGACCTAATCCAGGAGCGTGAATGCTCCAAAGCAATGTATGCTGAACCCACACAGAGTGGGGAGGAAGAAAGTTTAATGATGTTTCACTGTATTCCATTTCTAATTGGTGAAAAGGTTGAGCCACTTTTGAGTAGTGCATGCTTGAGTACCAAGGCTGGATGGGGAGTGACTCCTCCATCTAGGATAACAGGGAAGATCTGGGAGTATCAGAGACAAGCAGAGCCTAAAGGAATGCCTAAAATGTCACCAGTACAGCACACCTGCATCTCTTTGCCAAATACACTCTCAGAAATGCCTTCCACAATTATGTGATTAACCAGACAACTGAGGTAGGGTGAATAGAAGAGCATAAAGGATACAATTGTCTGTAAAATTTTAACTAGAAGTTAAAATGTGACATCTCTCTTCTAATATTACTGGACTTTTCTTATGAGACATATCTATTGCAAAGCTGGATATGTTGATGTAGTCTCCATAAGGACAACTGAAATGGCTATCAAATGTAAAACAAACTTAAGTAATGAAAAACAATGGACACTTTTAATCTCTTTATATTCATGAGCCTCCCAAATTGAGAAAAATCTGAGATATGGGGCAGATTGGAAGAGGCACATCAGGGATGGGTTGAAAGATGATGGAAGCTGAAAGGAGGGGATTCATGCAGATGAGAGAACAGTGGGATATTTAGAGAGGATAAAGGATTGAGTAGGAGTTAAGAGCATCATTGATGATATTTCTGGCTTTTTGTTTGTTTGTTTGGTTGGTTTGGTTTGGGTTTTTGGTTTTTGAAGATGGGGTTTCTCTGTATTGTTTTGGAGCCTGTCCTGGAACTAGTTCTGTAAACCAGGCTGGCCTGGAACTCACAGAGATCCTCCTGCCTCTGCTTCCCTAGAGCTGGGATTAAAGGCATGCACCACCAGTGCCCGGTTTGCTTTATCTTTTTAATCATCTTTAAAGCTGTCAAATCACTCTAGTGACAAAAATGTGACTGTCTTTGCTAGCTGTGGAATATTGTACCCAGTCCACTGAGTGCCCTTGTGTAGGTCTTCTGTCTTGGATCATTCTCATCTGGAAACACGTGGCTATAGATAGGGCAAAATATTCATTACACTCTGCTTCACCACAAATTAATTTGGTAAAGGCTGATGTCTATAGAGTGTTTCTTTACAAGCTCATAACTTTGACACATTCACATCCAGTGCCACTTGTTGAGCTGACAGCTTAAGGCACTCTATTGTGAACAAGTTCCAGTAGTGGTGTACTGGCTCCGCCTCAGTGACATGTTGTCCCACAAACCGTTACAGCTTCTTATCTGTGGGCTTCTGCTTTAATTGTTGTTTTCCTCTAGTTGGCTCTGGCCATCAAAACTTACTCTAACAAAATTATTTGTTTTTGTTTTTGTTTTGTTTTATTTTTTATTTAACTGCCCCTCCCCCAACTGTTTGAATGAAGACATTTCAGAACAACAAAAAGAAAAAGGTTAGAATTTAAAAAATATATTGGACTGGATTCTCCCTTTGGTTTATCCTTTTATTGTTTTCTCTTTAGAGAAAACAGTGTGACTCTCACTGTAAATGTGTTTCTGGGATACATATGATGTTCCTACCCAGTGGGAAAGGATGTGGGCTCCTTATGCAGTCATCATAGTTAAGATGAACTTTCCTAGTTAGAATTAGTGTAGTAACTACAGTGTCTATAGTGTGGTATATGTAATATATTATATACTATAGAAATTATGCTATATAGTAAATAAAAGAACTTAGCCAGAACCAAAACATAGTTTTAGGATTGACATATCATATGTTAAGCTGGCCAGGTTTAAAACAAAACAAAAGGATGATGAGAAAACCACAGATAGGTAATTTGCCTGTAAAAGAGAGATAATCATAAACAGAGTCATGATTATATTTCTAGTAATACCAGCAATGCCTTCTACTCACCTTACATATACATGTTAACTAGTATGTGTTTAAAAAAAAAAAAAAAAGATGAGGCTCTGTCCACATTAGGTAATTTGAAATCCACCCTTACTTTACTTCATTTTTTCATCCTCACACCACCTTGAAATCCATTTAAACAAAACACATGATAGAGATGAAGCCATTGCTTCTTGTGCTGGTGTGAAATGAACTTTGCTGTCCCTGTTATAGTAGTAACAGCTTCAATGGCTTCTACAAACCATTTCTGATTATTGGCAAGTGCTCCCAAAGCAGCTGGCTGGGATTTGATATCTATGACCAGAGAATCATTTGTTCCCACCTGTAAGCCAGAGCTGCTGCCTTGGCTGCTTTCACACTTGTCTAAAAAGATATGGTCTAGCCTCAGGCCAAGAGGAAAGTCCTCAGAGAGTAGCTCTCTCCTCTCTTATGTCAGGATAAAAATGTGTTCTTCAGAGGCCTCCCTCCACCAGATAGAGATAACTCTTGGTTGGTTTTCAGCCCTGTTCCATACTTTGAAATTATGACTTCCAAATAGATGATATTAACATTTTCTTGGTAATATACTGTGCAAATTGCCTCCATAATCTTTTTCCAAGTATAGAAGTACTCCACCCAGTAATTCAAATTGTTTCCCTGAATGCAGCTGGGCCTCAGAGCCCTTGCACCTGACGTTAATTATTTCTAAGAGGGAAAAGGTATTTTGCTTTGACTAGCCTGTAGAAGCTTGTTCCATAGTGCCTGCACTCATGGCATTGACCTCTGTAAAGAACATATGGACACGGATATATGTATGCATGAACTTTTTTCCAATAACTACTTAAAATAAAATAGTTGCACTCTCAACACAGTGCCATTTTTACCCTCGGTGTTCTGAGATGGGGCATGTGGAAGGACTTCTAAAAGTGTACATGCAATGATGGAGCAGGGAATACCAGGAAAGCACTTCCTGTACAAGCCTAGAGAACTGATCTGGATGCCCAGACCCCATCTTTAAAAGCCAGGTATGTTGGTATATGCCTGTCATACAAGCTCTAAGAGGCAGAGGCAGAGGCAGAGGCAGAAGGATCCCTTAAGCTTAAAGGCCAGCTAGTCTAGTCAATCAGTAAGCCCTACATTCAGTCTGGGAAATTTTGTGTCAAAAATGAGGTGGAAAAGAGCAAAAGAACACACACACACACCATGAAAATGCCTCGTGAACAAATGAAAACTATCACAAAATCCGCCTATGATTTTATTGAGGGTGGTCTAAAACCACCACCTAGGAAATGGATACAACATACAATGAAATGCTCTAGTTGTACTATTGCTTTCAGTTGTTGGCCCCCAAATTTTTGTAGAAGAAACTAAATAAGGTTCTCTTAGAGACAATACCACAGTGCTGGTTCCTGTAATATACACCTGAGACCATGTGCCTTGGAACCTCTCAGGCCTGAATTGTGCACTATGTAACCCATAGTATCCAGAATGCTTTCCTGGAGGATAGTCATGCTTCTGGGTCTCCTTCCCAGTCACTCAAGGGATTAATGTGACTCTAGTATTAGTCAAATTAGGACAATTTGCTAGGTAAAATGATATAATTCTCTGATGTGTTAGAATCTAGTGGAGGTAACTTTATCTAAATGTTTTCCCTAATGGTAGTGGGACATGGTCAGGGTGCTCCCCTAGGAAAAGAGCTTGGCCAACCCTCGAGTCTCTTCCATCTTCTATCATAGATGGATGGTAAGAAAAGATGCTTCTTCCTGCAGCTGGAATCCCAGAAGGTGTGCCATACTTGCCAGTTGTCATTTATACCAGCACTTACCTCTAAAATCGGTGGAGATAAAGTAAAGGAGAATGACAGAATTGGGACCAAATACAATCAAATCCTAAGCTCCAGGGATTCGCCTATGGTAAGGGATAGTTAGGTTGTAGATAAAACATCAGTGCAGATCAGTGTCAGCCCAAAGGCTCATTAGGTCACCAACTGTGAGACTCAAGTCACAAAGGTCTGGTTCTCTATGTCTGGGACAAGTCCAAGAATCTGTAGTTCTAAAAAGCTTCCAGGTGATGCTGTGAGTTCGTGAACTGCACAATTAGAACAAACTGGTTAGGGCAAGCCTCCAAAAGTCGGTACAGCTGAAACCACTGTTGCAGGCAAAAATATATCAATAAAAAAGTTCCCTCTAATCAGGTGAGACTCTGTGCAAAACAAGTGTGGCTATATTATGCAAACCTGTTTTTGTTCTGCCATTGGAATTCTAGAGGCAAACATAGAAAGTTATCACCTGGTTGGTTGCTCTAAATTTTCTTGTTTTACCTAGATGGCTGTTTTATCATTTTTTTTTAGTCGGAGGCAATCAGGCCATAGTCATCTCAAGGGATTTTCACTAGCCAATCTGAATCATTTCAACCATGTGCTCTTAATTTGTTTGATTTTTTTTTAATGAGTCATGAGCTTCAGAATTTTGTGTATGGAAGACCTGAGGCAAAACCAAGACAAAATACCTACCACACATCCTCACAGACATCCATAAAGTCTCCAAAGTCCTACTGTCATTTTATTTCCCAATCTGGGCCCTCTGAGATCATGTGTGCTATATCCTCTGTTGCAATTGTGGGTTGCAGGAACTTAGACTGTGGCAGACTCGTATACTTCAGCATTGTGGGGACTTTATTATGTTGACTGCAAGTCAAAGAGCTGGATGGAAATAGAGATGTAATTTAATGGTGTTACCTTAAAATTAAAGATCCGTGAACCAGGTTTTCTCATAATCAGAGAGAGAATGGCAGTAATGACAAAAAGCCTTCTTGAATCTGTCCTATGAGTTCACAGATGTTGTGTGGCCTTGAAAGAAAAATTCTCAGTCACTTGGTGAGGAATTATGTCAGTTAAAAATCTACATTTTCATTTTTCAAACTCAGAATCCATTCAGGGGTATGGAGAGGATAAGAAACCACAGAAACAGACTAAGTTTTATCAGCTCAATTAGGAAAAGATAATAAAGGCATTATGGGGAAAAAATGAAAGAGAATACCAGACAATGTATTATCTTCTCTCACAGGGTTTTTTGGAACAACTCCAAGGTAATTTTCTTCTGGCCCAGAGAGTGTCTGTCTGTCTTTCTAAGTGCATGTACATGTCTGGACAGGTGCATGCTTATGTAAGCTCAAAGGCCCTAAGAAGGTTTCCTGTACCTCCAAGAAGGAGGTAACATCACTGGCATTTTCAGGATGCCCAGCTTGTTATAGGTGTTAGAATTTGAATTCTGGTCCTCATGATTGGTCAGCAGGGGCTCTTAACTGCAGAACCATCTCTCCAGTCTCCTCCTGTTTTTCTTGATGGACAGCTAAAGCTGCCCATACCCACATCCAACAAGGCCACACCAGTACAACAAAGCCATGTGTCCTAATCTTTTCAAATAGTACCCCTCCCTGTGAGCCTACATGGCCATTTTCAGTAAAAGCACCACACCTGCACAGTGTGAATAACACTAATGGTGTAGATTTTGGTGTCTATATTCATTTGAGAGAACAGATGGAACTATTTGACTACTTAGCAGAGAAAAACTACTAATGACCCCATTCTTAAGATTGAGTGTAGAGCTCTGTTTAAAACAATAATAATCCATAAACTGTGGCTGTAGTTCCCTGTTAATTATCCTATAGAATAATGAAATCATTTGTTTAAATTTTATACATATTTCACAGATACTGTTAATTTGTCCATATTTCTGTGTGACAGCTATCACTGCATAAGGAAATAAGAAGATCCTTCACAATAGGACTTCAGATAGGAGTCTAATTTAAATGAATATGCCAATTATTCTTTCCTAATTATGGCCATTAGCTACTGATGATCTTTTCAAGCCATAATGCAGCCTTCACTATTTATCTGCCTAACCAACCATTCTTGTGCTCCTATGAGAAAACTCCAGAACTGAAAATTGACATCTCATGAATGTGGAACCCTGCTTTGTTGCATTAAGAAGAAAAAGAAGAAAAAGAAAATGCTCTTGATACTCCAAGCTTGGGGATAGCCCTGTGGTGAGTCCTGTAAGTCTGTATTGGAAGTGCTCCTGCTGTTTGTTTTGCTGTAAATAAGATAATCCATTGGTCTTGGAGCATTTGACTCCATAATTACCTTGGTTGGACTCTCCCTTGTTGCCCAGCTGTCTTTAATAAAAGGACTCAGCCTAACAATCAGACTACAGTCATGTCAGCAGCACCAGCCATCTTCAACACTCTATAAATGCATTGAGACAACTGTGCAAAAGGTTATAGGTTACTGCCCTGGGTCCTGAGAGTTCAGCCCCAGCAGAGATCCTTGAAATCTTTTGAAAGAGTTTTTTTTGTTATTATGAGTTTTGGTGAGCTCTAGATGATCTTAAAATAATTTCTACTTTGGCTAGAAAAAGAACTCTTCCCCTGGTAACCTAGCAGAGGGAGTGCTGTGATTAATGCTGACAGGAAAGGCATGAGTGGTCCAAACCACAATCCTCTCTAAAACTGTGGCACTAAGAGACAGGTCTCTGATTGTTTCAAGCATCCCTTCTGAGCTATGTAGGCAGAGCTTATTCTGTGAATGGCTAGAAGACACTCTCCTCTGCTGCTTTTCATAATGCTGTAGCATCAGATCCAATAGATATTTCTTTTTCTCTCCATTTTTTAAATTTTGATGTCATTTTACATTCCAACCACAGTTTTCCCTCCCACCCCTTCCTCTTTCCACAACCCCTCACCTCCTACCCTTACCTCCCCACTAGCTCACGCACAGTCCACTCCTCCTCACAGGTAAGGGCTCCCATGAGAAGTCAACATAGTCAGGCACAATAGGTTGGGGCAGAGCTCAGCCCTTCTTCCACGAATTAAGGCTGAACATCACATCCCACCATAAGGAATGGGCTCCAACAAGCTAGCTCATGTACCAGGTTTGTATCGTGGTCCTACTGGCAGGGACCCCTCTGAATAGATATTTCTTAAGTGGGCTTTCTTGCCTAGTTTCAATAGTGCAGGGTGAGTTGGTAACATGAAGAAAGACACATCAGAGACAGTGGAACATTAATGAAGGCAGCCACAACAGCAGTGGAAGCCAAGCACTTGGTGAGCCCAGTGAAAGCAGTACCACTTCCTGACAGTTGAAATATGGTGGACCTGCAACAGTCCTAATAGTGAGAGTGGCATCCCTTGCCTGAGCAACCCCAGCTGTAGTGCAGCTAGATACTTGGCACCCAGCATCCAAGCAGCCCAATGCATGTCCTGCTCCTAAATTCAGTCCTTCTGGAGGGACTCAGTCCAAATAGTCTCAAGGCAGCTGAGCTATGGAAGGGATCGGGCAGGAGCTAGCTATCTGGAAGCTGAGGAATCTGCTGAACAGTATGAGAGCAGTCAAGACAGAAAGGGGAGGGGAAGGAGAGGAGAAGGCAAGAAGATAGAAATAGAGCCAGAATGAAAAGAGGGGGAAACAGTGGAGACAAGATAGAGTGAAGAGTGAGACTTAAGAAGGATAAAAGGCTCTAATTAGAGAAGAAAAAGTGGCCTCAAAGCACTTTCTAGAGGCAGAAGGACTCGGTGAATTGATTGGTGATACCTAAAATTACAGTAGGATTTTATGAAAGAGGGATTTAACAGATCTGGACTATAAGCCAATAAGACAAAAGTATATATATCTATATGACCATGTGTAGGAGTATATATGCATGTTCATGTGAGAGTGTGTATATATATATATGTATATATGTATGTGCATATGGATGAACATGTACATATATGTATGTATGTGTGTATGTGTGTGCGTGTGTGTGCTTGAGGAGGACAGAAGTTAACATTGTATGATACCCCCAATCACTTTGCACTTTATTTTTTGACATAAGGTCTTTCCTTGAACCTGGAGTTCATGTATTTTGCTAGGGATGGACAGCCAATGAGCTTTAGCATTTGTTTCTCTGTATCTCTTCAACATATGACTTAGAGACAACTTCCACCATCCCTGCCTCTTGTATGGGGGCCTTAGGATCCAATTTTAAGTAAGTCCTTATACTTGTGTGGTGAGCATTTACTGAATGTTATCTCTCCAAATCCAGACAACGCTCTGTAACACTAGTTATTATGTGAAGATTTGGGAGTAAGCAGAAACTTGGTTTACATTTCTTCAGTTTATTTCTGTGATACTTATATAAGTGAATTGTAAAAGTTATAAAATTTTATAACCCATACACTTTTTTCCTTCATGTCATTAGAGTATATTCTAAATAGATCAGTAGGGTATGACTTTGAGTATCTTCTAAAGATTTTAGATAAAACTTTACATTTTTCTCTACTTTCAGTTGTCTATTCTATTTAATTTTTAATTTTTAAATATGATATCATTTTATAATACCCATAAAGTAGGAAAAATGAGTATATAATATTTCCTAATCAGACATGAGAAGAAGGATGGGATATTTTAAGACATAAAACCTTCATTCCTCTAAGTGATGGTGCTTGTGCTCTTGGCCTCTCTGAAAGGTACAGCGTCTTCTGGGGAAGATCCTTCACAGGCAGGAAGCAGGGCCTATCAGAAAAGCTGTTTACAATAAAACATTTTGACAGCTCCAGTAATTAAATGGCTTTCCAGGTGCAAAGCACTGCCTTAAATGCCCCTCTGGCTATAATGGTACACAGATTTATCCTTCAAGGGGGAGAATGTTGACTGTGAAAACAAGTTAATGAAATAAAAGGGAAACTGCAATTTAGTTATTAAGAACACATTAATAGAATGAATCAGGATTTTGCTTTCCCCAAAATAAATTACTGTTTCCCCCATTTTAAGTGATTTTCGCAAAGGGGAAGTTATCACTTTAAGCCCAAATGTCTTACTAAGCACTTAGTTATGCACTTACTGGGCATTGGTAGGAGAGAAACAAAATATTTAGACCCTCTCATTCACAAGGACTTTATTAGTATGGGTGATTTTTATGAAACCCAGCAATGTACAGTAGGTAAGGCTGCTTTCTGTGAAGCATGATATTTAAGTTCAGATTCCCAGAACCCATATAAAAAGCCAGGCATGGCTGTGTGAGTTCATAAACCCAGCACTGGGACAAGAGCACACAGGTTCCAGGAGCTCACTGGCCAGACAACCTTGTCTCAAAGTCGAACTTCCCAACAGTGAGCGTCCAGTTCAGTGAGAGACCTTGCCTGTCCCTGCACAGTAAGGCAGGGAGCAACAAAGGAAGACACTCAACATCCCCCTCTGGCCTCTGTATGTATGCTCAGGAGCCACACTTTCCCATGCACAACATACACACAAAAATCCATGAAGGAAGAAAAGAGGGAGGGAAGAAGGGAGAGAGGGAGGGAGGGAGGGAGGAAGGAAGGAATGAAGGAAGGAAAGAAGTAAGGAAAAAAGGAACGAAGGAAGGAAGGAAGGCAGGTACTCTCAAACCACCTGCTTTTTCTACACAACTGAACTTAGCTTAGTGACCATGGTACCTACACCACAGATACAGGGAGTGAAATCAACTTCATTCAAGTGATAAGTATTGGAATTGTATTCTTTTAGTGAAAGGTCATTCTAGAGTTTTCCTAGTAAGGATCTGTTGTGAGTTGTGGAATCAGCAGCGATTGCTTAATGAGTAAAGGGGCATAATAAAAAGGTGTTAGGGATTCAGTGGACTGCAGTTTGGGGTTCTCATGTTTCTTTCTCATTAGTGAGGGGAGTTACAGAAGTAATCCCTTAGTTATATATGTCATGTGAGGCATATTTTGTGACTTTTAAAATATACTGTGCATTTTCTTTTACCAAAAAATATTATTAAATGCCTTTCCTGTATGCACTTAGTACATATGGTAATCCTGTTAATGTTTCTGTGTTCTGTGTGCATGTATGCAAAAGCAGGAGGATGATGTAGAATTTTAAGATTCATAATTAACCACAGCTAATGTTTATAGAACAGTCACAAGAAGCTAGGCACCATGGTAAGGAAGGCTGAAAATAGTCATTTAAATCTTATGAGCAAAACTATTAGGCAATCTGTGTTCCTTTCCTCTTTCTAGGATGAAAAGGAAGGCACAGGGAACTGGAGAGAAAGCCAAGTAACCAAGAGTCCATGAGATCGGAGCTGGGATGGGTGACCAGACACCCTGACTGTAGCAAACTGTGTCTTTCCCACACAAGATAATGCTGAAGACAGGGTTATTCAATGGTGGCAATGTCACAAAGTGTCAACTAATTTCCACCATAAATCTGGCATGTTTATAGAAAAAGAGCTAGAGGGTCAAAGTGAGGAAAGGAAAGCTTAAGACTGTAATATAACTGTAAAATGCTGGTGTCTGGTGTTTGCACAGTGCCATAATAACTGCTACAGAAAACTCCTTCAGGTGGCGAGCATAGAATTTGGAAATAGCATATGTCTGTCCTGAATCTTGAAGTACAGTGGACTGTGGCCATTTCTGCCTTCCAGTCAGAGCAGTGTCTGTATTCAGGAGTCATCTGGGCTATTCAGGTAACACAGGTCTGTCATGAATGAATGATGAGAATAGGGTGAGGGCTGGAGAGATGGCTCAGCCATTAAAGGCTAGGCTCACAACCAAAAACATGAGAGAGTAGGGTGAAAATCATGAAGGCACTGTAATACTATAGTGAACATTATAGATGCTGCTGAAGCCAAAATGTGACAAATGCAAAAGGTGTACCAGCCCAGCAGAGGAAGCGCTGTTCTCCTTGACAGAGGTACTGTGGCTAACACAAGCATTTCCCTCAAATGAAAGTAATGTAAAGGGAGTTAACAGTGAGTAAGGACAACAGGATCAACATTAAAGTTTTGAGAAAGAATCAAAGCAGATATAGATTTGTAATGCTTTGTATCACAAGAAGGGCTGCAATCCTGCTTTACCTGTAAGAAAAACGGCACAGCATCCTGTGACTACAAAATAGAAGGAGCAGAATTGTCTGAGATGGCCACTCCAGACCCTGTTTCACAGAACTTGCCTGAGATAATCACTTCAGACCATATTTCACAGAATCAGCCATTACCTCTCAAACAGTTCTTCTTTCCTGGGCAGAAAAAGACTTAGTAACACAGGATACAGAACACAGCTCTGGATCTGGGATGTCTCATCTGCCTTAAAGAATGCTTAGCATTTTAGAACTCTCAAGTTCTTAGCTGTTCTTTTTCTAGCATGTACCTTTTCTTGATTTCTATGACTTTGCATACTGTAAAATCAGCATTTTATTCAAAGGCATAAAAAGTGTTAGGAGGCATGTCAATATTAACACTAATTTCCATATTCCTAAATACTATTTAAAAAACAAGTGGAAGGGCCTAGAGAGGTGGCTGTGTAAGAGTACTTACTGCTTTTGCAGAACCAGGTTCTATTCCCAGCAGCTGTGTCCAGTGGCTCACACTTCTAACTCTATCTGTAGAGCACCCAGCACTCAGCACCCTGCATGGAGCACCCAGCACCATCCTCTGGCTTCCACCAGCACCACACATACTCCAGCCCCTGCACCAGACACACAGTTTGTTTGTTTTTTAATCTTAAAGCCAGCTGGAGAGTGAAAGATATTATTTTAAAAGTATATTTATTATTTGCTGATAAGCTAAAAGTATCCTTTGGGTTATCACAGATATTCATGCCAAAGTATCCTGGTTCTGGAGCTGTGGTAAAGGCCTTAAACCCTCTTGACAACTGAACCTTAGCTATCTGCTTCTGAATTCTCCCCTAAATAATTTCAGCTGCTTATTTGATTGCAAGCTGACCTGAAGTTCAACATTTTAAATCGCTTAAGCCTGTTTCTACCTAAGGGCTTTCATTTTTTCCTCTTCCTTCTCCTATATCCCCATAATGTGTTCCTGAAGCTGCTTGTATTCATTTTATCTGCTCACTGAAAGTAAAAGGGGCTGCAAAGCCATGTGGCCTTCTGAGAACAGGTGGTAACAGGTATTAGAATGCAGGACTCCATGACTGCAGGGGACAGGGAAATCACCCAAGAAGGGATCTTGGGTGCCTGGAGTAGCTGGGCTGATAAGGAAAGTGATCTCAGGAAGCCTGGTAATTTGTGTTTTGAAATGAATAATTTTTTTAATATACATAGATTTTTCAGGGCATCTCTCTATGCTTTTCTTCTTTTTAAAAAAGTCTTCCAAATATGTTCTATCACTTGATAAATATTAAAGATGTGGTTTTATAAAACTGATCTTTGATTCCGGTCTAATGTAGCCTTGCCTTGTGGCAAAAGCTGTAAACACCATTATGGAGCTCCCATATTCAAGACTTCAGTTTCTGAGAAATTTCGAGGAAGAATGAGGATGCCCTGTTACATGGAGAAAATGGTCTTGTAGGTAGGTGACCATGAGTAGTATGCATCCCATAAATGCAGCAAATGGATCAGCATGTTGACCTTAATGATAAGATATCTACAGTGAGCCATATGAAGCACATAAAAATGATTTGTCTAAAATTGCCAGTACTAATCAAATCATTATTCATAGATGATTAAGTAAAAATCTAGAAAAATTAAGTAATGGACACAGTTTGCCAGCAGAGAGGTCACTATTTCAGAAGGTTGAGAATGATGAGGCAGAAGGAGAAGCAAGCCTTTTCCTGGCAGCTATGGTTGTAATTTCTTATAGGGTGTCATCTAGAAATCTCCAAAGGGGCACCCTTGAGGTAAAAGCAAAACACATATCAATTATATTTCTGCCCCCAAAGGCCACATATATGTTAACTGCACCACAATGAAACAGGAAAGCATAGGGAATAGTTTAGCAACCTGGGACACCCCTTCTAATAATTTATTTGGTGCCTAGGAGCCCTTAACAGTATACACTATGAATACATATCTCTCTCTAAACCATGCATTTAGCAGCATATCAGCAACATAGGACTCTGACCTTTTTCACTAAGAGGCATGTATACCCTACTCTGAACAATAGAATGGATTTCTCCTTCCCTCAGTGTGGAGGGCATGAGATTCTTGTGCTCACAGATAAGCACTAGGGAAACCAGGACTGTAGAACACATGGGCTTGTCTCTTCAAGGAAGGGATAAATATGTGTTTCTGCCAGACAGCTGGGAGTGAATGTAGTTAATAGCCACGTGATCTATGCCATCTGTAGGACTAGACCTCACCCAAATCCCCCAAACTATCGTGTTTATCCAATACTCTTCCTTCCCTAGACCTTTATCCTGAGCATTGTTTCTCAGTCAATAGAACCCATCCTTATGGAAGAGGCCACTTGTACTTTGCAAAAGATTTTTGATGCAGTCATGCCTTAAGTCTTTTTGTGATAATTGGCACTAGGAAACTTTTTTTCCAAAGTTGTACTGTGCTTGAATATGTCAAAGATAAACTGCCTGTGGTTAAACCATCGAAGTTTGAGCCAGCACCAACTAACTAAGTCATGTTGAACTGGATTTCCTTCTTACCTCATATATACATTACTCTGCCACCTCTGGTGTTTGCAGAGACCTGCACACATCAGCAATCACAAAATCTAAACAAATTCTTTTCAGTTGTCTTAAGTGTGGAATACAAGATTAAGTAGGCCAATCCTTCCTGCACTGGTTCTGGCCCAATAAGGCAAACTTAGAGTGCCCACAAAGCGAATTGCTAGGGAAAATATCCTATTGCTGATTTTGTGTCTATGTATAATCAGTTATGAACAAGGCTATAATCAGGTGCACTATAAGAAGGGACAAGTACAGCAGACAGATGGGTATGTAACTGAATCTGTGAACTAAAATAGAGAACCACCCCAAATGAACCCTGGATATATAGCAATTTCCTCTAAATTGAAATACCCCATCTTGGAAGGAAGGTCCTGAAAGTTCGGGAAATAAACAATGCACAAGTCTGAGGGAATCCCTGAGATATAGCATATTTACTAGATTATAAAAGTAGGAAAGATTGCTGAGGGGAAAGGCTTTCTAATGCATGGGTCTATGTGCAAGGCAAAGCAGAGATCAAAAGTTCAGGCTTTCATGGTCTTTATGAATGCTGGGGTGGAAATTTGGTGGCTCATCTTTCTTTGAGTTGTCCATCCTCCTATAAGTAACCCCTCACCCATTAGGAACAACAATAAAGTCATTGGCTCACCGAACTGGATACCACATTGATGATGCGCTTAATTTAGTTCCTCTCTAATACCCTGTCTTGAGTGAGATGTTTGTTCACATATCCCCAGGAAGAATGGCATAACCCCTTCCTGATGTCATTGACTAGCTTTGCCCCTTTGCCCCTCCGTCAATCCTGACAGTGTCTTCCCTTATAATCAGTACTAGTTCTTCATTTTGAATAAAGTTTCCCTTTACAATTTGTGTGCACATTTATAACCTTGCCTTAGACTTTGACCACCAGTAACACTAGTCACTTTCCACTTACTCTTTTTATTCTTAAACTTAATCAAAGATTATCAGAACACCATTGGCAGGGATAGCTAGAAGACAGCAGAGAACATTCTATCCCAGTGTCGAATTTCATCCTTTACCCCTTGTATCCAGAACCACTGAAGGGTAAGTGAAAATGCTTTTATTTGAATGCTTAAGGGTTTTGATAGCTGGCATGGACTGTGTAGAAAGCATAGCTCATAAAACAAAGAAATTGGCAACAACAGAGATAGCTCACAGAGATTTAATCAAAGTGAAAGCCAGTATTTGGTATCTAGAGTCATGTTTGTAAACTCTGGATGCAGATAAAAGTACTGTGGAGAATTTGACAAAATCCCAATGTCTTCCCATGAATGAAATGCTAAATTTTATTCAAAAATGTGATATTTGAATTTTGATCAATAATATAGAGCACTGGGTTGAAAGTTGATGAGTGTGCTTTTGTGACAGGGTTGAAAGTTGATGAGTGTGCTTTTGTGACAGAGAAACAATTTACCACTCTTACCAGGTCTACCTATGACACTACAAACTAAGATGTATTGATTTAGGCTTTAGCCTTTGGTGTGTATGTGATCATCTTGAAGCTTGTTGCCCTCAAGGCTCTGAGTAGTCTACAACTCTGAAATGCTGCCAAGTGAAGCCAACTCAAGATTTACAGTTTAGATTTTGGGACTTAAACAGTTGAATTTGATGGACATGTGATGGGAGATGTCATTCTGTATATGTTTCTCATACTTGTTTAATGAATAAAGCACTGTTGGCCAATAGGAAAGGAAGATAGAAGGGACTAGGAGACAAGGAGGAAATAGGAAGTAGTATGGAGAGTCAGCATGGAGAGACCATCGGGGAGACCAGATGCCTGCCCCACTCCTAAGTAAGGAGACCCCGTGGAAATACATAGAAATGGGTTAATAATTAAGACAGAGCTAGCCCATAAGAAACAAGTAACTGGGCCAACAGCATTGTATCAAATACAGAGTCTCAGTGTGTTAATTGGGGCTGGCGCGGTGACAGGACAAGACCAGGCGGCAGGCGGAAAAAACCGTACTCATTACAGACATGCTAGCTCCAAAGCTAGGAATGGTGATGTAGCCCTGAAATCTCAGCAATAGGATACTTGAAACAAGCTGAAACAGGAGAATTAGGAGTCCAAGGCTGGCACAGTGAGACCATGCTTTAGAAGACAAGAACAAAAACAAACAATAGCAACATCAATGAAGTAAAAGCAAGATATTCTAGCTCTGTCACTTATATATTGTGTTATATAATATATATATTATTATATATTATATATGTGTGTTATATAACATATATATACATATATATTGTATATAACACACACATATATATAATATATATATATATATATATATATAACTTATATATCTGTTACATATATGTGTCCTTGGTCAAAAGAATTAGCATCTGTGTACTATAAATACCTATTTTTCAAAACTGGGCTATGGTAACATTTATACTATATGAACATGGGAAAGTTCATTTAAAAGTAAAGTAATTCAAGGAAAAAGTAATGTGCGAGATATAGTGGACTATGTCTGTAATCTTAGGACTTGAATAGTCGAGGCAGGAGGATGGAAGCATCTAGGCCAGCCTGTGCTATATATCATCTTGAAATAAATAAGTAAATAAATATGAAAGAAAAAAGTACTTGCTGAAACTCTATCCTTTCCAGAAAATTCACTTAAATATTCTGTTTTTAATTTTTGTTTTGTCTCTCAGTTTAGAGGATTCTGTCCATAGCTGGTAGCCCCACCACAGTGGACAAGGAAGCACATTATGGTGGATGTACATGATGGAGTGAAGGCCATCAAAGAGAAAAAGTACAGAAGTAGCCAGCTCTCCTTCTTGCCTATACTGGCTTGCCCTCAGGGACCCAAATGACTGCTAGCAGGCCCCACCTATTGATGTCTCTACCACCTCCTGGTAGCACCAAGCTGGAATCAAAGATGATCCAGGATGGGTCATTAGGGAAACTGCGTGTTTCCCAAGCTATGCACTATTAACCTATTTGTCTCCATAACTATCCACCAAAAAGAAATGATAAGTATCTGAGATGATAAATGTATCTGTTACTATGATCTGATCCTTATTACATGCACATACTACAATGGGAAACTGTTCTCCATGGATGTGTAACTATGTACAACTTCTCTCAATTGAAACATAAAACATTTTTAAACTATTTGCTAAAATTACCTGTTTAACATCTATGCTGATTTCCATATCTGCTAGACTGATGTGTTCTCACCAGCAATAGATAAGGTTTCCCTTTTGTATACATCTTTATTATTTGTTATTATTAATTTCTAAAGTATCATTCCAACTTTGGTGAAATTGAATCTTAATGTAGAATTGGTTTACATTTCTCTGATGGCTATTAAATTTGAATATGTTTTCATATGAAAAAAAAATGCCTGTTTAAGATTTCATTTTACTGTATGCTACAATGGCTTTACCAACTTTCATCTCCTTTTCTAGGATCTTGTGTTTGAATCTCATCACTTATTGACTTCAGTCCTTAAAAAAAAAGTTGATTTTGGTCTCTTTGTTTCTCCTTGGGATGGGTGACACATCTAATTATGCAAGGAAGCAAATGAAGCTGGGATTTTCCTTCTCTTCAAAATAGAAACAAACCCTTCTAGAATTGATGTAGAAAAATTTAGTTGACTTGCAGGACCACACCACGATGCTGAGTGATGTGTGTATGGAGAATTTTCCCCTAAATCTGAGCCAGATGAGCTTGCTCCAATGCCACTGACCTCACCCCCACATGGTGGCAGTGACCTTGCCTGATACTCAGAATCCATTGTCATAATTTAATGCTGCTTTGCCCATGAAGAATTCATCAATATTGCTGGATATTAATTAGGAGATGCTGCAGGAGACTTGATACTAAATATTTGCAGACTCCCCCGAAAAGCCTAACTTTCTCTTCCCGATGACTGAAATGATTTCCCTAGAACAAAAATGATCTTCAGACCTGAAAGAGTGAAGTTACTAGGTGAATGCATTCTAAAAATTCTTTTTCCAAGTCTAACATAAATGAGAGCATGTAGTTACATCTTTTGGTGTAGCTATGAGGATAAGACATTTGGGCTAATGTGGTAAATGAAACAAACCTTTCCATACCAGGAGAATGGGAAGAAATACACTCTCCCTACTTCAGCTCATGAACAGGGACCTCTTGCTTTGACTGAGTCTTGTTGGGAATAAGGTCCCTGCTAAATTGGATATGATTTGCCTTAATGTGTCTATAACCTGCTGTCAATGTACAAGCTACCTGCTCTGGATGCTAGGTCACATTTGGATGATCTTTTAACCTTTATTTTTTCTGTCAAGTTAATTATTTCTAGGCTGCTTAATGCCAAGACTGGCAGCCTTTGTTGTAAAAAATGACATAGAGCAAGGAGTGAAAGGATTTCTAGGTGGACTATGAAGATGCAGGAAACCTCACACTTATTTTTAATATGGAAGTCATCATTGTTTATCGGATAATAACAGTTTGCCCACAGCCTTGTATTAGCTAGCCTTAGCTTTGTAAAAAGGAGACATTTCGTGTTTCCATACTTTAATCTTTGCATAGACTTTCTGGAATAATTTCTTTTCCAAAGTCTTTGGTGACTTCTAAGATGTGAAGAAAATGGGGGTATATTTCATCAACCATTAGCTACAGACAAGTGTACTACGTTCAAGTAAATCTGGGCATTTGCTTTTGTACAAAATGGACATATTCTTATAGAATGTATTGGTAGTTTTGTTTCTGAAGAATTCACACAGAAAACATTTAAAGATTTTTAGATTGTTCATTATTGTTTTGGGTTTGTTCCTATAAACAGCCAAGCACTGCTACCACAGAGAACCCTAACAGATAAAATTTTGGTACAAATGGGCTCTGGGGAAGACTAGGAGCACCACAGGGCTCTTCCTTTGTCTCTGAAACCTGGAAAAACCTGTAAAGCCAGTTCTTCCCTGCTCTTTGCCAGAGGGTATGTAGAAAACAATTCAAAAGTTCTGCCCCTACATGTGTACCCTGTAGTCCAAATTATCCAACAACTCATTTTTGTACCACATTACAGGAGCAGTCCCATGAATGAAGTTAGATGAACCAGTGCTAGCACATGTAAGCTCCAATCACTCAAGACAGAAAAAGGTGGTTCTAGACTATGTAATTTTTAAACCCTATCAGTTACTTATTTATTTGGTACACTGCAAGCTAATGAAAAAAAAAAAAAAATGCTTCTACTTTGGGAGAATCAATGAGGGATGTTTATTACAATGACAGGGTAAAGAACCCATTAAAGCAAGCTGTATCTCACATTTTGTTCTTCTAAGATGCATTGCCTTCTCATGCATCCATTCTTGTTTCTGCAGAAACTGATTTGTACTTACGAAATAATAAATATTCATCTCCTATGGATTTTTAAAGGTGACTGATTTGTAAAAATCAATAACTGTCTTTTGCCAGCTCACAGACTGACATGATTGCCTTCATTTTCAAACACAAAACGATTGCATTAAAATAACATTAAGAGAGAAACATCAGCTGACACAGGAAGAGAAATTCTTAAATGAAAACTGCTCTATCCAGTTTTAATCAGTTCCGATCATGCTTTTTATTATAGTGAAAATGGGCTCTATTAAAAGGAAAGCCAATTCCAGATGATGATACAAATAATTATAGCTGCCTTTAGCCTCTAGTTAGGGCTATTAACTAATGGTTTCAAAACATAAGATTTATTTTGGAAAGAACATTTTTCTTTAACGGTGAAATTGGAAATTAGGCTTTGTCTACTTACTGTCCTATATGGGGATTAAAAATTAAAGTAGAAAGTGGTCTAGATGAAAAGGCTTCAAAACACTACGAGGATAAACTGAATTATTTCATATTGATAAACTCAAACATCATTAGTACAATATTACCAAACTTGCTGTGGTTCTTTGTTACATGTTAGAAATTATGTACACTTTACCCTGTTCTTCCTCTATTTGGGATTCTAATGTATATTACCATATTAAAGACCCTAAGAAATTTTGCAATGAGGATCTCTGCTACCTTGTTCATCTTCCATTATTTTCCCTAGTAAGTGTGAGCATAAAAATATTTTTAAAACATAAAGGTTAATAATTAATTTTAGTCTAAAACTGTTTAGTCTAAAAATTAATTCTGCAATTAAGAAATTCTGTTTTAAGCATTGACAGTAACTTAGACATAAACCAAAGCAAACATAAACATTTGTCTCTGGAAACACTGACCATTTCAAAGATGTCTCTTGACTTTTGTTTTCATTCTTGAAGTCAGGTAAGACTCATTTGGGGTTTGTTCCATGCTGTCTTTCTCAGCATGGATGTGTATTTAACACCCATTGCTGATACGTGTTTCTGTGATTTTATAGGTCTCAGTAGTTTCTTCTTCTGGCCTTTGTCTCACAGTGACACCTGTGGAAGAATGTTGGTCAGTTATCCCTCCAAAGATTAGCTGTGTACACTATAGGCTGTAGAGATCAGCAGCTGGTTCCCCTTAAAGACCTACCTCAGATTTCAAACAAGGCCATCCTTTTCCGCACAGTCTGTTAATGTAGCCCTGTTCATACATCAGGGGATATGGCCACTGCTGCCAAGCATGTGACTCCTCTTACAGGCAAGTTTGCTCTAGAGCCCTCTGTTGTATTGACCAAGAGTTTTGGACTCTTCATCATAACTAAATGCTTTTTAACATAGCCCTGCTTCCTCCTTTGATATTTATTCTTCAAGGAATTACCTCCAATAAATTATCTGCATTCTTACTTATGAGTTTTCTTCCAGGGACTTCCTGTAAGTCCCTGAGACAAATCCAGGCAGGACCAGGTCTCTAGCATTGCTTTATAGATATCTTTTACACAGGAGTTAAATAGTAAACACTCAATTTTCAGTACAACTTAGATTTAAAAAAAATAAATATAAATATAAGTATAGATGCTAGTACAATTAGTTATGTGTGACTCTCTGTGTCTCTCTTTCTCTCTATTATCTGGATTATATGAAAGTACATGGGGTACATAAATTATCAGAATGTTCCTTGTGGACGTTTTCAATTCATCACCACTATGGCCCAAACTAGCCCTTACCCTTAGTTTTCAGAGAGTTTTAGTCTGAATTACCCTATTGGAGTAAATTTAGTTCTAAGACCATATGGACTTAAATCATTAGAATATTAGAGACCATCTGAAGAACTGGAAACTGTTTGAAGTGTTTTAAGCAAAGAGACAGATTTTGGACATGGTGTCATAGGAAGATTAGCCAAGTATCTGAAAGTTCATTAAAGGAGACAATTACTGCAGACATGGTTTCCCGCCATCATCAAGATGATACTGGCTGCTAACAGAGCACACCCAATGTCTTACACAACCTCTCTTTACATAAAAAAAAAAAAAAAAAAAAAATCTGCTGAAGCATAGGTGCCTAGGATGAGGGGAGAAGAGCTCAGAGAGAAAAACCTATCCAAGTATCCAAGGTTCTTTGGTAGAAAATCAATAGAGAAGGAGTTGAACACAGTGTATCTGAGTCCTAACCCTATATTCACTCACACATGTCAAACTGCCCTCTATGGGGAAACAGGATTGTTTTCATTGACTGTCTAAACTACAGTTCTCCATCTGGACATCAGAACAGATAGGCAGAGAAAGACAAAGCATAGCTGGGTGGATGATAGGCGTACAGGTGAACACAGTCATTGTCAAGATCTTTAACAATCTAGAAAACTAAAGGATGTATACTTGAAGAAAGCAAAAGATGGGTTGCAAATAGAGTTCTGGGTCTATAAGAACAAGGCAAAAATATATGTGAACAGAAATATATAGGTCAAGTTGAAACTACAGAGCAGTCTTCTAGAATAAAGATCTAGACACAAAATCTGACCTACTGTTAGTGCAAATAACACATTACTGGAAAACAGACACATGCATTCATTTTCCAATCATCTGTGACTGCTTTCTTAATACAACAATCAAGTTGACCTGTTTATATCAGTAGCCATTTGGCACCCAATGCATGAAATATTTACTGTTGGGTCATTTACAGAAAATGTTTGCTGATTTGTTAGAGAAGGCTCTTAGAGTTGGACCTGGGATGACAGTTCTGAAATAAAGGGTGCTAGATGTTTTCTGTAGATTCCAGTTGTAAATGTTTGGCTTTGGAACCACAGCAGCTTCTGCTATACAATCTTCTTTTTCTCCCAAACATTTAAAAATGTAAAAGTATTCATAGATCAGTAACATGAAAAGGGGGAATGAGATGGGATGGGGGGTGGGGCTATGGGAGGATGGAAAGGAGAGGGAGCAGGGATCTATATGTAAAATAAGAACAGTAATAATAATGTAAAATAAAAAAAGAAACAGGATATGAACTGGGTTTGACTTACAAGGAACATTTACTGTCTCATGGTCAAGAAAATAATCTTGCCTTCCTGTGATGATTTATATTAAAAAGAGAAGATATAAGTGTATGCTTTCAAAGGGTACCTAAAGTCATAAGTGCTTATAGTTTTTGATTAAAGATGATGTGGGAGATTAAGCTATGTGTATGAAAATTTCCCTTTACAAGGAAACCAAAACCTTTTGTTTGACAGGCTATCATCTTGCCAGAGTGATTTGACCATGTCCTATATTGCCTTAAATGAATACTTATAAAAATGAAGACTCAAAAAAAAAAAAAAATGAAGACTCTCACAGTGCTCTGTAGTATGTGCCCATTAAAGATGGAACTGTCTCTGCATCTTTTGAAAATGACAAATCCTTTGATTAATGTCCATCCTTTAGTCTCTCTCTGGATCAGCTGGAGGGTGTTTATTCTACCAACCATGAACTACTTTTGGATCAAAACTCAACTATATAATAATTCAAGAAACAAAAATGGAGAGAAGCCTAACTTTCCTATCATACCCAATTGCTCTACCATCTGTGTGATTCTACTATTGTCAAACATTTGTTTGATGTTAAATACCTATTTAATTGGCAATTCATTCCATAATAATGCTATCAACAGTTCTCAATATGTGGGTCATGACCCCTTTGAGGGTAGCATATCAGATATCCGGCATAACAGATAATTACATTATGAGCCATAACAGTAGCAAAATTACAGTAATGAAGTAGCAATGAAATAATTTTATAGTTGGGGGCAGTCACCTGAACATGAGGAACTATATTTGATGTTCACAACATTAGGAAGGTTGAGAATTGCTGTGGTACATCTAAAAATAATTAAAATCTAATGTTTTAGTTACAGAGTTAGTTAGGTATTTTATTTTCTATCTCATTGACATAAACCTTTCTGATAAAACAGTAGAAATCATAGGAGATTAATTGGTTAATTATGTTTTTAAACTCAGAAAATATTCAAAGAATATGATATGGAAATGCATTATTGAAAGATTAAAATATTCCGTATTAGTTAATTTTTCTCAGATGTTTTAAATATGGAAAACTGACAACCACATTCAGCAACTACAGCTTGTTTTGTAAATATAATATCTTCACAAAAGATTACAAAATGCTCAGACCAAGGCATTTTAGACCAAAACTTCTGTCTGATGCTAAAAGATTGAGATTTAGACTAAATTAAATTTGATGAAATTCATTAAAATAAATGCAACTGTATTTAGGGCTGATTAATCTCCTCCACAGATGCAAAATGAAGTGTATTATGCATGACAGTTTGGAGAAAGAAAAAACAAAACAAAACTGAACAATACACTTTTTATTGAAACCTAGCACATTGAAATCATGTGTGCCTTTCCAAGGGGAATGTAGTTGATAACTGTTAGCATAAGTATTTCTTTACTCTAGGGTGTTAAATATTTCACCGGAAAGAAATTGAAGTTGGTACCTGTTGCATGGGAATTAAGATTCCAGGACATGATATTGGCTGATGGAAGTTTATTCAGGGAGAAATCACTTACACCAGAAAAAAGATGACTGCCGTAAGTTCCTGTTCCAAAGATACCTCCAGATGCTCTGTCTATGACCAGAAAGTAAGAGAGTGAGCTGGGATCCGGGACCCCAGACCTAGTCCCCCCCCCAGGTCATGCCTGCATCTGTCCCCATGCCCCCAATGGGCGTGGCCAGTGCAACATGTGCGGGCAGGGTGGATATCTCACTACAATTTCCCACTTAGTCTAAAGAAAAGATTTAGGCATTGACACAAAACTATATACAAAGATAGTAAATATCAAGTATGCTGTAGGAGAAGGAAAAGTAAAAACATACACACTTAAGGCCTATTGCCTATGAGGTAACAAGAGCAAATGGCAAGAACTACATATCCAGCCCTAGGGTGAAGGCATAACAGAGATTACTGTAGAATTGTCATAAGATGAAAGGATTAAGTCTTGTGCCTAATATTTTTATCTAGGAAGAGAGAATAATCATTGTGACAGTCTAATCTCCAATCTCATCAAAGACCTGAGAGTGAAGATAACAATACTAGGATAGGCAAGAAGAGCAGCAAGCAGCTTCCAAAATGTGCAGAGAAGACAGAAACAGCAGGCTACCTGGAAAGTCACCTGAAGTCTCATATCAACCATTGGGACAACCAGCTTTGGCTAAGGCCTAAAGTATCTGACAGACCAATACCAAAGCAGGGAGGTAGAAATGCTGTCTTACCCTGACTTGGCAAGCTTTAGCAGTCTTCTATGTTTGTCTCCCACAAGCACAGTAGGACAGCATGTCCAAAGTCAGTGGTTGAGGTGGGGGCAGTTCTTTGCCCAAGAGGCCATTAGCTGAGGAAAGGATGGACTCCAGAAGAAGTGACATCAGTGTCCAACATACTCTGGGGAATAGCTCAGTATTGTCAAGAGCAATAGTGTCTCATGTCAACAAAGTACTAATTTTAAAACATTGAAATGCCATGTTCTACAGGCCTATGAAGTGTTTGAAGATCAAACATCTATGTCTGACTAATCTCATAGGTGTAAGACACATGGGTGAAGATAATCTGTAATACTCAGGAACATAGCTGTGCTGTACAAATGGTTGAAACTTCCCTAAGTAACTTACCAAGGACAATGATTTTATATATATATATATGTAAATCTCTAAAACAGAGGTAGAATTAAAATGTCTTAACCAGAGTAGAACCGTATAGTGCAACATGATAAAAATATCCTAAATTGTTTCAATATACAAAATATTTTGCATACAAAGAATATGCATACAAAGAATAAGATAAAGGTTTTTGTACACAAAACATCATAAAAAGAAAGGTCTTACATAATATGACAAAATTTATATACAAATTATCCAAGAAAGGAATACAAATTTAATTTTACATGTTACAAAATATAAGAATCTGTAACAATGTAAGTTGTATATAACTAATAATTACTAAGATAATTCACAAGAAGATAAATTAATCTACCTATATTCCATGCTAAACATACTCTCTCACTTTTGGGATAATTATTGCTTATCATTCCCAAAAACTTAGTGCAAGCTCTCTGTCAATATTCATTCTTTCCATAAGGAGGAAATTTTCTCATTTGATAATGGTACTATAATTTCTGCTGGGTCCCTTCCTGTCAGTTGATGAAGTCTTAATCTTTTTATGTATGTTTTTAGTTAATTATTCTGTTTATGTCATAGAAATATCCATTCTAATATGATGTCTTTCCCCTCTATCAAAATCCCTAAAGGATATTCTCTAGAGGGTAATATAACCAGAATACACTACAGTTTAGGATCTACACGGTCCACA
This sequence comes from Phodopus roborovskii, assembly GCF_943737965.1. Lineage (NCBI taxonomy): Eukaryota > Metazoa > Chordata > Mammalia > Rodentia > Cricetidae > Phodopus > Phodopus roborovskii. The sequence goes on along the minus strand of NW_026126418.1, from coordinate 26,349,966 downwards.
TGTGCTTTTAGTTTCTTCTTTTCTACCCATTCTAATTTCTTTTCAGCTTTAGTTGATAGCATTTGTGCACTATGTAAGTCCTTGTCTCCTTTTATGGCCATTTTTAAGTATTTTAGGTCATCCCCCTTTACTCCAATAATGGTCTGTATTTGAGAAATCTCTCCTAGTATATTTGAAGATCATTAAGTGTCTGGTAATAATCTCTCCTGATCTGTACTTTTTGTGATCTAATTTTTTTGTAGACCTATTTTATATCCCAAGTACTTGATAGAATCTCCTCTTTGTACTTTGGGGGGGGGGCAATTTGTAATCCCCATTGAGGTAAAAATCCTTTACTTCCTCAAACATTTTTTTCTAATATTTTTACTTTAGAATCAGTCAACAGTATATTATCCATGTAAGTAGTAAATTATGGATTATGGTAACTGTTTATGAATTATTTCCAAAGGTTTTTGTACAAAATATTGACACAGAGTGGGGCAATTTAGCATTCCCTGTGGCAAGACCATTGCTATCTCTTGACCGGCTGAGAATTATTGTAATTGGGCATGGTGAAGTCATTTTTTTTTTTTTTTTGTATTTTTTTCTTGTAAAGCTATAGTGAAAAAACAATCTTTTAAATCAATAACTATTATAGGCCATTCTTTAGGTATCAGAGAAGACAAGTGCATTCCAGGCTGTAGAGAACCCTAGGGCTGGATTACTTTATTGATGGCTCTCAGGTCTGTATGTATTCTTTTACAGATTTCTTTTTGATAACAAATACAGAAGAATTCCAAGGGCTGGTAGATTTTTCGATATGTCCAGCATTTAGCTGTTCCTGAACCAGCTTTTTAAAAGTCTCTAGCTTCTTAGAGAACATAGGCCATTGTCCTACCCAAACAGGTTCATCTGTTAGCCACTTTAAGGGTAGGGCTTTTGGTTTCTCCATTTGTTTGGCCTGCAATCTATTTATTATTGTTTATCTGAGTGTTTGAACTTCTTGAACCACATAATTTTCCAAAGACTTTATTGAATCAGTTTCTTGTTTTCTCCAACTATGAATGATTCTATACATTTAACATTCTCATCCTTAGATATTATCTGAATGGCATGTAAACTGCCTTCCAGAAACAATGTTCTATCTGCTACCTTGCCATTATTCTCAGACATTGAACAAATTCTATCTTCCAGTTTTCCCATCTGATATTTCAGCTTTTTGTTTTGTTTTGTTTTGTTTTGTTTTTTTATCTTCCTAATCAAGTCCTCAGACAAGGAACAAGTATGTTAGTATGTTCATTTGATTTTTGCATGGTTTCTATTTTTGTCATTGAAGCAGCAGATACAGAACAAATTTTGTCATCTAGTTGGCCATTTTTATGTTCCATGTTTTTCATTCTAATGTCAGATCTCCATTGCATATTCAATAGTCTCAACCATTTTTCTAAGTGTTCTATGTTTTGCATTCTGTTTGGCAGATCTCCATTGCCATTTTCAATATTCTAAATCTTTGTTACCAAGTGTTCTATGGTCTGTACAAATTCCTTATTCTTTGCTCTATTCTCAAACCATTTCTTTAAGGATATTACATGGATTATGAAACTAATTGCCATTATTAAAAATATATATGTTCTGGTTAAGTCATGATCCTCTTCTAAGATCCCATCAATATAGGAAACAAAAAGATTTACAAGATTATCATAATATTATCTGCCATTGGTATGGAATAATTGATCTCAGTTATTATTATCAGCTTAAATTTTATACTGTAAAGTATATGTATAGTGTGACATTTGCTGCAGAATTGCTACTATTGTCTCACTTAAATATCTCAGAAACATTCTGTTATCCTTCTACTTTCAACTAAAGTTGAGACAAATGCATTTATATTTTAGCTAAAATGTGATTATCTAAAATAATTGCATTGCAATCATGATGATCCATTTTCTTTAGTGATGCCATTGTATGCAATTTTAAATTAATATATGTCAGTTACAAAAGAATGGAGTGAACACTCAACAATGATTTATTTCATTTTTAATGACAGAATCAATACAGTGGGAAGGCATTTTGAAAAGATGGCTATTTATAAGCCTTTTAAAAAGCAGCACTAAAACAAGGATTCTAGGTAGATACAAAACTAAACAATGTCCTCAGGACATGAGCTTTTGAGGTCATCTTTTGTAGCAGACAATCTATTTTCATCTTGCCAAACAACTCTATAAAGTAGCACATAAGATAACTAAGAATGAGCTCTCAAATAGAAATATATAGCAAGGTTAAACAAACCTCACCAGGGTATGTTATAATCCATGGTTAAGGAGGACAACTGCCTATCCTGATTTCATAAGAACCAAGCATTTCTCACAGATTAACTTTCAGCCCTAAAATCAGGCAAGTCAGGTAAGTTGGATGATCTAGGATGTTTGGCCCAATTAATAATGCTCCAGTGTGATGGTCAAAGGATAAGCTGTATCCTGCTAACCTTGTTCCCAAACAACTTACCAGTGAGAGAGCATTGGCTTTACCATTAGCAGTAATGTCAAAATTTTATTCTTTTCAAGTTTTATATATGTGTGTCTATGTGTGCATGGATATGCAGATGTCCACAGAAACCAGAAAGAATACTGGACCACTTGTATCTGAAGTATAGGCAGTCATTTTTTTTTTTTTTTTTTTTTTTTTTTTGGATGCTGAGAATTCTGGGCTTCTATAAGAGTAGTAAGTGCTCTTAACCACTGAGCCATCTCTCCAGCCCTGTCAAGTTAACTTTCTAAAAGTTATATTAAGGGCTCACTAGGAAAATGTCCTGAGACATACAAGGATGACCCCAACCAGCAATAAGCAATATTAGAGAGGTTACCTAATATGTCCTTCCCTGATAACAAGATTGATGACTACCTCATGTGCCATCCTAGGGCCTTCATCCAGTAGCTGATGGAGGCAGAAGCAGACACCCACAGCTAAGCACCTAGCCAAATTCCTGCAATCCAGTTGCAGAGGAGGAGTGATGAGCAAAGGGGTCAAGACCAGGATGGAGAAACCCAAAGAAACTGCTGACTTGAACAAGAGGGAGCTCATGGATCCCAGAGTGATAGCTGGGAAACCAGTATAGAACCGACCCAGACTGCCTGAATGTTAGGAGGTCTGGGCAATCTATGAGATATCTGGTAGTGGTTCAGTATTTATCCCTAGTATATGAATGGACTTTGGGAGACCATTCCACATAGATGGATACTTTCTCAGCCTAGACACATGGGGGGGGGTGGCTGGGCCCTGCTTCAAATGATACTACAGACTTTGAAGATCCCCTATGGAAGGCCTCGCCCTCCCTGGGGTGCAGAAAGGGAATGGAATAGGGGTTGGTTGGGGGTCAGGGGAGGGAGAGGGAACTGGGATTGAAATGTAAAACAAGCTTGTTTCCAATTTAAATAAAAAAAAATTAAGAGATCTATATTTAATTCACATAACATATAAAAATGTTTTAGTTTCAATTTTGTTTAATGATGTCTCTGTGAACTGTTCCATAGGCTCTCACACATTGGGGATAGCCCTGGTTTAGGTTTAGTAACCAATAAAGTATAGCAAATGCCATTATTCTCTTTTTACCCACAGGATATTTATCTTTTCATACCATTTATATCTGTAACACATGTCATTAACTGTTCTATAATTAGGTACTATACTGATTCATGGGAGGATGACTAAGCTAAACTAATAAGGCATTTCTGACTTTTTCTTTTCTCTCCCTCCTCCTTTTTTAATGGTAAAGGAAGAAAATCTATAAAAGATTCTATTAGGACACAGAAAAATTATGGTGAAGATCCCAGAGATGGTTGACATACACTGAATTATTTAATTCCTACCCTCTTTCATCTAACACCAGCCATGGTGACACAAAAACTAGATGACCCCCGTTTTCCAAGCTATCATTGTCTGTGTTTCAGTCAACTGCCAAAAATATTAAAGAGAAAATTCCAGAAATAATTTATGAACTTGGAATTGTGTACTGTTCTGAGTAGCATGATGGAAGCTAACAAAGCTCTGCTTCATCCCAGCCTGGAATGGGAGTTACCCCTTTGCCAAGCATGTACACACTGTGAGCTTCTCTCTATCCATACTGTGAATTCTCCTTTTACTAGTCATTGTTGAGTTTTCTTGACTGTCAGAGAGACTACAGTATCATTCTACTTCTTATCTTCAAAAACTCATGCACAGAAGCAGCACAGACTCAGACTACATTCACACAGTTTCATTGTAATATGTTACTATAATTTTCTCTTATTATTAGCTATGTTTCTTTCTCTGCCTAATTTATAGATTCAACTGTGTCATCATTATAAATGTCTATAGTGTGCTTTGAGATATTCGTTGAGGGTAGATGAGAAGAAACTACTGTAATTTCTTAGGTGCTGTGTTAATTTTGAGTACCAAAAAAGATGTGTATATAATAAAAACAAAACCTTGAATATAACACTGAATATTTCTGCAAACCCGGGTCTTACATTTAATCACTCTATCTTAGCTCAAGCAAAAGAAAACTCTGAGTGGCACTTAACTGTAGTTTAAGAGTTCTTCTATCACTATACTTTAGCTGGTCTAGAGCTTTAATAAATGTAAAGACTGTGTGATTTTTCCAGGGGAGCCATGAACTAATATTTGTTCATCCCAGATTGGGTACCAATGGCAGAGAATAATTGCCAGTTATTCCCAAGACCATAGTGTGGCATTCCTTACAAGAGTGTGTGTAAATTCAAAGTCACTGAAGTCACCAAATTCTCACCCTAACATGGGTGATGACTCAAGAAAGTGACTTCCCTGAAGCTCCTGCTGCGACTTGTAGACAGGCTAGAAATTCTTCTCTCCACGATGGTTGTAACTGGGCATCTAATCTCTGGGAGGAGCTTTATGAATTCTGTAAATCGGGAGCTTCCTGGGTATAAGGCGTCTTCTTCCGCTGGAAGGAGAAGGTTCAATTAGAAAGAAACTGGTAAAGAAGCAGGAGCCATGTGTGGAGATCTGAACTTAGTCTTATTAAAAACCGCAGAACAGAATACAGAGATGCAGTTAAAAAACACTGAAAAGAAACTCACCTCAATCATTTCTAGACTCACGCTGAAGTGTGCAACACCAGTGCCTTTCGGTCCACTCCACTTTGTGCTCGTGATGTTCAGAGTTGCAAACTCGGGTTATATAAAGGAGACTACATTAAGTCTAACTACCCCCGGGAATCATAGCCATGGAACTGAGGAGAAACTGCACTGCCTTTGGTCTGGAATTGAACAGTGGTGAATAGCTCCAGGCAAGATGGGGCTCAAAGGACTCTCCTACTTTCTTGATGAGTGCCCATATGAGCAGTGTAATTACAGCAGCCTTACAGCTTAGAAGACAGCACTGAGTTTAGCGAGTTCTGTTAAACTGATTTCTGCTGCTATTCTGACATGTGTCTATCTCTGTCCTTTTGAGTGTTTTGTATGGATACTAAGAAAGGGGCTATAAGGCAAATGTCATCATTTATTTTTTAACTGTTATGCCATTTAATGATCCATTATACATATACATATACTTTACATATATGTATACATACATATATGTTCATGGCAGGCCCAGAAAATTATATAGTTTCCTAACTTTATTCTTTCTCTTCCTAAACTGTTTCTCTTTAAATAACTAATTTTTTAACCACTGTAGTTCAAATGTTGCTTCGCCCCTCTGCAATTCACAGGAAATCTTTTTTTTTTTTTCCCAATGTAATAGTTCTGAGGGAGACAGTTGAGTATTGTAGAGGTATTAATGTTGCTTGTCACTCTCTCAGAAGTGGGTTACTTCCTGAGGGACTAGGCTGGTTATTGTGAGGACAGATGATTTGAAGAGCAGGGCAGCAGCTCTGGCTTGCCACCCCCTCCTTCTCCAGTGGAACAATACAGAGTTTTAGCTCCATGCGGGGAACTTTTTGCCTCCAGAAGCAACCGGTAGATTTCTGTTTTCTAAATTATCCAGAGCCAGACATTCTGTCAAAACAACGGAAAATAGACTAAGACCACATATTTTTTTTCATTTTTTAAATTTAAATTTGAAACAAGGTTGTTTTTTTGCATGTCAATCCCAGTTCCCTTGCCCTCCCATCCTCCCCTAACAACCCTACCAAGCCGCAGCCCATCCCCTTTCTGCTTCCCAGGGAGGGTGAGGCCTTCCATGGGAAGTCTTCAAAGTCTGTCATATCATTTGGAGCAGGGCCTAGGCCCTCCCCCATGTGTCCAGGCTGAGAAAGTATCCCCTATATGGGATGGGCTCTCAAAGTCCTCTTAACTAACAAGCACATTCAAGTTGATCCTATGCTGGTTTCCTAGATGAAGGCTCTAGGATGGCATATAAGGTAGTCATCAATCTCATTATCTTGGAAGGGCATTAAAGATAGCTTCTCCACCATTGCTTGGATTCAACCTTGTACATCTCTGGGCATTTTCCCAGTGCTAGATTTCTCTTTATCAATAATGGCTCCTTCTATTATGGTATCTCTTTTCTTGTTCTCCACCATTCTTTCCCTGTCTCAATCTTCCTGTTTCCTCATGCCCACCTCTCCTCACCTCTTCTCCCTTTCTCTTTCTCCTAACTCCCTCTCCCTCCCTCCATGCTCCCAAATTTCTCTGGAGATCTCGTCCCTTCCCTTTCTCAGGGGAACCATGTATGTCTCTCTTAGGGTCCTCCTTGTTTCCTAGCTTTTCTGGCAGTGTGAATTGTAGTCTAGTAATCCTTTGCTCTATGTCTAAAATCCATATAGAAGTGAGTACATACTGTGTTTGTCTTATTGTAACTGGGTTACCTCACTCAGGACGGATTCTAGTTCCATCCATTTCCCTGCAAATTTCCGGATGCCATTGTGTTTTTCTGCTGAGTAGTTACTCCATTGTGTAAATGTACCACATTTTCTCCCTTCATTCTTCAGTTGAGAAGCATCTAGGTTGCCTCCAGGTTCTGGCTATTACAAATAATGCTGCTATGAACATAGTGGAACAGATGACCACATATCTTCTAATGAGGGAGAAGATCTATAAATTGCTTTAAATATTTTATTAAACACCATTCTGAGTAAAGCATAGACTGACTAATTTTCATCTGGAAAGTTTTTACCAAATATTATAAATAAAATGTAACCTAATTAAAAAAGAAGATGGATCAAATGAACAAAATTTGTTACATCAACTTGTCAGGTCTTCACTGGGACCTGAGAGCACAAACTTATATTTGGTCCTTTCTATCTTCCATAGCAGGGCTGCATAGCCACTATCATTTGCATGTCAGTAGATATCCTGGGCCATGTCTGCATCTTCACTTGATAGAGTTGATTCTTTTTTTAACACTTCCCAATCCCCATTGATGTAGCTTTTACTCTTCTTTTTGGAGCCTAAATACACCCTACAAAACTCCAGAGCTAGCCTGGCTTTTACAAAAAAAAGGGATAGATAAAAAATTACCTTGGGAAAAGTCATACAGAAGAGGGAAGGTGGTATGGGAAATGATTAAGGAAAGGGATAGATTCCATGTCATTTAAAAAGTTATTTTGCTGGATAGGGAGAGGAATAAAGTTCATGACAGTTCACCCAATGAACACACGGTTTTGAGTTGCCTTCTTTCTGTTCTCCAGGGACATCACCTGAGCTGCTCAAGTTTGGCATTCATTAGGTTCTCTCAACTGGTAAATTACAAAATCTTGTGGACAAATCCTTACCCTCTTTCTTTGAAAAGCAAGCATTGGAATATTTATTCTAGACTTAGGAGTTGGTACATTTATGTTGGATCCTAGCTCTGTAGCATGTACAAGCTGTGTGTCCTTAAATAATTCATTCAGTGTATTTGACCTTCAGTCTCTTGTTTGTAAAACAGACATAATAGTGCCAAGAGCTGTGAGATCCTAACAAAACAACATGATAAATCATCTTGAAAATATAAACATTTATGCTAATGCAAACATTTTTAATGTGAATGCTCATTTTTTCCCCTCAAGTTCAATGTTTGAAAATACATTTAATACCATCCTAGGCAGAATTGGTTCTTCTTTTCAAGGATTGCATTATCCATCTCTGATACTAACATAGGGTCATTCTGCAATGTTTCCTTCTAAGTATTCACTATGTCCTGCCTGCTGATTCTTTGTCATTTTGGAGATGCCCAGGTCTTTCCATTTCCTTTGATTCTATGTCTGTTTCTTAACAGAATTTCTATTGCCTCCTAGAATGGAGGCAATGCAGGCAGACTTATCATTCCTGCCAGATAGTTCCCAAACAGCCACACAGAAACTTAATATTAATTATAAATGCTTGGCTTGTAGCTCAGGTTTATTACTAACTAGCTCTTACAACTTAAATCAATCCATTTAAAAAACAATCTACCATATGGTGCTACCTCTCTTTCATCTTGCACCTCCTGTTTCTTCTTTATGTCTGGCTGGGGACTCCACTGACTTTGTCCTCCTTCCTGGCATTCTTTCTGCCCCCCAAATCCTACCTAGCCATCACCCAATCAGCTTTTTATTAACAATAAGAACAATACATATTTACAGTGCATAAAGATTGTTCTACATCAATGCACCTTTCACATTACTGTTCAACTTACCCACCAAAACCATGGGCCTTACTGTCTTGTATCTCCTATAGACTCTTGAAATGCTTTCTCCAATTAAAGTAAAAGTTCCCTGAACAGGCTGAATTCATAGTTCAAACATGTTTTGCCTTAAATCTTCAAACAGTGCTCTGTTATCATTTCTCTGGGGCTCTCCACACTTCCATTCATCTATAGATAACATGCCCAGTGAGTGCTGGAGCTAAGGGCCTGAGACCACTGGGAATGCTGAACTGGGAGTTGCTAAAAGGCAGCACCATCTTCATGGAGCCAATTTCTTATAAAAAAAAAATCCCAGGTTTACCTACTTTCCAAATTTTGTTCACGAGTGATTCATAATTTTAATTTATTTTGCAAACTGTTTCTTGGATAACATAGAATTAAAATTCTTCTGAAATAAGTAGAGACAGCAAAACACAGAACAAAACTATTCATACAAGCCATCGCTTAAATACATGCATGTGTATGTGCATGTATGCCCACACACGTACACATACTCCTCTAACACACTGTAGTTTGCTTCTCCTAGTAGTAATAAAATTAACTCTGGGCTACAGTGTTAAGAAATATCTTTTTCTTTTTCTTTTCTTTTCTTTTTTTTTTTTTTCTGTTTTGGTAAGCCAATACAGCTTAGGACTAAAAGGAAGATTAGAACTTATGAATATATTAAATAGATGTGTGTTAACTTGATTTTATAACAATGAAAGTCTGACTCCTTCTATACCAATGTTTTATGTTTTTCACAAATCTTTCATTAATGTCTTTTATAAATTGTGAATTTGTTGTTGCTTTTGTTAAAGCCTATTATTCTAAAATTTACTGCATTTTGACAAACCATTATTAAACATATTTTGGATCCCCCTGCCATTTTTTCTGTCTTGTGTCACTGTTACATTTACTTCAGAGAAAGTTCTAGAAATATCTACAGACAAGAATAGTGCCTTTCTAGAGATAAAGCAAAAGACTGTCTGCCCAAGCATCCTGAAGTTTCCAAGCTATCAGCAGTGTCCATGTGTGGCTGTAACCCAAGGTCTCAAGTTTGTTAACAGGATGATGATTGCCTCTTACTTATTGCATATTATCATTAACATGTGTGCCCTGTGTCCTCCTGCTTGGTTGCAGAGGAACTAAACAAAAAAAACATCTTTTGCAGCCTCCACTACAAGGCATCAGATGGTACCTACTCTCTCCATGGGTCTGCTCAAACTTTAGCTTGTCATCTTAAAGCCCTTTAAAGGGAAGGATTTAACTAATTATTATATCCTAACTAATTACAAATTTTATGTTATCAGGGGAGAAGTTTTTGGAAAATTTTCAAGTATTTAAATATTTCTGTACTGAGAAATTTCCAGATAGTAAACGTAGTGTCCATGAAATTTTCCTTTCTTCTCTTTTGCATTCATACATCCCTCTCTCCCTTTTCTTAAGTATATATCAAAGGTCACTTTTGTAAGGAGTAAGGTTTTTTCCTCCTGCCACCTGGTTTTGTCCCACCACTGCACCAGCCCCAAATAATGCACAGAGATTCTGTATTAGATATAACGCTGTTGGCCAGGTACTAGTTTCTTATCGGCTAGCTCTGTCTTAAGTATTAACCCATTTCTGCTGATCTATGTATTTTCACGTGGTCTTCTATTATCAGGGAGCCGGCTGGCATTCTCCTGACTCTCCATGTTGACTCATCCTTATTACTTCCTCTTTCCTCATTCTCTCCTAGTACCTCCTATCTTCTTTTCCTATTGGCCAACAGTGCTTTATTCATTAACCAGTCTGATAAACATATTTACAGAATGACATCTCCCATCACACTTTGGTCAGTATTATCATGAAAATATATTACTCCTGAATTATCGACCATTTATGGGTGTCACAAAGTTTATACAAATTTGGTAGTGGTTATTAGGTCCTCGGGAAATGATATAGTATACAGTGTTGGTATGCAACAGATAATCTCCCCTCCATTATTCGTAAGTGTGTGTGTGTGTGTGTGTTATGAAATGGATAAATGTCTCTAATCATCAGATACAATGCTCCTAACTATATTCTTAGGATTTCAAAACTCAAACTAATAGGCAGGGAAAGTACTCCTTATTACAATATCAGTGCTTAAAGAAAACCACTTATGGCCTCCCTGAGTTCCAGGGCAGTAGCAGAAGTGAGTCCACACATCTGAGCTGTGAACAGTGCATGCAGATAGAGTTCTTTCAGATTCCAACAGCTTGTTTCTCACTAACTTTAAGGCAGGGAAATAGATGGTAGAGAAAATGATTTTCAGTGGGTCATTTAAAGTCCTCAGGGTGGGTTTTCTCTCAACTGAGTGAGAATATAAATTGGTCACAGGAGCGTTCTAAATCACTGTTGGCTGGACTCACTTGTGCTGCACGAGCCCCATGCTAGCTGTGAGGCACAAGCTCCTGATTAGGTAGTCTGAATGTTCCTTTGGGAAGAAAGGGAAGTATGTCTTCCTGGAATCTTATTATTCCTTATCTCCTAGGGCATTGTGCATACAGTAAAGGCCTATACACTGCACCTATAAAGATAACTGTGTTAGCATTGCAGAACACAGTTAGCAGATCTATGCGATTGGGACCTCTAAGGGGTTTTTGTACTTTGGATTCTTTTCATTTCTCCAAAATCACAATTCACTAATGAAACTACCTGGTAAAAGTTTGAATAGAAGTCCCATTAAGCAGACAATCTATAGCTGCTGGAAAGAATTTCATCCAATGCACATCAGAGTCTTGAGGAGGTGGCGCCTCCTTGCTGTTCTGCTCTTGTAACAGCTGTTGCTTGGTTTGAGACTTGTAGAATTTTCTGTTTGTCTTCTGTTTAGCCTAATAATCAGTGTTAGTAGTAATTTTCTCACATACTATAAGTTCCTATGAAGATTCCAGCACATTCTCCAAATAATACTTTCATAATAGGGCCACTTTTGTAGGCCATCAAATATTTTTCATTTATCTGTACAGGTTGAGAAGAGAGACAACAAAGGGTGTTAAAATAAGTATTGCAACTGTTAATTTCATCATTTGGGTGACTGAGCTGGGAGAGTATCATGTTCAAGCAGGGTACTGACCAGTTTATAATGAGATTCTTTGACTTAAAACAAACATAAAAGGACAAAAAGAAAGGAGGAATGGGGAAAGCTGGTCAGGAGAGAGGGAGAATGAAGATAAAGGAAGATAGCTAGATTAACACTTGGTCCACAGAGCTGAGCTGGTTCTCCATTGTCTCTGAAGAGGCAGGTTAGGGTGAAACAGGAGTTTTGAGAATCGTAAGATCTTTTCCTAGTCTCATTGAGCAAGGCAACTTGGAAAAATTATAGAGCTTTTTTTATACATTGATGTCTATTGTAAAAAAAATGAATTTAAAAAAGTTATGAATCACAGAATAGCTATCTTTTTAAGCATAGCTCTTCCCCCTCCCTCACCATGTAGTGAAGTAGTCACGTTGACCCAGTGTAAATCTTAGAACAAGGAACCTCCTTAATTTGTACTGTATTTTTCTACAAGATGACACATTTCAGAAACCTCAAAGGCAGGAAGCAGACCGGAAAGCTGAGCAGTTTATTTGGTGTTACACCGGGAGAGTACAACAAGCTACAGCTCCCAGGTGTTAACACTCGCCCAGAACTAGCTGTTTCTGGTGAGTGTTAAAGCTTCTATTTGATTCGTGTAAGGAAACTATTTTCAAGCTGCCAAGCAGAAGCATTTGCATCCAGACACATAAAAGTCCTAAGTGGCCTTCTGGTTGTAAGATTATGACAGAAGGATGAGAACGCGAAGCTGCAGGCAGTGGGATTGGAGCTGTGATTGGCTTGTTCTGAGGGCTGCATAACGTGAGATAGATGCCTGGTTATTAAAATCTGTTATCTGCTATGATTGCCACAGTTTGTCGAGCTGAATTAAAATTATGGTTTCCCCCATTTGTTTAAGGGTCTTCCCTTCAAGGATCAGAAGTAGCCCTTTTTTTTATGAAAGGAAGAAAAAAAAATAATAAAGACCCAATCATTCGACATTCATGTGTTTAATTCAAATTACCATCAACTAGCAAATGTTTTCATTTTCTCTTGTTTCACAAAAAAATAGTAATCATTTGATAGAAACATAAATAAATTCTAGTAAAATTTTGCATAAATAGCCAATAGATGAAATTATCAGGATAAATACAAACAACATCCACTTACTCATCAAAAATAAATTTATTTTTTGTATGAATGGCTTCCACATTTGCTATAAATTAAAAGCATTTTAATCAGACACAGTAATTTTTTTTTAAACTTTCAGTGTGATATTCTCTTGTGATTCTGTTAATTCAGTATAGACCTTAAAAAAGATGTTTCCATTTTGTCACAGGCTGGGAGATTAAAGGTAATGTTAACAACGTTATTCTTTGTTCGCAGAACATTCACATGTCTCCTTCTGACAAGTTACCAAGAGATATGTCTCCCCCAGAGACAATCAGTGATGTGATTCTTGGTGATGAGGTACACTCACCAGGGTTCCCCTTACTGTTCCCATGTGTGGTGATGTGATATCTGAACTATTTGTTTGTTCTGCTATAAGATAGCATTAGCAAATGTAATATGAGCAGATCATTCCTGCAAAGAAATATTTGTAGAAGTGCTTTCAAAGGACCACGCAACCCACAGTTGCTACCAAGGCACCAGGCTGCACTGAAAACTGCTTCTAAAACTAGGTGGACTAAAATGCCATCCTAACAGCCAGTTAAAGTGTGTTAACTTATTATGTACCTGATCCCAGATTCGAAATCATGAATAATTTTATTTGAGCAGATCATATATGTGTGCACTTCCTGGAAAATAGAAGCCATCATGTCACAAGGGACATGAAAACTATTTCAGTTTAAGAAAAAAGCTGCCCTCTTGTATTCACACTGTTCAAGAAAGAACTTTTCATGTACCAAATGTACCTTCTCCTACCTTAAAAAGTTTAAAACATATATTACTTTTCTGCAATAAACTTGACACTACACTTCACAGCACCTGGATGCCAACAGGCTTAAATGTGAAGCCAAACTAGTCTTGCTTTCAGTACACTGGTGATAAATTTTCTATAAAATAGAAAAAACCTAGAGTATAGATAATTTAGTATATGCATATACAGGTGATGTTTGTGGCATGCTATGACTTTCATACATCCAATGAAGGATAATATTGTTTCATTAAATACTTCACTATAATTTTTATTATCATTTAGTCTAGTAACTCTCCAAAAGCATACCACACTATCTGATGTTTGCCAATGGATGGTGACACATAACTGTCCTAAGTTGGTCAAAGGTGAATGAGAAATCTCTGAAAGGAGAAGGCAACCGGAATTCAGCCCAGTTTCAGAAGAACGCAGAAATGTGGCTTTTGGATGTATTTTAATACTTTCATTATTTTGTGTTATTTAGTGGTGTGATAATTTAGTAAATAGGGAGCAATTTATTGAAGACACTCCAGAGATGTGAAAGACTTATTACATCTCTGGAAAGAGTGTACAGCATTCTCAATATAATGATGATACCCAACAGTTCCAATGAAGTTGATTTACTACTTAACACACAGTCAAAACAGCATGGTAGTGGTTCAGATAACAGTTTGTGGCAACTTGATTTATGCTAATCAAGTGAGTTGTGTGTTTTCTTGACACATAAATGAAGTACACATTTTAAAAAAATTACTTAAAAAATAGCTATTTAAAATATTATTCATTGGTATGAAAGCTAACAGACATTTCACATTTATATTAAATTGATGACATATAGTTGTCTCTGAAGAGACATGTTTATAATCATTCATCATTGTAACAAAAAGTTCATATTTCTAATTTTATTAAAAAATTGTGTGTATACCAGATATTAGAAGTAGAATAAGAAATACAAGGCAAATGAGACTACTGGGAAGAGGAAAAACATTATATAAAAAATAATTTCATTATTCATTTTTCTTAAAATGTAGTTCCAAAAGAATACTATATACCAAGTATAGTACTAGGCATTTAAAACACAAAGTTGAACACATAACTGTGCATTACTTAACAAACTTAACTTCATTATGAAGATAATTTGCCATCCAGAAATACTTAGGAAAACTTCCAAACCTGAGATGATCAGAAGAACATGTTGTCTGTAATATGAAGAACACAGTGTGTACCTGCTTGGGAAGGAGAAGCAATAAACTAGTTTGTGGGCATACTAAGGACGAAAAGTGTATTGTCAACTAAGACATGGATCTCTGGGCATGCTCTGTTGATATGGAGGTAGCTGCCTGTCTTAGATGACAGAGAAGCTGTGAAAAGATTAGACATTGAGTGGAGTGTGGTTGGGTAAGCAGAGGCTACACTAAAAACTCATAAGCCATGCCAAAGAAGCCAAGATTGAGTTTCCATGTTGTGAGGCATTACAGAAGACTTGTAAATAAGGCTGGGGCATTTAAATAGTCAAACTTGTGATAGGGACACTCAGGGTTATGAAAAGCCATGGGTTTGCCTGCCACCATCCTTAAAGACTTTCAGCTACTGAGTGTCTCTCCTTCCTATCAACAGGGTTGGAACATACCTGCTTTACACACCTGATAATAGAGAAAACACCACTAGGTAAAAAATAATGCCAAAATGTCTCCACAGACAATTTGGTCTTTGATTTATATCTGTCACTTAGAAAATTCCCCTTAAACTATCAGAAAAAAAGTTTTCAAAAGCCAGGAGGTCTTCATTCTTCATAACTAGCAAATCCCAGACCCATCCATGAATCTAGTTAAATGTCTATTTTTCTGTTGCCAAACAGCCTGACTCTCCTGAAATCTGTGTTGTCTCCAATCCCTTTTTG
This sequence comes from Phodopus roborovskii, assembly GCF_943737965.1. Lineage (NCBI taxonomy): Eukaryota > Metazoa > Chordata > Mammalia > Rodentia > Cricetidae > Phodopus > Phodopus roborovskii. The sequence continues at coordinate 26,334,534 of NW_026126418.1, read as the reverse complement.
TATTTAAACCTTTGCCTAAGAGTACAAGATTCCATTTCAGTTTTTAATGCTTACCAGTACTGAGGTGATTCCTCATGCATCCTCTGTCATCATGATCACATTTGTCTTTTTAATAAAGCAAGAAAGACCTGAGTGGTTTTAAAATAGATGAACTTAAAACTTATACTCCATAGATGACAAACACAGAGGTTATACTATTAAATTGAATTAAAAAACCCAAGGAGGATGATAAGCCAGTAGGATGCCAAAGTAAAATGGAACTAAATTAAGTCTGCTCCTGTGGGGGGGGAAGAATATTTAACTAATATTAAAATAAGTAGAACCAAACTTAGCCTAGATGAATTCCCTATGAGAGATGATTGAATAGGACTTGAGTACAAGCTTGTATTGGACTCTGTTGGTCTTTTGAAGTTAACTGTTAACATAGCATTATCTCAAATAAAATAAAAGTAGAGAAAGAAGGGAACCAGATTTGAGAGTTAGATTATTACGTTGTGTTTAGTGCTGGTCTGGAGCTTGTCTAATTTTAGGATAATTAACTTGAGTTCCAACATGATCCCTTCAGCATCTGCAGATCTGCTTTTGTGTCTGTAGCCATGTCTCAGTTGTCTCAACCCATCACTGCTGGGGGTGGGGGTGGGGATTGATTTTACAAAGTTCACAGCTTTCTTAATTAACCCTGATGTGGGACAATCTGAAGACAGATTCTACACAGACTTCCAGATTTTTCTATGTGACCCACATTTTATGTGCAACGGCAACTTACTCTTTTTTCCTAGGTCACTTCTGTGTTCTCAACCATGTTTCTTAGAAGTTACTTCCTAATTAAATTATATTCAAATCTCTTAGGATTAATGTCTAGTTTTAGGTGTAACCTAAAACAAGTGTTTATAAGAGTGTATTGCCATCAATAACCTTGCAATGTAAATCGCGAGCATTGAAAAGAACCCTGAAGAATAATCTCTTTGTCCTCTGCTCATACAATGTGCAATGTGCCCCATGGGGAGGAGGAATGAATTCTTTAAGATCTGTGTCATGTGAAGCTCAGGAGAAGAAAAAGTGTCCACTCTGGGTGAGGCAGGAAAAGTGAGGCCTTCTAGAAGGGCCAGACAAGGGGATAGTATTCTTTGAGTAGTTGATAATTGAGGGAGGTTTCTCATGAAGCAGGGCTTCCTTGCAGGGTTACGGACTGCTGTAGATCAGTAAAGGGCAGAGAATATCTCATGAGTAGGGAGAGACAGAGCAATAAAGAGGAAGATTCCTAGTTCAAGTGGGTAACCAAGGATAACTGAAATGTGAAGCAGGGCACACAGAATATTAAAAGTAGATTTTACTCTGTCCAGTGCTCAGCTCCAAACCTCATTAGAGGCAGAGGTGCTTAGAAAAGCTGGTGTTCAGTACAAAGCACACAAGTCATATTCTGCAAAACACAAGGGCAGATGTGTTCCTTGAAGCTATAAACACTGGGGTTGGGGGGTAGGGGGGTAACATGAGGACAACATCTTCATTAGCCCATGTCTTCTTTTGTTCCTACGGTGCATAATAACCATACTGAAGCTTATATAACAGCCCATGTCCTGAGAGTAATTTCTGTAATTACAAGTAAATATGACCTGTGATCCTATTATTGTGAAACTAATTATGTTCAGTGATTCCTTAAATTCTCGGGAAGACTTCATTTCCTCCTCACGGTGACAAAATACCTAACAGAAGCAACTCAAAGGGTTTATTTTGGCTTATAGTCTGGAATACAGTCCGTTGGGACATGGAAAAAGGTGGTGGCAGGGGCTGCCTCATGGTGATAATTTTGTGGCATCCAGCAGATTTGGAAGCAAACAGAGTTGGGCCAGAAGTAGGGTTGGATGAGATAAACCCCGAAGCCCCTAATCCCCAGGCTTGGCACCTACCTCTTAAAGCTCAGCTCTACCTCCTAGAAATTTCTCCATTTTCCCAATCAGCATCACCAGCTGGGGATGTTGTGTTCAAGCACAGGAGCTTCCAGAAGCTATTTCACATTAAAACTGGAATATATACTATTAGAGAAGTGTGGAGACAAACGTGGGGTACAGAGCAGAATTTAGTCCCTGTCATTAGAATACAAATCCAAGTCCGTAAAGCTAGCTCCATTTCTGCCTCAGAGAGCAGCCGTAAAACTACAGTAGAGCAGGCTTGATGCATTTGTTTTGTATGTATTATGTGCTGAGAACACTGGTACACTGCCACTTTTTTGACTTTTGTGAAAGTTCTTTGGTGGAAAGTGGAGCCATTTTAACAGCAGCTCTGCAGCTAGCCTGCTTTTTGTTGAGGAGTGTTTTAGAAGTCAGGCAGAAAAGAGGAAGTCCCACTGTTCCTGCAAGGTGGTGACAATTAAGAGATATTGCTACCTCTCTGTATCCAGCTGTGACAACCTCTCTACTCCTCCAGCTTCTCAACTCTGTGGTGTTCCTCTAAAGTGAAGAATTACAGGGGGGAAGGAAAGACAAAAGGAGAGTGAATGATATAGGATTTTTTTTTTTTTTTTTTTTTTTTTTTTTTGGTCCCTGGAGAAAGAAAGTGAGGTAAGGAAATGAAAACAGGGACCCAAGTGTGAAGAAAAAAACAAACAAACAAAAAAGCAAAAACCAACCCACACAAAAAATAAGAAACAGCTAGTATTTAAAGAGTGAGCCTTTTGCTTATGTAGGGATACTTATTTCTGATTTTCCCTGTGTGGCGAAACAACATATGATGTAGTCCCTTGGGGTAAAGGAAGTTGAAGGTATATTTTCAGAGCGACAGAGAAAGGTCTTGCATTGCCACTCCTGTTTGGCATTATCTTTTAAGTCAGAGAAGATAGAAGAAACAGTGTGTGTGGTATTTGCAAAGCTGGGGGGGGGGGGTGATAGGAGCGAGGGGGAGGTGGGAGTTCTAACTGCAGAATCCAGACCACAAGCTCTTTGCATTTCATTGTGACAAAACTGGAAGGATTTTATTAGTTAGGTGTTTATAAAGAAAAATTCAAATACACATTAAGGGATTTAAAAACCCTGATGAGGTCGTTACCTGCTGCATTATTTAGAACACTGGGGACTCTAACTGCTGCCCTTTTGTGTGCCAAGCTGCCACTGAGCAATGTTAGGGCTTAGGAATTTTTCCCTCAGGAGGAATAATGAGTGGATATCCTTTACCAAGACTAGTCCCTGAAGTGTATCTTCCCTGGCAGGGCATCCACAGGATGATTTTTTCACACATCATAGCAACCCAATAGAATAGCAGCAATGCTATTGTAAGTTGCTAAATGCTGTGACCTAATGAACGACAGCACGATAGCATAGGCCAGGCATGTGTATTCTGGCTAATTTTGACTAAGTGTTTGATTTGTGTGTCACACCTCCTCCTGCCTGAATGAAGAGAGAGAGAGAGAATGAGAGGAGAGGCACCAAATAGCATTACAACTCCGTGGTTATATGACATTTTTGCATAAAATGGAATGAAAATCAGATGCTTCATAATTACTGCTGTGGATTAGTAAATTTTATTATGCAATTAAAACATTAGCTACAACAAATACAAATATGTTGTGTGTTCTTAATTAGAGCACTTTGATAATCATTGTTCACTTGTGCATAAGTAGTTTACATACAGCTACAACCACTTTCTAAGATTTAAATTGATATAAAGGGATTGCAAACTTCAAGCCTGTTTTGTGTTTAAGTGGAAGATGTTAGGCAAATGAAATGCACAAAGGGAGGGGACTGCCACATGACCATCAGCGCAGTGCTCTGATGTCAAGGACCCTGACCTTAAGTTTGAGTGCTGTTGTGCTGTCTCTGCCACCTACCATGACACCTGCGCTCCTTTTCATCAGTCAAATGGGAATGCCCACAGGGATTCAAAACCTCCCTTCTCAGTTTGGAAGGACTGAATGTGTTGATCCATCTCAGCACATAGAATGGCACCTGACACACTTTGAATACTGCCACAGTGGCAGGGATCAATATAATTGTCATGAGAGCCATTGATCTAAATTATTAAGATAGATGTCCTTCATAAGCTTTCTCAAAAGACCTCCTTTAGAAAGACAGCACAACCAACAGAAACGATTGTTGTTGCTTTCAGAAACCTGAAACTAGTGATGTCAATTCAGCATGATGGGACAGACATCCACGAACACAGCATGGCAGGGCACATGTCCACCAACACAGCATGATGGGACAGTGGTGGTAGTAGAAGTGGCAGGAAACTGTTTCTTCCCTCCCCAACAAAGTTCATTATTTCTAACTCTACCTCAGGAAGAGGTTCTACTAGCTTCAGATTGAAAAGCATAAGTAGGCCAGACTTATCAGTAAGATATGTGGCAATGAGGCCACTTCTGTTGAATTCTCCTTGTAACACAACAAAGTGGCTGACCCAGAGCCTATTTTATTGCAGGAAAACCTATGACGTGGAGTCTGTCCCTGTTTTTCCTATAGTTGCTGAAAGTGTAGAAAGTCTGCTTCAGGGTTTCCAAGCACAGAGACATGTTCTGATCAGATTAGCAGAGCTTTGGGGTCAAAGCCCAGCTAAATATAAAATGACTATCTGCTTCTTAGGGGGTCATCATTGCTTCCTTATATGTTTGTCTCTCCACTCATCCTTTCTATGATAGGACTGGGAACTTCTGGATCCTTTCACCAAATCCTTCCATGACCATCTGTAACCCAACACAAACCATAACCCTAACTCATAAATGAGAAGCTAAGGGGAAATACAGTCCATGCTCACATGGCTGGATAGATGTATGACAGTGGAAGTATGGCTTGAAGACAAATTACCTGATCACCAGTTTAGTGTTCGAACATTAGGTACAATGGTTAAGTTAAAATAGACATGAAGAAAACACTAGCACTTTGGCAAATAAAAATTTTGAAGCATACCAGTATGCAATGTATTTTTATACCAAACAGAAACCTTAGCATGCTTTCTTCTTTCCTTCCAAAGTCCCTCTGAGAAAACACAATTTCTCTTAGCCATATATCCATGAAGCAATTACATGCTGCTCATAGAGTTTGTCTTTACATCTCAATTGGATAGAGCACATGCCATCAAATTTGTCTTGTTTCCCTAATTGATTTTGCAGTACTTCCATGTGAGCTTACTGTGGCACAGCTTCTACCCTCTTCTCCAGGGTGTCCTTAGGGGAACATTGAGTAAATTACTTTCTTTTTCTACTGTGCTTAATGATGCTGTAGTGTTCTGAAAGAGTTAATTCACCTCCAAGAGGTGAGCAGTTCTTCACCCAAGAACCAGGACTCTTACTGACCCAAAGAGGGTTGTAGCAATCTGGGCATATGGCCAATTAACCACATGCTGGCTCAGCAGACATTCAGTAGGTGTCCATGCCCCATTGAAAGTGACTCAACCATCAGAAGCAAGTGATGTGTCCAAATGTATCACGGATATCCTTAGGAATAGAAGTTAGGTTTACCTAATATAACCTGTTTAGTTTAATATTTGAGTTCTTGGGGTCCAATGTTTGTTCATAGATAGACCCAGAAATCCATGAGTCTACAAGTTAATTTTTCAATGTCCCTGCCTAAATGAAAATTATATCCATCACAGGAACACCTCAGCATTTCCAACTAAAGAACATAATCCCTCTTGAAAATTCTCTTGGAACATATCAGTAACTGTAGAGGGCTAGTCCATCTTTTAGGGCTCACCAGTACAAATTAAATGTAAGCCCCAGGTGGCAGTTTTAATTTCCTGTCACCCATATTAAGAAAGGATAAAGTAGATATAATCATATCCACTTTCAATCATATATTCTATATAATTTACATTAAAATTATCTATTACCATTTCAACCTATAATAAATATTAAATATTGCTAGTGAGAATTTTTACATTCTGATTGTATGAAGTCCTTACAAGGTGGTGCTTTTTTATGGTCACAAAAGTACTCATTTAGATACCAGTCACATTTCAAAGGGTAATAGCCACAAGGGGCTGGACATTGTTTTAATACACAGGATAGCTCTAGAGATTATCTGAACTGATGTAGCCTCTGATCAGGGCCATGTCTTTCTTTTATTTATTACCTGGAATGTTTTTATTTATTTACTTGCTTACTTATTTGTTTTTCTTGTTCTTTTGTTTTATTGAGCTCTTAAGGCAGGACCTCACTAGCTATCCCAGATTCTCCCCCAACTTGCAATCATCATGACTCTGCCTCTTCGGTGCTGGTATAGCATGTGTGTGCCACCAGCCCCCGCATTATTTCTCAGTTTACTTAAATTTGCTCTGCCAGTCAAATCAAGCTTCACTGAAGTTGCTCAGTTCTACATTTGGTGCTTTCTTTAAAATGTCCTAGAGGCTTGATGAGATTTTCATCATCTTGTGTGTCACACCCCAGAATCCCTAAAATAAAAGCCAAACTGGAAAGTAATGGAAATAAAGCTTAACCACACCAATGGAGAAGCATAGTTTTAAAGGAAGAAAGTTTCCAGAACAATGTCAACACCATTTAGAAGCAATCAATGACAGAGGGGACTGATACATGTTTTAGTTACTTTTATTGCTAGTATGAACAAATAATCGAACAAGGAGCTATGTAGGGAAGGGAAGGTTTAGTTGGACTTACAATTTTATGGGAAACAGTCCCAGAGGGGCTGGGTTATGAAACAGCAAGTGTGCCCACCTTAGTGGCAGAAATACACTTCTTCCAATTAGGGTCCCTCTTCACAAATGGCACCACCAACTGAAAAACACATGAGCCATGGAGGTGGGGGGGGGAGCACATTTCACATTCAAGCCACTATGGACTCTATGTGGGCAAACTATATGGTATCAGTCTAACCAGGCCTGCAAAAATGCCATCTTGGGAGAAGAGAACATCAAAATAGAAGCTTGAATGTTCAAAATGAGAACAATGAGAAATTGAACACCATAGGAGAGCTGAAGCTTCTAATTCACGTTCTGAGCTCAGAATGATTTCTGAGTGAGATGAAAGTCCTTCAGGAGTCTTTAAGGGACTTACCAGTTTAAGTTGTATTGCACTCTCATGGACTTTCACAAAAGGCAGTCACAAACATGGGTTTGCTCACATACATGGGTAGCCAATGCCACCTGTTATCTATAGATCCTCTAGTAAGCAATGCAACTTTATATTTACAACTACATTTCACTTCCAGAATGAACCTATGTGGCAGGATTTAAGATGAGTGTTATGAATGTAGAAGCCCAGGCTGCATGCCATACTTAGTAGTTGAATTAAGTCATAGGCTGATGAGCCAGGATTCCAACAACAGGCAAGCTGGACCTATGATGCACCTCAAAACATTTTCTCACATCTCTATTTTAACTCAACTAGATAAAAATAACTAACCAGAGGTGGCATTTCCCAAGATGAAGATGAAAAGAGATTAGTGGGTCAAATTGTAAACCTTTAATTAGCTATAAAAAATCTGAAAGTAAATTTCTCTTCACAAACATTTAAATGTATGGTAATGAGTCACTTGCTTACAAATTCACCATGCTTGACTTGAAAACTTAAAAGAACACTCCATTCATCTGCTATAACTCAATGAATTAGAGTTGCTTCTCTCCCATAATTTTAGTTATGAGGTAGGAGTGAAGGTATTTCAATTTGTGATAATTTAATTAGAAATATTTTATGTTGTTTTTATGGTACATGATCTCACTGTAGAATAATTACAATATCTAGCATGACTCTGAAATTATTGGCCCAACTGTGACAAGAAGAAGTAAACAATACTTGGTCAAAATAAATTTAAAACAGGTTAAGTAGACTACCAGTGCTACGTGGTTAGAGAAAACTATCATTGCCGGGAAACTAAGTCTCAAGCCCTTGACATTTTTATTTTACAATGGTAAGAAAACAAAATTATTGAAATGTCATTACTTGTAACTTTTTCTTGGATTTCTTCTTGTCTGTTTTTAATTTCTGACTACCATAGCCTGACTATTTGGCTTATATTCTCCTCTGAAATCCAACATGCTTTATAGCTTTTGGGGTCCCTGTTCATCCTCATTTCTATTTTCTGTGTCAGGAATCCCTTGAATATTGTCAAGTTAAATAGTTATATTTAGAAACAAAGCAAAAATGATGAGAGGCATGTTACCCGGGTAGCTTACTCCAGTGGAACTCAATACAACAAGGTTGTGTTGCTGCTTTTTGCCATGAACTCTTAGGTTGGATGGTTTCAGCAATAAAGTTTCTGACCAGATTTTTAAAGAAATAAAAGAAAGAAATAAACTGAGGAAAAACTTAGCATCCCAACTCTGGTACCTGATGCATCAGTATCTGCTTTATGTGTTAATGTTGTCCTCATCCACTCTAGATGGTATGAGTAGAGCCTCTAGATATAACCTCTCTTTTTCCATTGGGTGCCTCTTGGCATCCAGTTCCTACATCTTATTAGAACTCCAAAAATATTCTAGCTTCTTTCTCTAGATACTATCTTTCCATAGCATTCATAACAGGAAAAGATGTATATTGTCTCATTATATTACTTTTAGTTGATAGGCATTATAATCACATAGTTTTCCATTATACAAAATGTTTTTATTTCCAATTATTTAAGAAGGATTTTGAATACTACAATCCCAGGTGCTAAAATAAATGAACCCACTTTGAGTGCTTTCCAAAAATTGACAAAAATAAGGTCATTCTAATATAAATATTCAATGATAGAATATTGTGTTATAAAAACTATATGAACATTATGTTATTACAAGTATGTCTTCCCACTTAATAATTAAGAATTATGATAGGGAATTCATTTTAATTCACTGAGTTATAACTGATGAGCATTATTCTTTTAAAACTCATGAAGTAAAATTTACTTTAAAAAACTGAAATGCCCTTATTAATTCACAGCTAGAATCTATCTTAAAATTCAACTAAATTATAACTCTTCTAAGGTCAAAAACTATAAAGAGATCAGTGGGTTAATTAGGTAAGCTCACTTCACATGGTGTCAAGGTGTTCTTTGCCCTTTGTCTTTCTTTTGTATGTGTCAATTAGCCTCTTCATTAACTTGTATATAACCCTAAATAGATTAGAAGCTGTTCTGTTCCATTAATGAGAGTGGAAAAGCAGATGTCCAGGTGACTTTTTCCAGTTCTAACTAAAGTCATCTTGCATATCAACCCTCCAGTAGATCTGCCATCACCTTTAAGAACTTGAACCTAAAATGTATGACTTAAAATATATGGTTAATAGAATCATAATTCATGTCCCCACATGACTACCTTTCCTTATTCTATTTCTATAATAACAAGAGAGTCATTCATTTTTAAAGTAAGGAAATATTTATCTGTGGTTGTTTCCTAATCTTTAAAAACTATGCAAGCATGGAGTATATGTAAAAGAATAGCATATTGTAGATGAAATTTCTTTCTCCGGTAAATGTGTATTTTTATGTGTACTGAGACAAAAAGTGTCAGAGAGTGCATAATTAATGTTTTCCAAATGACAATATACCCTTCATGCTTATTGGCTTCTGGAAACGATGCCATATCTCCTACTTTGACTTCATGCTTAGGCTTAAAGCCTAAGCATGTAGGTCTGGGATATAGCAGTCAGTAGAGTGCTTGCCTAGCATGCACAAAGTCCTTAATCAGATCCCAGCACTGTATAAAACAAGCTATGGTGCAAAATAGCAGTAACTTCATCATTCAGGAAATCACAGCTAAAGAATCAGAAGTTGCAGGTCATCATTGGCTATATGGCAGGTTCAAAGCCAGCCTGGGATGCAAGTGACTCCATCTTAAAAAGAGAGCCAGTCTTGCACACTCAAGTGTACTGTAATATATATTGGTTGGAACAGGTAATCCTTTCATACACTTCCAGATGTAATGACCTGAACTAGTGCCATAAATACACTCAAGCACAGAGACAGCTCTTCATGAGAGGCACAGAAGTGGAATATCTGTGAACCTTTAAAAATTGCTAGAGACATGGAAGTCTTGAGAGTGAAGGAGATACAGACCTCCAGTGAGCATCGCAAGCCTTCCAGAATAGCCTTGTAGAGCTTAAATCATCCAAGACAGAGCCTGTGAGGGAAAGATTCTGGAAAGGGGCCAAGGGAGACAGTAACAGGAGGATTACATTTACTGATTAGATTCATCAGCATTTGAATGCCTCAGTGACATTAAGTTCTTTATATTGTTCTGAAACTTTCTTTTTCATAATCAGCCTTTTGCATACATCATACATTATACATTTACTATACTGTTTTTTCTAGTACTAAAAAGATAGCTCAGTGAGCTTCAAAGTATAATAAAATCGTGTAAGGAGTAAGGTTTTTTGCCTGCAGCTGGTCTTGTCTTGCCGCTGCACCAGCCCCAATTAACATACAGAGGCTTTGTATTTGATATAATGCTGTTGGCCCGTTACTAGTTTCTTATCGGCTAGCTCTGTCTTAATTATTAACCCATTTCTATGTATTTCCACGTGGTCTTCTCTTACCAGGGAATAGGGCAGGCATCTCATCTCCCCAGTTTCTCCATCTTGATGCCTCCTTACTACTTCCTCTTCCCTTCTTGTCTCCTAGTCCCTCCTATCTTCCTTTCCTATTGGCCAACAGTGCTTTATTCATTAACCAGTATGAGAAACATATATACATAATGGCATCTCCAATCAAAATAGTCCTGTGCTATTTCCCATTCTCAACCTACTATACATATATATTGTATTTATTATATATAATGCTTTGTAATAGGATTAAAGAATGTCAAACAATGTGAGTGATGTTATCAAGTAATCAGTTCATAAAAAAGAGTTGGACTGACTGTGATATTATTCATATTTCATAAGCTAAAGTAACCATTCCTTGAGTTTAGACATCATATTTAGTCTAGTTCTCTGAAATTAGAAAAAAGAAACCAACATATTAATTGTATGTTGTTTTTTGTTTGTTTTGTTTTAAAATATTTATTAATTTTATGTGCATTGGTGTTTTGCCTACATTATGTGTGAGGGTGTTATATTCCCTGGTATTGAAGTTACAGACAGTCATGAGCCACCATGTTGGTGCTGGGAATTGAATCTAGGACCTCAGAAAAGCAGCCAGTGTTCTTATCTGCTAAAGCATCTCTCCAACCCCAAACTGTATGTTGTTGCATGTGTAATAAATCGGGTAATACCATATAAGATCCTTGAAATGGAATGGTTCTTTAGGATTAGTCAAAATGTCAAGAAATTACATTTATAGGGATATTTGCAGAGATAGTAAGTAATTACAGTCAACATGTGACCAGTAGTGACATTTTGTGATGGTATATGAATACAAAATAGGCTATCTGTAGCCCAAACTGCACATAGTTCAAATAAAACCAGTGTTGATCGTTCTTCAATCTAGACTGGCTACTTCACAGATCAATCAGACATTGAATAAGCCACATCTAGGATCTAGAATGATTGCATTTCCTAGAGAGGCTAAACCTTTAGAAGGTTTTGAGATTTGAGTCGAAAAATAACTCTTTAAGTTCAGGGTCCGACTTTAGGTGGGCTACTGATGTGGCAGAAGTAGACATAAGAGCCAGGTTTTGTGAGTCTAGACTAGAGCTCTGACCCCCCCCCACCCATTGCTCATTATATGAGCTGATGGAACACTGTGGAGATGACCCAGTCCTTACACTGCTGCCCCAAACCCCCTCCATATGGAAGTGTCTCCTTCATGCTCAGATAATAAGCAATTAATTGTATTCATAAATTCATTTGTATTTTAATTTCTAATTTTTAAATAATATTAGGAAGTACAAGGAGTAATTTTCCATACTTGAAAGCCTTGAAATTCTGTTTCAGACATGGCTTTTATACTTTTGAAACTATACATCTCATCTTTTAGTGAAAATGAGAACTACAGATAGTAGCAAATATGAGTAATACTGAAGACTTGACAGTCACAGCTAATGTCCTTTCTTAGAGAGAAAATACTAGACACAAGACTTAGACTCTCCAGCATAGGACAGCTATTGGAATATGCCTTTACGCTGGGACTGGATATGTAGAATGTGTTTATTGCTCAATGATGCTATTGCTGGTTGTAGGTCTTAATTTCTGTATGTTTTTACCTTTCATTTTCCTGGAATATACTTGATAATTTTTAGCATTGTATGTAGTTTTTGTATTAGACTTAAACCCTTCTTCTTAGACAAAAAGGGGAATTGTAGTGATATCTTGCCTTGCCAGTGACCTGTAGTAGTGCCCACATCCTTTGGGCATGGTTTCATGCAGATATGACCCATTAAGGAAGAGCAGGAACTGGCTGATGCTCCCTTGAGTCCCTGAGAGCATTAGAAGAGCAGAGGCTGCACTTCTGAAGGAGGAAGACTGCGACAGTTGTTTACTCTTATTTGTATAAGTTCTTCCCTAATAAACAACTATTTATCATTTATCTTGGTTTGGTAAACTCATTTAAGTCCCCACATTCATCCTACCAAAAACTTTATAAATACCAACATTCGGTGGCATAGATTATTATTTTTAAATGGGTAGGAATTTATTTTTAATAGAAAAATTAGCACTATCTTTAATTGATTCAACAGCATATATTGAATACTCTGGTACATCAAGCTTAAAAGCATATATCATTAAGAAATATCATGTCAAGAACTAGCTTGAAGTCTCAGAGTTGATAAAGGGATTCTTGCATAAGCATGAAGACCTGAATTTAGATTCCTGCAGCATCTACATAAAAGTTGAGTTTAGTGGTGTTTGGGTGAATCCCCAGCACTTGCTAGTCAGTCTGTCTTGACAGTTAGCCTCAGTACAAGATCTTTTTAAAGACACAGAGTGGAAATCAATAGAGGAAGACACCAGACACTGACCTTTTCAATACACATACACACACACATGCATGCACCATATACACACACACCACACGCACACACACACACACACACACATGAGCATACACATATGCATGCATGCATATGTATGTACACACATGCATGTGTACAGACATACACACGTGTACACACATGCACATACAAACATGTACTCACACATATACCTGAGTACACACACACACATATGCACATACATGTGTACACACACACATGCATATGTACACATACACATACACACACACTTGCACATGTACACACACACACGTACTCACACATATATCACATACGTTCACATGGCCTTGTATTATGGAACAGATTCTTAATTCTAAGTATTGAAATATTGAAAGCACTGCAGTACCCATTAATCAAAGGTTCCTGTGCGGCAAGATCCTTGACCCCCAAAGCAGGGCCTCTGCTAAAGAAAGCGGCTTCAGCTGGAGAGTCCCAGTTTCCAGTGAGATCCAACTAGCCTGCAAAATCTTCCCAAGTTTCAGCTCAGCCTTTGTCCTCTTCCGCCAGAGGTGAGTCTGGGCCCAATCCGGGCGGCCTCTCCCCTACAACCTCCCCCCTTCCCCGAACTCCCTGGGTTGGCCCCTGATCCCATCAAGAGCACCCTTGGAGGTCTGATATGCCCACACCCATCCCCACCGCGAGCCTGCCCTCCCCACCCTGTGCTCTACTCTGCCCACTGTACTGCCTTTCTGGTTGAACACTGGGACAGAGGATGGAGCCAACAGTCCACCCTACTTCGGAGACTTCTTGGAGCAACTCTGAACAGAGGAGACCTGACTATCCACGTGGGACCACCCGTAATTTACACCTGCTTGGTCTCTGACCCCACCTCCAGTCCTCTGCTGGAGTCCTGGGCCAGGGGCCCAAGGATCCACCTATCTCTGCGGGTCCACTCTGAATTCCTGCCCACAGGCAAGATCCTTGACCCCCAAAGCAGGGCCTCTGCTAAAGAAAGAGGTCTCAGCTGTCCAGTTTCCAGTGAGATCAGACTATCCTGCAGAAACTTCCCAAGTTTCAGCTCAGCCTTTGTCCTCTTCTGCCAGCCATTGGCTAGAGCCATTGGCTAGTGGCATCTTCTACTGAATCCTCAGCCCTGACCCCATCCCTGGGTCCCTGTCTGCAGAGAGACCTCCTATAGAGCTTGGACCACCCAGAGCTACAGATATTGAATCTCTGACCCACATAAGCCCACCAGGGAAGTACCATAGAGAGAAGGGGAGACCCCACCAACACCTACTGGAAGAAGCTATAGTAAGGCGGCAATACAAGAAAATACCTAACGACGGAAAGGCAAGCCTGACACCACCAGAATCTAGGGAATCTACACCAACTAGAACGGAACACAACAACAAAGCAGAGGAAGCAGAAGGGAATGACTTAAAAATTACCATCATAAAAATGATAGAGGCCCTCAAAGAAGATGTGAGAAAATCCCTTAAAGAAATGGAGGAAAAAACAAACAAAAAAGTGGAAGAAATTCCTTAAGGAAAGTAAAGAAAGTACAGAAAGCCAAGAAAAAACAATTAAGCAGGTGAAGGAAGCGGTTCAAGACTTGAAAACTGAAATAGAGAAAATAAAGGCAACACAAACTGAAGGAATGCTAGAAACAGAAAAACTGGGCAAAAAATCAGGAACTACAGATGCAAGCATAACCAACAGAATTCAAGAGATGGAAGAGAGAATCTCAGGTGCAGAAAATAAACTAGAAGAAATAGATTCATTGACCAAAGAAAATCATAAATTCAACAAATCCTTAACACAAAACATCCAGGAAATGTGGGACACCATGAAAAGGCCAAACCTAAGAATAATAGGCATAGAGGAAGGTGAGGAAGCCCAGCTCAAAGGTGCCAAAAGCATATTCAATCAAAGGTTCCTGTGATAAAGAAACCCAGACTATACAATATTTTATTAAGATGTCAGAATTTTAATCTTACTGAAAAGAAGTGCTTATATATGTGATTAAAAAATAAGCTAATACCAATGGTCAATATTTCCCGTTTCCTTTGTGGGCTGATCTTTTACTTCCTGCTATAATTTAGCTAATGATTTAATGTTCCCCAAGGGTGCACTGTGATTGAGGGCTTTGTCCATAAGGTAGCTACATTGCAATCAGCTGGGACCTGAAGGGATGGGGCCTAGTAGGAGAAACTGGGACATCAAAGTATTTTCTCAGATATTCTTGTGGGGTTTTGGGACCCAGTCTCAGTCCTTTCCCTTTTCCTTTCCTTCCCTTCCCTCCCCTTCCCTTCTCTCCCTTCTCTCCCTTCTCTTCCCTTCCCACCCCTCTCCTTCACACCCCCCTTCCCTTTTCTTCTCCCCTCCCCCTCCTCCTTCCCACTTCTGTCTTCCTGTTTGACAGTGTAATCTGTTCTACACATACAATGTCCCTGAGCCTCCAGAACTGTGAGCCAAATCAACATTTGTTTACCACATAAACATCCCAACTTGATTACCTCATAGAATTAATGTAAACTTATAAACACAAACCAACCAACTGGTAGACCTTAGTCTAGAGCATAGGTTGACAAATTACAGCCATTATCAATTCCTCAAAGAAAAGCTTTTCCATGTTTAAAAGATTTAAAAAGAGGTAAAGAGAAACTGTATGTGACTTATTGTGTCTCAAGTATATACTAAATGGTCCATTATAGAGGGGAAAAGAGCCAAGTTACCAGCCTTGGTCTAAAACATCTCAACTCCACTGTTTTCTTTCACTCCTCAGATGCAAATTCATGTCTAGCCTCTGATGTTTTTGCCTCAGTTCTCTATCCCCATTATAGCTTATGACTCCATTGCCTCTGGCCTTAGGGGATTCCTTGCCTCTGACCTCACCTCTTTTTGTTATAGACTCCCACCATAACAATACTGGAACCATATTTTAAAGAGAAAAATACCAAATCCTTCTCCAGACATCAGTCTTGGCATTTGAAGAATGATGCTGCTCCTTCCATGTCTGTTTCTCCCAGTCCCTGCTCATGTGGATATCTCCTGCAACCCTCTTCACATAAAAGATTGTGTGTTAGTTTTCCCCCAAACCTGAGCATTCTCTTGAGGGTAGATACAGATGTAGTTGTCTGCCAAGTAGAAACATGTGTTGAAGAATAAATGCATGAATGTGTTTGATTCAAGATTTCTGAAGTGTAAGATTTTAACAGAGAGAAAAGGTCCCCAGGCACCTGTATGTCGGTATGTCTTTGGAGAAAAGGTAAGTATACACTAATATGTTTATGGGCTGCAAAGCTGGTAAGACAACGAAAATTCAAAATCAACTAGAATTGAAATCCGACTTCTCAACTGCTTTTCATGCTAATGTCTCCCTTTGCAAATGCATTTGAATATATAATTTAAAAAATTTTAAATTATGCATAAGACTAAGTTATGTACTTTACATATTTCCCAGTTATTTTCACTTCATAATGTTGGCATATGTGTGAATATAGAACTGAAAATTGACAGAATGGGTGCACTTTTCCTGTGGTTGAATATGGCTCAAAGGAAGGCAGAAGGAAGAAAGGAGGTCTTGCCAATATCTGCTCTCCTGCTTTTAAATTTTTGACCATAGGAAACATCATCACCATTGCCCCAGATCATCCACTTCGTTAGTCAGAATGTACAATGTTTTCCTGAAGTAGACTTTCACTCTGAAACTTCACTGTTTGGATACAACATAAACTCCTTGTTAACTCAATGTGATATTGACCTCTACTTCACATGGAGGTTCAGGGTTCCCAGTTGATAGCAACATTAACCAAACTTGTGCTATATGACGTAATGATATGTGGTATACATAAAGATCTTACTGTGTTTGATAAACACACACACACACACACACACACACACACACACATACACACACCTTACTTAATTTCTTAACTTAGAATCAGTTAAATGATTCTGCCTAACTGAAGGAAATTGTAAAATGAAGACGCTTATATATTACAAATGAGAGAAGAGCCAAGGCTTGGTGAATAAAGCTACTGATCTTATAGGTGTGGCCAACAAATGAAAGATTTGTGCTAGTTCTAGCCTCATCCTCCTTTTTCTTTCTTGTTTCAGATGCTACCCCACCCCAGCCCATCATCTTCTTAACACAGTCAAGATGATAGTAGATATTCCTGAGGCAGGAACTGTCTCTGATGATCTAAGTAATAGCTTTCTGTGGATTTCTCAATAGCTTCCTGGAGATAGAAGGACATATTATAGACCAGAAATTAGAGCAACAGACCAGAATCCTGAGTCCTAAAGTTCAAATGGAAAAGACTGTTGGCAAATATGATGGGGATGAGATATTCCTATGTTTCTTTACTGGCATGAGAAAAGACAGTGACCACCATCTTACTTCCATGAAAGCTATTTCAAGATAACGTTTTAGTCTTTTCCCCTCTCTTCTCTACTTTGGATGTATTCTTTAGTATGTATGTACAAATGGTGAGAGGAAATCACATGCTGTCTTTTCTACTCTTATAGGAATACATTGTAAAAGAAAAAATGTCTTTTGAAAAATTGTCCATGGACTCTCTTGCTGGATCTTGCCTGATATCTAAGAACAAGAATAGAATGAATATGTAGTGAAGTAGAAGTGGATGCTATTGTTTAAAGTCTGTGTTCATAGAATAGTGTATTCAGTGACCATTCTTCCTCAGAGGGTTGGGTCAATTTAACACTTGATGGAGGCCAGATTTCTGGCCAATCATATTTCCTAGAGAGAAGGAAACAGAGTTCCTACAAGCTCAACCAGAGAAACGTAAGAAAACAAGGGGCTAGACATGGTTAGTATCAAGACATCAATTACAGAAGGAGATTAAATATTTCCTGTCTCCTGAGAAGGGGAGGCTCTCAGGTGAGCGAAGAGCACATAATCTCCTAAAATGCTCAGTGACAACTACAAGATGGATGGAGTAGAGCTGTCCCTTTTTGGTTTAGCATGTTCACTGTGGACCTTTTCTCTTTTTTCTCTACAATGTGGCTGAAGTTGCACCCAGGATGATCTAGTTATGAGGCTTCCTCCAGTCACCACTTATTCTTTACTTTGTTATCTCCTAGAAAGCCCACAGAGGAGAACACAGGATGCTTGCTGTATATAATTCAGCTCTTGCTCTATTGGCCCATGCTGTATATTTTAAAAATTTGAATTACTTGCTAATATTCAGAAGCTCTCTATAAAATTTAGGATGCTTAACTGGTAATACTGAGACTGAATTCCCACACTGTGATTTTTGGCTAGTGCTTCCCATTCTGTTATTCCCCTAAAGGAAGGAAATATTCCAATTAATTCCTATGTCCCCATTGTCTTGCTAACAGTGAGACTGGTTGTTTAATTTCATAGTTAGTTGATGTTTTTCTTGCATTTAAGGAACACATCACCTATTCCCAGTTCCCAGGCTCTTTTATTTATTCATGTTCTCTGCCTAGAACTCTTAGAAATTTGAATTTGCAACTTCCAAGTAACAGAATCAAGTTTTCACCAAAACAGAAAGGTAGGTAGGATTTTCTTGTTATTTCAGGTATCAACTTAGAGGATAGAAATACAGAAGGCTACTTGGCAGGAGGGTCTTGAAGGTTATCATGAGTGATACCCTAAAGTATCAGGGATGTCATATGTATAGAATGAAGGTCTACCTTGCATGTCTTTGACAATAACACTAAAAACATTTTCTGATTTCTTATGGCATTTGGTGGTACACAATTTTAAAAATCTAAATAAAATCAAATAGTAACCAAAATGAAAAATGTTGGTTTAATAAATATCACAGAAGTCAGTTTGATTTGTAGGTACAGTTAAACAATAGATCAAAATGAAACTACTAATCCAAGATTTGTATCTCTCCATCTTTCTTTACTGCATCAAAGGCCATCCCAAGACATATAGTCTTTTCTGGTCCACATTCAGCAGGGGAGTATGCCTCCTTTGCTGTAGCATACTAGCAAAGGTCTAGTTTTATTGCA
The DNA here is from genome assembly GCF_943737965.1 of Phodopus roborovskii. Taxonomy (NCBI): domain Eukaryota; kingdom Metazoa; phylum Chordata; class Mammalia; order Rodentia; family Cricetidae; genus Phodopus; species Phodopus roborovskii. Next base: position 26,315,736 of record NW_026126418.1, on the reverse strand, counting down.
TCAGATTTTTAGGGGTTAGGGTTAGGATCCCAATCACTGTTGTCAAAGAAGTACCAATAAGGCCCAAGTGATAGATCAGACACTCTGCTCTGCAAAAAGCAAATAAAGTAGCAGTGGAAAGTGTAATCCCCAGAAGTAAATTGAGAATAGGGTTACCAGGAGAAGAGAGGACTACATGGATAGTGGTGTGGTGAGTATTTATCGCGGTAAATAAGGATCAGGATAAACAAATAGGCCGAATAGATGTTTATTCAGGGAGAAATAACTTACAACCTAGACAGATGAACACCAGGAAATTCAACCCGATCCTCTCCTGTCCGAGTCATGCCAGAAAGAGAGCACCTTTCCTGGCCCCCTCCGACCTCCTTCCACAGGTCACTCCGCCCATGGCTCCACCCCCAATGGGCGTGGTCAGTGCCACAGAAGGACTATCTCACTACAAGTATTGGTAGCAGATATGAACTGTGCTTAAGCCAGTTCAATAGCAAATTGTTACCCCTTCTTTGCAGATATTCTGTTTCATTAGGTGTGAAGCTAAGCCTAGGCATCTTTGTATTTAACAAGATCTCCAGGGATTAGGTACAAGAAGCCATTAATTTAGAGTCTGGGAAACACTTTGAGACTTCAGTACCTTATTACAACTAATGACACATTTATGCTTATGTACCAGGAATTGTAATGTTTCCAAGCTTTCCTATAGATAACTCTTAAAAAACAAAAAACTTCATGAGGTAAGCACCATTATTATCTTCATTTGCAGAAGAAAGGGGAGTTCAAGAAATTTAATGGCCCACAAAGAGCCTAGAACCTGGAATTTACAATCAATATAATTTCCTATTCTACAATAATGTCAGCATCCCTCTGGTCTCTGTTTTGTGCTGGTTGATGATAATTCTTTAGTCTGAAATTTTGTTGTTTGGCATTCTTTGGCAGGGAGAATCGACAGCCTGCTGGCATGAGATGCACCACTCCCTGGTTTCATGAAGTCACTTGGAACACCTCTGTGCTGCTCCTCTCTGAAGTACACTGCTTGCTGCCTCAGGCAAGTTACCTCAGCTTTCTCAGTTTCCCCTTCTGGAAGAAAGGGTTATTTGCCTTCCCAAAGGTGATTTAGGAAAAAAACAAATGAGTAAAAGTGCCAAGACAGCATTTGTCTAAGGAAATGCTGAGTTTTAGGTTCTTCTTCATCCATGTTAAATCACATGTGAACAAATAACAATTTCTGTTGTGCCCACTCTGCTGCCATTGCTGACATGTTGGGGAACCTCACTGTAGGTTCCTCCTGCTCTTGACCCTAACTGCCCACATGTCCTGACTCACTTGTAGTCATTAAAATGTTTGTGATATCTTAGTGGCTAGAATCTCCCTTTGAGAGTTGTAAGGACAGGAACGAAGGGGTGAGCAAAAGCACTCTGCTAAGCCTTAAGAGCAATGCATCATTGCATATGGGAGAACCTTGGAGTCTGCAGAGACTATCTGCCCAAGGCCACTCCACCAAGAAGGTGGGATTCCAGAACTTGAGCCGCTGTCTCATCCCAGTGACTCCACCAGCTCTTAGTTTTTCTGCACATTTTGATACCTGTGAAAGAGATGCCCTTGTAAGAAATGAGCTTAGTTAACAGGAATGCAGTTATGAGTGAAATCCTTCTGTATTTGACACAGTAATACTCAAAATCAAAACACAAGGGTTCCTCAAATGTGAAGAGGCATTTATGATTATTCTTATAAGTCTTAGGATAAGGGATAAATATTAATTAAAATACAAAATAATGAACATGTCTTTTCACATACAGCTTAGTTAACCCCTATGTCTCATCTAGGTGAAAAATTAGGAGTTCGAACTAATCAAAGACTAATGTAATCAGTTCCCTAATAATTAAACATCACAGGTTTGAAGTGCATATTAAGTTTTTCCCCCCTTTCTTTCCCTCAGAAGAGAAAAATCTGAAATCCTCAGCTGGGTGACAGCAGGTTCTTATTAGAGAAATGCAATAAATTAATGACAAAGGTACAGGTTTTGTGAAGTTTCCTCCTCATTTGCATTCAATTCCTTCAGAATAATGGAACAAAAATCATTTGCATAGAAAAAAACACTGCTATTCTAGAACTTGATCAATTTTCTAACAATATTAAAAAACCTGAATATATTTTCCTATGCAATCCAATTTATCTTCCTTAGTCAGTGAGTTATTATTGTTCCTCCTGAGGCTCAGAGATGGGATTCTTTGGGTTTCTAAGAGTACTCAGACTTGCAACAGCCATCTTTTTCTGCAAATGGCAACAGTACATTTTTCAGTGTACACATCCACCTTCACCAGGTATTCAAGGCAATGCAGCATCCTTTTCAAATAATAAATTTTAAATGTGACTCTAAAAAAAAAGTCTCCATTATTATGAAGCACTGAATAGCTAATAGTCAGTTGCTCCATCTTCAAATGACTAGCAGTCAGTTCCAAATTTTTAGCAAAGTACTGTGACCTTCTGCCTCACACTTTTTAGGAGTAAACACCATCTTAAAACCATTGCTCTCAATTTCCTCTTAAGGTGAAATGGGCTTGTTCCAAGGCAGAAGTCTAACTGTTAACATGCAGTGTGTGAATCCTGGTATCTGGGAAAGGTGTGGAGGACAACAGGAAATGATCCCAGAAAGCTCTCATCAAGCAGTGTCATTCAGGCAAAAAGTTTTCATAGATACAGCTCCTTTATTCTGTTCCCTCATCTCCTTGACCATGTAATAATAGTTTTTCTAAGTCAGGATTCTCACCTACTTAGGATCCTATGAATACATTCTGCCTAGAACAAAATCCTGACTGGAATTCACATTAACCCAAGAGACTAGAGGTCAGGAACCCATACTCCATTGAAGCCTGACCTTCATTCTTCTCATGAACTTTACTTTTGGAGGAAGTAGGTCATTGAGGGGATGCTGCTGAAAGGGATCTCTTGTCCCTGATCTATTTTGTCTCATTCTGCTTCCAGACTGCCATATGATATGCAGCTGACCCCTGAAATGCTTTTCCAATGTGATATTTATGTCTTTTCACAAGATTCAAAGCAAAGGAGATGGCCAAGCCAATCTCTGAAACCATGAGCTAAAATAAATCCCTCTCATGTAGGTTGTCTTGTCAGGTATTTTGTCAGTGACTAAAACATGTACAGACTCCCAAACACTTCATGGCTTCTGCCTTTTGTTATACAAGAAAGAAGAAAAATGTCTTTATTCAAACATTTTATTTAACTTCATATTGTGTCATATTATGTCTGAATAACTCATCTGATTTTATTCCTATTCTTCTGATGTTGCTGTCATAATTACATATTAATGCATGTGTATATGTTTACTCATAATGTCATAATATTTGCCAATTCTTTTTTAAACTATTATGTTTTATGTGGAATGAGAGAGAAAAAAAGATGAACCACTAATTTTACTTTTCTATGCAAATAAGAGGAAAATGTTTCCAATTATTTTCTAGAGCAGGACATTTTGGACAAATAAGGTTGCTATAGCAACCTTAGAACAAAGCTTAATTTGGGCCACAATGAGTGCACCCACTTTGTTTCAAATTCATTTCCTGTTTGATCGAGCATTTATATGTAGAGCTGTGTTTACAAACACTACAGAAAGAGTGTCTATGTGGGAAGTCATTGAGGGGTACAGTCCTTCAACTTTCCACTTGTATTCATATAATTTTCTAAGAGCCAATATTACAATTCCAACAGAAATTATGTTTATCCGGGAGGAATAAAATATAGCCCAATTTTACTCAAGATTAAAAATTTTGAACATCAATTGGCTCTTAGTAAGTCTTCAAAAATATTTTGAGATTACACATACTTTACTTTCTAGTGTTCATCTTTATACTGTGCTGGTAAAGAAATATTTGTTATATTTGCCTAGAAAATAAATACTTTGGTTTAGTTGATGTGAGCATATTTCCTTTGTAAAGATCAAGTTCCCCAAAGAGTCTTGCTAATGTATATGTTCAGGGTCAAGGTGGCAGAAGAGAAAAGGTATCTGTGGCTTCCAGTTTTATAGAAGCTGATATAATGTGCTCTGATGTGTAAGTTTCTCTTTCATAAAGGCTAAGAGGTTTAGGAGTTTAGGAAAGATTCAGTCTGCTGCAATTCAGGTAGCTTGTATCTCACATATAATTTAACCTTCACCTAAAATTCATTTCCTGACCCCTTGTGTCAGGATGTAACAAAATGTCAAGCTTTTCCTGATTTGACATGCAACCCCACCACTCCTCAGAACAGTAAGTCTAGACTACACTTAGCTATTTAAAACACTTATTTGCATACCTGCCTCCTTCCTAGACAGAGTTCCACAAGGAATGCCTTTTAAAACTTAGTATTTTCTTCCCATCAAACCAAAACAACACCTGGCATATAACAGGTGTTATGTACAAATTAAAATAAAAAAATGTTTTAACTTAAAATCTAAAAAGATACAAAATTAAAAAGAAAATCACACACACCCACACACCACCACCACCACCACCAACAACAACAACAACAAAAGAACCAAAAACAATCCACCACCACTAGCAAAAATGACAACAAAAACTCAAGACAATTAATTCCAGAACAGTAAGTGCACAAATATTCCTGGATCTGAAGGTATTAGGAGAGGGTCTCCTATTAGTGGAATAGGTAAAACTAAGAGCCTTCACAAAAAGCTATCATCTAATGACCATGAGCCATAATAAGTGTTATGTACCCAAGTCTTCATCAGTCCATCCAAGCATAAATGTCTATTTCTACTTAAAATGACACCAAGGATTATAAGAGTACAAGGCAAGATATGCCATCTGCTGAATGACTAAAGTCAACAGCAAGGACAAGAAGCTGAGTTGGAGCTTAGGAGCTAACCAGCCATGGAGAGAAAAGGGTTTTAAGAAGAGAGGGAGATCTGAGCTAAACCTACAAGAGGGGAATTCGAGAAGTAATCAGAGAATATGGAAAAAGCAGAGGGGGGAAAATAAAATTCAATAAGACATGACAAATTCTAGGACAACAAAAACACAGGTATAACTTGTTCTAGAACTATCTGAAGATAAAAAAGAGAGAGAGAGAGACTCCTGGCTTATCAGAAGAATGGAGAAGAGCCAGTGCCTAAAGATCAGTGACTGGGAAATTATTGCATAGAGAGTTTTATAATAATGGACTAAGTTCCTGTATCCAGACCTAGAAATGATTCCAATATATAACTATCATCTGCTATATACCCCTTGGATTATTCTTAAACTATAAATAAGGATTATGAGAGAGGAGAATATAAAATATCAAATTCTTTCTTAAGCTTACTGTTCATCAAAGATTATTCTAAAGGGGTTTTTTTTTTTCATACAATTCATGAGTGCAATTGTCTTAGTTACTGTTCTGTTGCTGTGAAGAGACAGCATGACCCAGGCAACTCTTATAAAAGAAAGCATTTAGTTGTGGGCTTGCTTACATTTTTACATAGTCCATTATCATCATAGTCAGAAGCAAGGAGGCATGGTGCTGGCACTGGAGAATGAGCTGAGAGCTTTACATCCTGATCTGGAGGCAGCAGGCAGAGAGTGAGAGACAGGGAGGCGTGGCATAGGTTTTTGTCACTTCAAAGCCCACCCCCAGTGACACATTTCCTCCAATAATGCCACACCTCCTCCCAAGGCCACACCTCTTAATATTTCCTAAACACTTCCACTCTTTTGGGACCTAGCATTCAAACACATGAAACTATGGGGCCATTCTCATTCAAACCATCACAACAATGAAATAGTAAGAATAGGTACATTTAGTTCATATATAATTTACCTTAAACTACTAACTTTAGACAAGTCAATTTTCAAAGATTTTCATTGATATTCTAGAAATACATTGTATAGGAACACACACACATACAGAGAGAAAGAGAAAGAAAGAGAGACTAGTCATGTAAAACTAAAAATGAATAGAGCTACTAATAAACAAAAGATTTGAATATTGAAGATGACCTTCATTGTTCAACAAAACAATAGAGATGCATTCTTAAGTTATATATTATGCAACTATGAAAAATAAATTTCTTAGAATAAAAATAATAGGCCATTGACATATTGGACCTAAAGCAGTTATTGCATTTTTCTTGAAGAAACTTCAGAAAACAGGTAAAATTTAAAAGAAATAATTGAAAAGAAAATATGTAGGAGGCTGTAAATCTATTTTAATGAAAGGTTAAGACAAAATATTTTTTACATAAAAGATTAATTCTGAAGAGAAACATTAAATAAATATTAGGTGGGATTCAATGATTATAGTAAATGCAGATTGGAGTTAGAAAGCAGTAAGGGGCACAGATGGAGACATGATGTACTAAATAAATATAAAGCCCAAATTCCTGACATTTAAATCAGTGATCTAGGAAGCTGCAACACAGGTGAAGTGATAGAAAAGTTGTGCACCAAATTAACAAAATATTATGATTCAGGATCAAAATAGAAGTCAGTTGCTAGAAATAAGGAATATAAAAGGTAGAAAAGTAGTCTTTAATAACAAGATATGAAACCAATTATTAGAAGTAAAACCCATATAAATGGGATGGATAATTCTATACCGTGCCTCTCAAGGGCACTAAGGATTAATGAGATGACAACAGACGCTCATTTTATATGAAAAAAAGAAGGTGATGAAGCTGCTAGAGGAAAATGTTTTCATTAATTAGGAAATACATTCTGTATGAAAATGAGAATTTCAAGGATTGGAAATTTGTACTGTATTTCAAGAAAAAAAGAAAAAATCTTGCCATTATTTCAATGGCTTTAGAAAGTCAGAAAGGTAGGTGTCGAGCATGGTGAGTCTTACTTATAATCCTAGCACTTGATCAAGGCAGGAAGAATTGGCATGCATTCAAGGCAAGTCTAGGCTAGATAGTGAGTCCCTGACCATCTTGGGCTACAAAGTGAGACTGTCTCAAAAAAATCAAAACAAAAACACAGAGAAAAAAAATCACCATTAAGAGCCCTCTCTAACTACATGAGGCAGGTAAATATTTACCTGAATATTTGAGTTCTCCAAGGTGCCGTCTAATATTTCTGAAAATTATCCAGTATCTCAAATAAACTCATTAATAATACCCTAGCATCATTCAATAGTAAAACCAGAATATATATGTATATATATACATATATATATATATGTTCTATAACAAACAAGAATGCAAAACGTATTGAATTTAAATGTTATTTGCCATATTTCACACAATGTGCTATATGTATTAAATGGAGGCTTATTAAACACTCTTGGAATGACCCCTCATATGATGCTGTGTAGATAAATTATTTATCAGATTATTGTCTCTCAGCTCCAAGTCCTAGTTGCACAAAGAGATGTCTGAATCCTTTCAATATTTTTCCTTCACAATGTTTTCCTTCAACAATGTTAAGCTTTGACAACAGGTGTTGCAGGGGCATTGATGCAGGGAGCAAAGTTTCTTCCCCTAGGTCTGCAGTGCTCCTCAAGCCAAGCACCAGCCACAAGGAAATTTTCTCTGGCATCTGCTGCCTTGTTCATGTTGCAGCTAGTAGCTCTGATGGTCTTTCTCTGGCACCCTATTCAATAGATTTATTGCCACATCCCTACTTGGCAAGTCATCTCCCTGTGCATGGTTCCCTCTGTTACCTTCCCAGAAATTTTGCAGCAAGCTACTTCCACTGCCTTTACCTAAGCGCTCTGTCTCAGCCTTAAGGATCTGGACACTCTTGGTGAACTTCCAGTACTGTATTCTTTAGAGTTCTTTTCACAGCTTCCCAGCATATCCTCAGTCAACCACAATCCCCCACTAAACTTAATTATTCCTAATATTACATTTTGTTTAAAACATGGGATTTGTCTCTTGATTGGAGTCTTATATACTGTACTCTCTGGGAATGCATGTGTATATGTGTCTGTGTATAGCAGATGTACGTTCACACATGATATATATATGTGTGTGTGTGTGTTTGTGTGTGTGTATGTATGTAAATGAATATGAAGATAGAGGTAATCACTAGATATAGTTTTTATAGTGCCATTCACTTTGTTTTTTGAGACAGGATTTCTCATTGGAACCAAGTATTCACTGGTTCAGTTAGACTGGCTGCACAGGAAAATATGTAGGACTGCCTGTTTTCTACCTCTCTAGAACTAGGATTACAGTAATTACCATATTATCTTGCTAAAAAGTAAACTTAGAAGAATTTTGCCAATATCATATAGTTAATTAATTGTATTATTTTCTATAGAATACCATGTCCAAGGAAAGTCATAAAAGAAAGAGCTTGTTGGGACTTACAGTTCTAGAGAGATAAGAATCAGTCTTGACAAGGAGATGTGGCAAAAACTGGCAGGCATGGTGGTGGCAGCAGAAAACTGAGGGCTCCTATCTTAAACCATAAGCTCAAAGCAAAGGTAATTAACTTGGAATGGTACCTGATTTTGAAACCTCAAAGTCTATCCTCAGTTACACCCTTCCTCCAGCAAGACTATACCTCCTAAATATACCCTAACACTGTTAACTGGGCACTAAGTGAAATTCAAACATTTGAGCTTATGGCAGTGAGAGAGAGGCAGGGTGGCATTCCTATTCAAACTACTAGGGATTCAAAATTTTGGACTTGAACTAAGGTATTTTTGTTGAATTTTTTAAGTGCATAGTTCAAATAATTATTAAAGGGTAGGTATAATGAAAAATAGTTCATCTTTTATTTGCAGTTAAGTTGTATACTGAAGTATACTACATCTTATTTTGTATAAATCAGCTAACCTGACACATCTTTTTTTTTCTTACCTTATATAATGTGACAGTTGGCTTTGTTGATTTGACAAAGTCTAAGATCACCTGGGAAGAGGATCTCAGTGAAGAGTTGCCTACATTAAGTTGGCCTTGTCGGCATGTCTGTGGTAGGTGTCTTAATTAAATTAGTCAAGTTAACATGATGTTGGAATACCACTATACATGAGACTATTTCATAGGCAGGAGTTCCTGAACTGTTCAGAGTGGAGAAATCAAGTGGAATACAAGCAAGCAAGTAGGCATGCATTATTCATTCTATCTCAGCTTTCTATTGTAGATATGATAAGATCAGCTGTATCAAGCTCCTGCCAGTGTGACGTCCCTATAGTGATAGATGTAGCCTAGAACTCAGAGCTAATTTAAACCCTTTCTCCTAAGGGTTTCTTTTTGTCAAAATATCTTATCATAGCAACAGAAATGAAAGTAGAATATAATCATATGATATAATCTTATTCCTAGCATATTACATATGTGATTCATAATTTAATTATCATAATAACTTGATACTAAACCATTGATAAATTCCAAAGCTTTTCTGGGGACCATAAACTGCAGTTTATTATACTTTACATCTAATGCCTGATATCTGAGTCCCAATGGAGCTTTAACTTTCATGTCTAAATTTAATAATCAGAAGATTCAGTGAGAATGGGGATGGATAACAATGTGCTACACAGTGAGTGCTTAATAATTAAGGAATGAATAAGTTTGTCGTGTAGATATATGGGCACTATTCTGTCACACAAGTGCCATCTTTAGGTTTACACTGTGCTCAATGCTCATGCTAATATCATAGTGTTTAAATATCAAAATGTGCCAGGCATTGTGAATGCCCATCCTCACCTAAAGAAATTAAGGATTGTCATATTAAAGGTAATGCATCTATGTGTGTGAGTGGGACAGATTGACACTGGGCCTTCATTTACCCAATCTATCCTTGGATTAGCAGCTGTGACCTGTCACTTTGAAGTTTATTCATAGGCTTCCCAGCACAGTTTAGGTGCTCATTGCCTGCTGTACCAGTTTACTGCAAGGTAGTGGGGCTTGCCTCCAATAAGATGCTAAATGTCTATCACAGAGACACCAAGTGTCTGACAGCAAAAGAATCTTAATGAGAGCTGCAGACGCGGGTTGAGGAAAGATTACAGAAGTTGTTTACAGAAGGCTTAAGGTGAGTACTATACTGACTGCTCACATGGGTCTTGTTTGGTTGCCTCCGATATAAGATATTGTTGTTCCATTAATTATTTAGAATCATTTGACAATTTGAATTCTCTTCATATATTGCAGATGAGCTAGCCATCCTCCCCTCTTTCCTGAAGTCACAAAAGCTTGCTTGATTTGGTTCAGATTTCCAAACTCGAAAGCTCATTGACAGACTGCTCTGTATGCTTCCCCTCCTGAACATTATAGGGTCTCTGAAGGTTGATTTGTCAGGTTCTGCAACCTCAGTTTAGTAATGTGGTTTTTTGAACGTGATGCTGTAAGGTATATATAATAAAACTAAACATATATATGTGGGGAGAGCATTTTGCATGTATCTTTTATTATCCTCTAGAGGAAGAAAACATAGAATGAAAGTATACCATTCATTATATTTTATATTCAATATTATTTACTGACTATATAATATAATCAATGTGAAGTCAATATGATATATTAAATATCGTGTGTGTGTGTGTGTGTGTGTGTGTGTGTGTGTTTTAACAGAAAGTCCAAGCATCTAATAGTTGTTCAGTCAACAAGGCTGGATGTCTCAACTATTCTTCTGCATGCATCAGAATCCTGAAGAAGTATGCTCTGCTCTAATGCCAGGGAAGAAATGGACTTCTCAGGAAGAGCAAGCAGGTAGGGAGAACAAGCTTCCTTCTTCCAGATGTGGTCAAATTGACAACCAAGAATAACCATCACAAGTCCAACCATTGCCAACTCGACATAGTCATATCGCCTTATGCCATTCTTAATTTCCAAATGAAAACAATAAGCAGCTCGTAATTTGCCTAATATAACTATACCACATTACAAGCACGTTTTATATTTAATCGGGTCATAATACATCTGTTTTATTGTATTGTTCTATTTATGTGAAAGGACACCATGCCTAAGGCAACTCTTACAAAACAAAGCATTTAGTTGGGGATTGCTTACAGTTTCAAAGACTTAGTCCATTATCATCATGGTAGGAGGCATGGTGGCAGGAGCCTGGTAGCAGGCAGATGTGCTGGAGAAATAGCTGAGATCTAAATCCAAATCCACAACCAGAGATATAGACTAGGCATTTTTGAAATCTCAAAGCCCACCACCAGTGACATATTTCCTCCAACAAGGCTACACCTAACCCAAGAAGACCACACTTTGTAATCCTTGTAATCTTTTCAACTAATTCCACTTCCTATGAACCTATGGGGGCCATTCTTATTCTAACCACAACAGTACCTTTTATAGATAATTGTTGCTAGCATTATTGTGTTCCTAAAGATCTTTACATGTTTAGGACCATCGCTTGTGCAACTTACAATCAGTTTTTAAGATAAGATGGACAAACTGTGCTGAAGATTTCACAGCAGGTAACAAATTTAACATCATACCAAGAAGTGAATTTAGTTAAGGCAGTTGAAAAACATTAAAACTAAAAAACTATAGCTAGATTATAAACTGTTGAAGCTAAAGCTCTTTTATTTCTTTATAAATTTGCAGGTCCTCCTTGGTTATAGAACAATTGGCATTAGAGAAATCAACTGTAGGTATGCCTCTTTTGACATTCCTTTACTCCAGTGACAGCTGAGGAAATGCCAGCTGGATATTGAGTACTCCCATATGAAGTAGGCAGTCTTGGATTTCATTTGTTTGGTTAATTCTATACCTAAGCCATTCCTGGAGGCTCTAAGCATTTTTCAAGAGGCCATATGAAGGAAAGGGGGAAATAATAATATTAAAATGTACTGACAGTAACAATCAGGTTGGGGAATATCTGAGGTGTGGTTACTTAGCTTTTCAAAAAGCAAAAAGAACCAACAAACAAGTGTTAAGTAATAAAAACTTGGTAGTTATTGGCCCCACTACTTTGGCTGGAAAAAGCAAAATATTTTCCATCCCATTATATGTCTTGTGATCCCTCCCAGTCCCTATGAGACAAAGATTAATGTTGCAGTACCAAGAAGGAAAATGTGATTACATCAGATTTCATTGTAATACTGTTATCGATCTGTTGCCATGATACTGTAGAATGCACATTGCTTTACTTCAATAAGTTTTGCATTTTTCTACATGTCTCCCTGGAGACTTGAAAGCCCATGTCTATAAAATTTTAACTATGATTTTGCAATTGGAAATCATATCTATTGTTCTAAAGTTATCATTAATCTGACTATTTAGGTAGGCAGAAGCTATCATGATGATTGAATATATACATATGGTACTATAAATTCTGCATTATTTGGTTCTTATCTCAAGCATACTCTAACGTTTAAGACATTATGAAGACACATTGAAAGGAATTTTTTTCCTCTGAACTCAGTCATTTTTATGTGTGGAAATGACATGAATTCTGTACTATTATAGATCCAGACTTACACATTCAAAACAACAACGATGCCTGTATTCCTCACACTGACTCAGTTCTTAAATGTAAAGAATATATTTTCCAGTCTTACCAAAATAAAACAAAACAGAGTTTCCCATTTTAGAGGTCTCTACCTTCCCTCCATTGATTTCTATTTGAAATCATTCCTTCCCACATTTTGGCTCATTCCTTCTCCAGTACAAATATGTAATAAATGATTTAATGTGTAGAGTCTGGATTCTTCTGAAGTGTTTTGTTATGTAATCAGACATAAGCATAATTCTTTGTTCACCTCCTATGTTTTTTAACCTTTGCTCTCTTTTAGACCACTTCATCTACTTTCATGGCTATAAACACTTCCTACCTGAGGATTCTTCCCATGTTTGTATCTTTATCTTAAATCTAATTTCAGAGTTAAACTTCTACAGCAAGCTCTTCCCTTGTCATCTGATGACTCAAAAGCACCTCAAATTTCAAACATCCAGAGGGGAACTTTTGATTTCTCTTAACAACCTGTTCTTTTACAACTTCCCCCTCATTATCCATCCAGCAATTTGTGTGGGAGCTGGGAATTAGCCTTGAATTTTCCATCTTCCTCATTTCCGGTATCAGTCCTGATGGTCCTGTTACTAAAATATGCTCCAAATTCCCCCACTTGGTTCCATATCTGTTACCAACACCCTTACCCTAGTCATCACTGTGGCCAAACAACTGTTGTGTTGGGGGTCTATGCAGAATTCTCTTTTCCTTTCCTCACACACCTCTGTGAATTAAAACATGTGATGTGTGGCTAGAGAAACAGCTCAACAGATGAAGCACTTGCCACCCAAGCATGCACATCTTTGTTTGGTTCTTCAGAACCCACATAAATGCCAAGTGGTACTCAGATGGTAATGACAAAGGGTGGGAGTAGAAGCAAGCTGACTAGATCCAGGTTCAGTAAGACACAATGTTCCATTAAAGAAAGTGAAGAGTGATTAAAGAAGACATCTAATATGAACATATTATTTTTATTGAAACAAGTACAAATTGAAAATTGTGGACAAGAGGGATGAGTATTCCAAAGCATTCTAACAGGAAGACTAATTGTAACAAAACAATTAGTTTATCAGAAATAATGTGAACTTCTTAGAACAGGTGGTAAAGGGTAGATACTGGGCTTTAAATCAAATCTAAGCTTCAGGCTCTGGATATGGAGAGTGCGCCATCTTGGCAGTCTTCTTGCCATCCTCTTCCCTCTGTTAGTGCTGCTCCACCCAGGCATCCCCGACCCAGGGCTGTGCTCTTCCCCTGCACAGGACACCCTGATTCCCATCACCTCCCCCAGGCCCCTGTTTAAATATGTGCCTAGAAAGGTTTTCTTCTGCTCTAATTCCTGCCTCACCACTAGTAATTTCTTTCAAAACAGCACTCTCTATCACCTTCAAAATACTTAAAAAACAAAAGAAAAAACAAAACCAAACTATAGTTATTTTATTACATGTGAATTGTTTAATTTCGCTGTCTTTCTTTCTGAGGTAAAAGCTCCATGAGGCAGGAATATTGACTACTCTGTTTACCTTACAGCCCCCAAGCCTGGCACTGCTGTTCCCACAGGAAATAAGTAGGAAGACAGCCATTGTCTTATCCTTTACTGCAATCTTGTCTATTGCTCTTCATTCACTTCTGTCCCCATTGTCTACTCCAAGCAAACATTTAAAAGACGTTTTCCATTTTTTTTTACTCTACCACAGTTACCTTTAAGTTAGGAAGGGATAGAATTGATAGCATCTCATTAATCTTGGAGTATATGACTTGGCTTCTTTATAACAAAAGGTCAATCCCTCGGTGAGTTTATATAATGAAAACACACTTCTCTTACTCTGTATCTCATTCACCTCAACAGGTGATTCACATATAGTCACTCAGGGACACAGAAGATGGACAGATGTCTCACTACCTGACAGGTGCACAGTGGCTCATAGAAAGTACGAGAGAATGAAAATTTTGCATCCATTGTCCTTAATCCAGGAGTAGCTCATTTTATTGGTAAGAACTGGTGGTCTGATCCAAACTTACTGTGGGGAATCTGCAAATAAAAACCCCAGAAGCATTCCATTCTCAGTCTTACCTGTTACTCCATCCAAATGGTCTGATTTAAAAACATAGACTTTCTCAGAATTCCTTGTGTTTTCCTGGGAATGAGTGTGTGTATACATACTGTTCCGCTTAAATACACAGCACCAGTGCATAATGCAATTCAATTTAGAATGTTTTTAGAGACATGAGTAGTTAATGTATATTATACATAAAGAAAATCTTGAAAAATCATGTTTTGTGACATGTTATATATCAGTTGGTAGAAAAACTAAAAATAAAAGAATGAAAAGATTTTTTAGTCATAAAAGTAAATATTATCTCAAGTACAATTTGTTCCTTCAAATTGACAAGAACTTGCAGTTAGGAGCTCACAAAAGAAAAATTACACTGGATCCCTATTGCTTTTTACATCAAGACCAGTAAATACCAATGTCACCCATCAGTTCATACCTTGTCTATTCTTTCGGAAACAAGTCTTTAATTGGTATAGATGTGGCAGAGCACTAGCAACAAAAATATAAAAAAACAATGTGACCTCTAAACGTAAGGAATGACACACAACATGGAAAGACATACAGCAGTTAAGGAAGGCATGATCCTTACCATTGAAACTCTCATGAACACAGTAGAAGTGAAGGAGAGAGTTCAGGAAGCTTTTATTGACACTTAACTTTTGCTTATAACCTGAGAGTCCCGGTTGGCATGGGGAAGCAAGATGTTGGAAAACCAGTATAGATTACTGGGCCGAGTTCCCAAATGGGTTTGTACTCAATTATATTGCATATCAACAAATATCTCACCACTATATGTTCAATCAGGCCTCAATCCTAAAATGTTTTGGCAGCTGAAAGATGAGGAAGCCAATTAAATCTAGATGGAACATTGAAGATAAATTGAAGTATATAGTGTGTAAAAAAAAAAAAAAAAAAGGTCATGGGCAAACAAGAGTATGATCTATTTCAAACAAATGCAAAGCAAGGAAGGAGCCATGCTATAAGACTTGCACATTGATAGCAAGAAGGTAGAAATTCCAACTCACAGAAAAGCTAGCAATCTTTATCAAAATGTTCATTTGACTCAGCAATTTGCTTTCTAAGAATCTATCCTCAAAGTGCCTCTAGCGTAAGCATGAAAGGACATTACGTACGAGACTATTGATTGCAGGACTATTTTCAAAGCCAAATATAGAAAATTACCTACCATTTAATTAACAGAGAGGAGCTGAATAAAGCATGAGCTATGCATTGTAGACTCTAAAGCAATAAATGAAATTAAGGCAATTTTATCTAGTAAAGAATATCTACAGCATAGATTTAAGTAAAAAAAAAAAAAAAAAAAAAAAAAACCTAAGTAAGTAAAAGTGAGTTTTGTATAACACTATGTGCGTAGGGGAGACATTGGTGTTTAGTTTGGGCATGTAAAATTATCATTATTAGATTTAAAAGCTGTCAAAGTTTGGTACTTTCATGTAATTATCCCTAATTTTTATGTACTAACCTATATTTTCAGAAGGACATGTTTAACAGTTTCAAATCACATATTTGAGAAAGAATTATATACATGTCAGACTTGCCCAAGAGAGTTCTGATTTCTTTTCTTCTCATGTTGTAATTATTGAGGGCTTTTGTCACTCTGAGAAGGGTCCTCTTGGGGACCCATGTCAAATGGTCATATGCTGTGAGAGAAAAAAGGACTGAAAAACAGGTGTATTGGTTACTTTATCCACTGTTGATATAAAATAACAGACAAAAGTAACAGAAGGGAAGAAAGATTGATTTTATCTCATGGCTTCAGAGGGTTGAACCCATCTTGACCAACCATCAGTGTAGTGGCTGATCACATTATGGTGACTACCAAGAAGCAGAGAAGAACTAAGCAGGGGCAGGCTCCAATCTTCAGTGGCCACTGAGAAGTGGTCCTACTTCCTCTCCAGTTAGATACTACATTGTAAACATCCTCCAACTTCCCAAAACTGAATGACCACATGTTCAAACAAGAGAACCTATGAGGTACATTGCAGAGTCCACTCATAACAACAGATGGTAACTGGATTCATAGCATAGCAAAGAGCACAGAGAAAGGTTTAACTTTTTTCTTTAGCTGATTGGTTGACAAATTTTTCCATGTATATAAAATATCCTGACCACCTTAATCCCTCTCCCCTTTTCTTGTCCTGATGCCACCCCACCCCTACTCCTAGCCATCCCCATTCCTTTCTTTTCTTTCCTTTTTGTGCTAGGCATTTCGTGACCCACTGGGGTTAACCGGGGCCACTCTTTTGCTCACGGGTATAAACCTCCCTAAAGAAGCATACATAAATTACCAGTGACTATATCCCTGAAGACAATAACTTTCTGACCTCCATCAGCATAGACTGCTACTAGTGCCCCTGGATGAGGCAGGACTTCTATGACTGAATGTTTACTGGCTTAGTCTTATGCAAGTCCTATGCAGGCAACTTCTGGTTGTTTGTAACTTCATAATTGCTATAGTCATGTCAAGAACACTTGGCCACATTTCATAGCCCTGTGCCCTAAACTAATTCCTATATTCTTTATACTCTGTAATGTTCTCTGAGCTTTAAAAGGGGATAGTTTGGGTACTTCATTTAATGCTCAGCATTCAACAACAATCACTTGTTCTCCGTAACTTAACCAGCCAGGAGTCCGCATGAACTGTGATTTAATGTTAAGATTCTGGGATCAAGGCTGAGGACTGCATTAGTCTATGGATAGAACTACAAATATTTAAGAGGCAACTTGGTAACATGTTCACTTAGCAAAACAAGAACAGAAGGTTCACTCCTAGTGCCTTTGTGACCTTCCCAGCCATGGGTCCTTAACCAGGTCCACAGTACCAGGCATGAGATACTCCTAAGGGACAGGTCTCAGATCCGATCATAGATCAGTTGGTTACCTCTCATGACAATCATGCGGCTGTTTTATCAGTAAGTGCCTTGCCTGGCCAGATTGGGTATTTAAGTAATTTAAGTAATTCCTAAAACCCAAAAGTGAAAACATGTAAGTCAAAATGTATTTTCATCAGTGAATAGTTACAAAAAATATTTAGGATAACATTAACCTTCAGTTATTTGAGTCTAGTGCTCTATTGAAGGCAAAAGAAAAACATACAACTATTTTAAACTGTTTTTATGAACAGTTCTATTGGCATCGTTTGTGTTATTCTGAGATAGTATTTTAATAACATAGAATAAATCAATAAACAGTTATATTTGGATGGTTAAAAGAGTTAGGATTCTGCTGGGCATGAGACTCATGCCTTTAATTCCAGTACTTAGGAGGCAGAGGTGGTATGATCTCAGAGTTTGAGGCCAGCCTGATCTGCATTGTCAGCTTCAGGACAGCCAGGACCACATTGAGAGACGCTCTCATTTTAAAAAAAAATCAAAATCAAATGAAAAACAAAACAAAACAAAAAAAAAAAAAAAACAAAAAACTTTAAGATTCTTAGAATGAGATAAATATATAAAAATGCAGGGTGGGCAAGTTATACATATGTTTAATATTTTTAGATTTGAATTTAAGTATTTATGTGAATTTAAAATGTATTATTTCTTAGACACAAAGTAACAAGAAAATCTATTTCTTATCTGACCAAAGAACAAGTTTAGGAATGAGAACAGATTCAATAGCTACTTGTACTCACAGTGTCGGTACTGTGTACACTAATATTAGTTCTTTCTAAACAGAGATTGAGATACTTGGAGAAACAGAGCCTCCAAATCCAGAATAGAAAGTGTTCAAGATAAGTGTGGAATCTACTGTCACAGAAAGCAAAGTCTGAGACTACTAACATCCAGTGCAAAAAGGATCCATGAGGTTCTTACTGGCCCAAAGTTGGGGTAAACCTGGCATTTACCTGTTCATTCAATTAAAAATCTCAGGGTACACAATTATGTTGCAACCAGGTATTATATAACTCCCGGGAAGGGACACAGCACTTCTTTTAAAGTAGTTTCATAATGCATTAAAGAACAGGAACTATGTAAAGGACTTTGAAGAGTGAAATTAGCAAAATCCAGACCACAGGAAATTCTATATACAAACTGACCTGGTTTCTTCAACAAGCAATAAGATGCAAGGGAATTGGGAAAGGCATAGAATCCAGAGGTTCGAAGAGGTCTATGAGTCATAAACCATGGCATTTTGTGAGCTTAGCTCTCAATTTAAGCAACAAAAATGCAAAAGAATAAAGGATGCTATTTATAAGATAATAGAGATTGTGAGTACTAAATGTTGATATATAGTCATTGAATTTTTAAATATGTGATATTTTGGTTACTTTATGAAAGACCCATAAGCAGTTTCTTTTGAAAAACAAAACAACAACAACAACAACAACAAAAACAATATTCTAGATAACCTCCTTCCTGTAGTTGTCTACAGGAAATGGCTGCTTTCCTTATTGCTTTGCAGAGACCCTGCTTCCCTGACCCAAGGTTTTCCCCAACCAACACCATCACATGGAATATTCAGCAGAGTCTCTCCATAACCTTCTTCATGGTTCTGTTACTACAGGATACCAAACATGATGAGTGGGGCAAAAACCAAACAAAGCCTTGTAATATTTTATTGGCAACGTCAGCAGAAAGAAGAAGCCACTTTTCTTCTTTTCTTAAATAAATAAATGTATTTACTTAGTTTTACTTACTTCACATCCTTACCACAGTTTCCCCTCCCTTCTGTCCTCCAAGTCCCTGCCCCCACACTCTCTGTCCCACTACCCATGTCCACTCCTTTTCTATGAACTGACCATAGCAGTTGTTAGGGCTACAATATCACCTTGCAAACTCTGATGCTTCCAATTATCAGAAAGTAGTTGGACCAGATTGCCAACTGCAATATAAGAAAATCAGTTTGCATACCAGATTGGTGTGGAAGTAACAAGGGGGAAGTTGGAACAGGTGTTGAGAAACTAAGTTTAGTGATGTAATAAGAATGGAATCCATGTTAACGATAGAGTCAGGAGAAACAGATGGGAGGAGAGTTGAGAAGTGAGCATTGCTGTGTACCAAGAGCAGGAATCATAACCAGGAGAAATAAACTCACCAGTTACCTGCTTGTTACTGGGGAAAACTCCCATAAGCAACAGTTTCTTGAGGATTTTATCAAAAATTATCATTTAGAGCCTTATTCAATAATCGTCAAAGACTATGAGTTCTGGGCAGCCAGGACATTTTCTATGGTTTACTTAGACACAATTACACATTTTTCATTGTGTGTATCGACAATAGAAAAGCTTCACGTATTACATCACAGCGTTAAGGAAAAGATTGAGTGAATAGACTAAGAAAACAGGACTCCTTAAAGGGTGTCTGGAAAGCAGCAATGGCTTATCGAACTATTGCAGTTTGTGTTTACAAGTTGTCACATATGCTGTCATTTCTGAGTTCTCTGGGCCTCTAAACTCATTTTTCCTTACAGTCTCCACTGAAATGACTTGTGTATATGCCAGCAGTCTTGGGAGAATGACCAGAGACCACAAAGAACCCCAAGATTCTTTTACAGAATTAATGAGATTAAAATATTTACATATTTGTCCAGACCACTCTTGCTGTCTTTAAAATATTCAGCAGAATTTTCTATGACCTGAGATAAAACAATTACTTTTACGATTCATAGAATATGTACTTGTGTTTTACTGTGTGTTAGTTTATTTTTACTTTTCCTTTCTAATGTGGCTTTTAAAAATCAACAAGTTATAACTCAACTACCAAAAGATCTTTTAAGTATTCGATGTTGTTTACTAGTGTAAAGGAGTCTAAAATTGTTGATGAGAAAGTACTTCTGTTAGTCACCATCCTTCTTGCCTCTTGCCCTTCATAAATGCCTCTCTGACCCCTGCCTGTTTTTAATTTCTCTGATGAGTTCATCCTAAAGGTAAATCTGATTATATTGAATCTCTGTTTAAAATCTTTTACATCCCATAACCTGTAAGTCTGAGACATAGAACGACACTGTGGAATGAGCAAGGAAGCCTCTATTTTCACCTCGGTTTCCTTACAAATTCCACACCTGTCAAAACCTGCAAGTGTCTCTGGAAAATTTCAACCAACTTCCATCCCTCTCTCTTTCTCTCCCTCCCTCCCTTCTTGCCTGCATTTTATCCAAGATGTGATAGCTAATCTTGTGTTAACTTGACTAGGTCTGGAATCTATTAAAGGTGAAGCCACTTTGCACTTATGTGTGAGATTTTTTCTTGAACAGCTTATTTGAAATGGTAAGGCCTATCCTGAATGTGAATGGCAACTTCTGGAGGCAGCTCAGATGTAAGGGGGATAGAAGAAAGACAGTTTTGCCTTATGCCTGCTTATCTTCACTCTTGCTAGCAAGTTCATCTTTTCTGTTGCTGCCACTGCTATATTCCTTCACTGATATTATAATGAATAAGATTCTTCAGGCCTCCAATGTTGGCTGAAGGCCAGCAGATCTATAGGAAACCTTTAGGTTTTCAGTAATAAACTAGTGAGATATTCAACCTTGTGTACTGAGCAGATTTCAGATTCTCACCTCTCTTGTATGAGACAACCTCTGTTAGACTACCCAGACTACATTGCATAAGCCAACCTAATAAGGTCCCTTAAAGCATACATTGGTTTTGTTCCTTTGGAAAATGCTGACTAATGTTCTAAACATGCCATTGTCACTAGAAAATGCTCTGTTTTTCATGCACATGGTCACCTGACAGACAGGGGTTGATGAGCAAAAATGATAACGTGAGACTTCAGGTCAAATGGTTCAATGAAGACAGCTTCTTTCCTGTCTCTTCCCTTCTCATCTGTAGGCTCTGTCAACTTTGCCATATGGGGGAGAACAGGATGTCTGTGGTCTATTCTTTTACATGGAAAAAATAAGCTCCAGTCTGGAGTTGGTTCTGACCAAGCAAATAAGAATCTGTGCTTCTTCATAGCTAAATGTCTGCATGACCTGAATCTCTACAGGACAATGTCATCACACTGTCATGTCCCAATGCTGAGATGTCACTAGCCTCTGTCTGCTTTGAGAAATCTTCATTTTGTCCTTTATTTTTTCATTTACTATTTATAAGCACATAGACACTATGCATAGATATTTAGACAACATTCAATATCTCCATCACTATTATGGGATTCAAAAGTGAAGAAAATGGTATCTTAATAATCAGACATAGTACACATGATGGGAGAATCCAGAGGGTCAAGAGCTGAGAGCCCATCACAGACATTTTGGGTCTGTGTACAAGGTCCAAGACTTGAAGTGGCAGAACGTCAGATTTACTGAAAGAAAATAGGTAAGAAGAAAATTGAACACTAGTCGCTTATTCAATATGAACATGGAATTAGGGCTAGAGAGAGGACAATGTTTAAGTGCCACTAAAGTACCATAAACACATCTTACATTAAACCCAGGCCATTTCAGAATCTTGGGTGAGACTGAGTGTAAAAGTGGGAGGTGAATTGAATATCCAGATAAGAAGAAATGCTTCTGCAGTAACAGAAGATAACTGTGTGATGGTGGATATCTGCATTTCACATTTATACTGAGAATAATCAAAATTTTTATTATTTTTAAGGTGAACCATATAAAGTTTAAGTTTTGTGGCTTAAACATGCCATGGCTTTAGATTTTTCATATATTCACATGGTACGCCTATCATCTTACCACTTCCTAATATTTCAGTTTTATAAGGATTAATTTAATAATGTATTTATTTAAAAACTGGAATGGGGGCTTTGTTTTTCCTTGATGCAAAATGCTTTAATCATTTGACTGTAGCGATGGTAAATTGTCATTTCACACATTCATTCTATTTTGGCTTCTTAGTAAAACAGTTACTTTCCAAAGAGATGAAATTAGTAAGCTCATTCTTCCTCACACCACTACATACTATGATTGTTGTTTCCTCTATGCAAGAGCATAATTACTGATTATGTTTTGGGACAGGAAAATGAAATGTACTTGCATGTTGAATGGAAAAAAAGTTTATCAGAGTTAGAGACCCATGGACCTTTAAGAAAGTGAGAAGAGTAAAGGCCAGGAGAGCCGCTTTTCACAAGCCTGGATATGCAAAGACTGTAGGGAAAGTACCTCTAAGAATCTCAGAAATCTTAGGCTTTAAAGTCCCTCGCACTCCTAAAGGAGTCCATCTACTAACTTCTAAAGTCTGTGTTATGCTGGAGAAGTGTAGTTCTTCCCTTCCTCCTTTCACAGCTCATAAGTGCCACTCATCAGTGCATCAAACTAGAACTCTGCTGGCAAGAGGATCCATGTGATGGACTCACAGGCTTTATACCATCTGAAGTACCACTGGAAGCCTAAGGACGCTTAAGCCCACAATTACCTTCTTCCCATAGATTAGACTGTGAAAGGCCCATTGAGTAGAAGACAGTTTAAAAGCTAGAGGATTTCAGTGACCAACAAACTGGGTTGTTTGTTTTGAACTGAAGCTCAATTTTAGAAAAAGTAAAGTTTCAGAACTTCTAAATTTGAGAGTTTTCTAGCTGGTTCTAACTATTGTCTTAAAAATGACAGAGGGAGGGAGTCTGCTGACATAACTGTGCTAGTCCCGTCCCCTCTCAGGGAAGAGGTAAGTGTGGGCCTGTCTCAGGGATAGCCAGGATCTCCTGGCCTGGGGGCTGCAGACAAATAAACGGAGGAGTAGATACCAGGAAATAATCATATTGAAGGCTGACATCAATAAAGTAGAAACTAGGAAAACAAAACAAGAATCAATGTAACAAAGAGTTGGTTCTTCAAGAAAATCAACAAGATGGACAAACCTTTATCCAAACTTACCAAAAGACAAAGAGAGAACATTCAAATTAGCATAATCAGAAATGAAAATGGAGACATAATAATGGACACTGAGAAAATCCAGAAAATTTTTAGGTCATACTTTGAAAACCTGTACTCCACAAAATACAAAGTAAATGGATAATTTTCTGGATAGGTATCATTTATCAAAATTAAATCAAGAACAGATAAGCAATTTAAATAGACCTATACCCCTAATGAAATAGAAGCAGTCGTCAAAAGTCTCCCAACCAAAAAAAAGCCCAGGGCCAGATGGTTTCAGTGCAGAATTCTACCAGAAATTCAAAGAACAGCAAACACCAATACTCTTTAAAGTGTTCCACACAATAGAAACAGAAGAGTCATTGCCAAACTCTTTTTTACAAGGCTAAAATTACCTTGGAACCCAAGCCACACAATCACACAACTAAGAAAGAGAACTACAGACCAATATCCTTCATGAACATTGATGCAAAAGTACTCAATAAAATACTGGAATATTGAATCCAAGAACATATCAGAGAAATCATCCACCATGACCAAGTAGGCTTCACCTCTGTGACTCAGGGATGTTTCAACATACAAAATTATATCTATATAATCCACCATATAAACAAACTGAAAAAGAAAAACCACATGTTCATCTTACAGGACATTGAAAAAGCTTTTGACAAAAGCCAAAACCCCTTCATGATAAAGCTCTTGGAAAGATCAGAGATAACAAGATCATACCTAAACATAATAAAAGCAATGTACAGTAAACCAACAGCCAACATCAAACTAAATGGAGAGAAACACAATGTGATTCCTCTAAAATCAGGAACAAGACAAGGCTGTCCACTCTCTTCATATCACTTTAATATTGTACTTGAAGTTCTAGCTAAAGCAGTAAGACAACAAAAGGGAACTAAGGAGATACAAATTGAAAAGGACGAAGTAAAACATCCCAAATATTGTGTATAAATGTTTGTTTTCATTTAATTGGACTGTTATATAAAATTAAATAAAATTAAAAAAAAAAAAAAACAACTTCTGGAGGCATCACCATCCCTGACTTCAAGCTCTGTTTTAGAGCTATGTCCTGGAGATCTGCTTGGTATTGGCACAAAAAAATAGACATGTAGACCAATGGAATCAAATTGAAAAAAATTGAAAACCCTGATATTAACCCGCACACCTAAAAACACCTGATTTTTGACAAAGAAGCTAAAATTTTACAGTGGGGAAAAAGAAAGCATCTTCAACAAATGGTGTGCTGGCATAACTGAGTGCTGATGTGCAAACGGCTGCAGATAGATCCATATCTATTGCCATGCACAAAATTTAAGTCCAAATGGATCAAAGACCTCAGCATAAATCCAGCCACACTGAATATATTAGTAGAGAAAGTGGGAGGTGCCCTTGAAAAAATTGATACAGGAGACTGCTTCCTGAACAGAACACCAGTAGCACAGACACTGAGATCAACAATAAACAAATGGGACCTCCTGAAATTGAAAAGCTTCTGTAAGGCAAAGGACACAGTTAACAAGACAAAATGGCAGCCCATATGTGGAAAAAGATCTTCAACAACCCACATCTGATAGAGGGCTGATCTCCAAAATATACAAAGAACTCAAGAAGCTAGTCACCAAAACACCAGATAATCCAATTAAAAAGTCAGGTACAGAACTGAATAGAGAATTCTCAATAGAGGAATCTAAAATAGCTGAAAGAACCTTAAGAAAGTGCTCAACATCCTTAGCTATCAGACAAATGCAAATCAAGGCAACTCTGTGATGCCATCTTACTCCTGTCAGAATGGCTAAAATCAAAACACCAATGACAGTTTATGTTGGAGAGGATTTGGACAAAGGAGAACACTTTTCCACTGCTGGTGGGAGTGCATGTACAGCCACTTTGAAAATCAGTATGGTGGTTCCTCAGGAAAATGGGAATCAGTCTGGTAATTCCACTCTTAGGCATATACTCAAAAACACACATTCATGCAACAAGCACATCTGTTCAACTATGTTCATAGCAATGTTATTTGTAATAGCCAAAACCTGGAAGCAACCTAAATGCCCCTCAACTGAAGAAGGAGAAAATGTGGTACTACTCAGCAGCGGGGGGGGGGGGGGGAGAAATCTTGAAATTCGAAGGTTAATGCATGGAATTAGAAGGATCCAGTGAGTGAGGTAACCCAGGCACAAAAAGACAAACATGGTATGTACTCACTCTTATATGGGTTTTCAGACATAGAGCAAAGGATTGCCAGCCTACAGTCCACACTGCCAGAAAAGCTAAGAAACAAGGAGAACCCTAAGAGAGACAGACATGGTCCCCTGGAGAAGGGGAAAGAGATAAGATCTCCTGAGTCAGAAAAAAGAGGTGAGAAAGAGGGGAGAGGAGGACATGAAGGAGCAGGAAGATTTTGTTGGGGGAAGAATAGAGAAGAGCAAGAAAAGAGATACCATAACAGAGGGAGCCATTATAGGTTTATCAAGAAACCTGCTGCTAGGGAAATTTCAGAGACCTATAAGGATGACCCCCAGCTAACAATCTAAGCAATAGTGGAGAGGATAATGACATTGATGACTATCTTATATGACATCCTAGAGCCTTCATCCAGTAGCTGATGGAAGCAGAAGCAGAAACCCACAGCCAAACACTGAGCCAAACTCCTGGAATCCAGTTGCAGAGAGGGAGGAGTGATGAGCAAAGTTGTCAAGACCAGGCTGGAGAAACCAAGAGAAACAGCTGACCTGAACAAGAGGGAGCTCATGGACCCCAGTCTGAAAGCGGGGAAACCAGCATAGGACTGACCCAGACCCCCTGAACATGGGTTTCAGTTAGGAGGACTGGGGAATCTATGTGGTCTCTGGAAGTGGGTCAGTATTTACCGCTAGTATTTGAATGGAAGCCCATTCCTCTTACAGGGATACTCTCTTTGTCTAGACAAATGCGGGAGGGCCCAGGCCCTGCTCCAAATGATATGACAGACTTTGAAGATCCCCCATGGAAGGCCTCATCCTCTCTGGGGAGCAGAAAGGGAATGGGATAGGGGGTTGCTGGGGAGGAGGGGACAGAGAGGGAACTGGGATTAACATTAAAAAAGAGAAAAGGCTCGTTTCTAAATTTAAAAAAATAGAAAAAAAAAATGACAGAGTAAGTTGCCAGCTGGCTCACCTTAGTTACTTTCACTTTCCTGGAAGCAGAATAAAGAGCACACATAGTCAGATATTTACCACATCTTACATGATTTTCTTTCACAAATATTTTTAAACTCAAAAAATAATGAAGAGAAAAATAAAATGTGTCCACTAAGTAATTTGTCTCAATTTGTCCTCCAAGCTCCTCTGGCTCTCATCTTCTAGTAAATTATGATGCTGCTTCTAATACTCAAACCCAGATGCATGAAGTTCTCTCTGTCTCTCTCTCTCTCTCTCTGTGTGTGTGTGTGTGTGTGTGTGTGTGTGTGTGTGTGTGTGTGTATTTCCTACAGAACCCATCAAGGAAAGATTTTTCTGGGTAATTTTTCTATTAGCCTAGATACCTTCCTTCATTGAAGGGATAAAAGTCCTATATACAATATTCAAATAGGAGGAATTGGAATAGTTTAATATACAAAACACCAAAAAGGAGAAACATCTGGGATTCTATGTTATTATATTAAAAACACATTCTATTCATTAATGCCCACTTAAATAAGAAATTGAAGTGTTATTTTTAATGAAACTCTCATTTTCTTTTGGATAAAGATGCCCCTAGACTCACTATTTTTGCTTCCCAAATTGATTTTCTAAAGAAATGTGGCAAATTTAAGCCACAAAGCTTTCAGTGTAATTACATCTGATTCCAGGACATTATATTAATGGTAGACTATTAGTATAGTAATGGCCGCAGATGCACTTTCCATTTGTATTTTTGGAATAGCAACTTTCCACACAAGACACCTAATTTGTGGTAATAGAAAGCTGGTGTTTTAAAGTGTGTTTTAAAAATATAATTTCTCATGACTTGCCATAATGGTTTACCGTTTCAAAGTTGTATCACTTCATTTCAATTAGTCTCTCGTTATACTCTGTGTAAGCCTGGTTTGTTAGTCATTGGTTTAAAATGATGGTAACATACCTCATACATTTACTTTAAGACATTTCTTTTAAAGACCACAAATATTTAGAGACAGAATAATAATTCTAGCATCACTGTAGTGCTTACATTGACATTTAATATCATTTTCAAGATTAAAATGGGCTGAGAATTGTTTAGGATTTACATATGTATATTCAGATTATTTTATTGTATCTAAGTATAGGAAATATATTTTAAAATCAAAAATTAAAGCTATACATAATTTTACTCACAAACATGTCACTTAAAAAATATCATTTTGCTTTTCTTCTATCTACGTGCTAGGGTAGATGTACATATGTTCTTGCAAACATAAATGAGAATTCATTTTCTGTTCAGAGCTCAGATTAGGTATATATTAGTTTTCAGTGTTTAATTACCATTTACGTATATTGTTTGATTCACATTTAGTTTTTAAAAAGTAAAATGAGCCAGGGGTGGTGTCACATGTCTGTATTCTTAGTACTTAGTGGAGGTTGAGTGAGGCAGAAGGATCATTATGAGCTCAAGGTCAAAGTATGCTACCCAGTAAATTAAAGGTCAACTTAAGTTCTGTGGTGAATCTAAGGTCAACCTAGCTATATAGCAATGTCCTCTGCCAGAAAAGGAACTGTATTAAAACCAACAACAGAAAAGAATAGAAGAATACACTGATTTTATTACTTTGCACATAGTCCAAGACTTTTCCAGATCTCTGGTTGTTTTCTGTTGTTTTGTTTTTGTTTTTGACATGACTCCCTACATGGAAAGGGTTGCAAATGTTAAGCCCTTAGAAAGGACAGCTCCATGTCATCATAATATAGATAGGGAATTCAAGGTTAATGTTCCATTGAGTATGTTGTGTCTGTATTTATGAAGAATATTAACCTATACTTTGCTTTTCTTATTTGCATTACCATCTTTGATTTAGCATCAGCTTAGTGCTGTTCTATAACACCAGTTGGGGTATACTCCCATTCTCTGTTGTGAAAAAGGACATATAGGATTAGACTAACTCTTTTTAACTGTGCAGTAAAAATCTTCAGTGAAACTCTTTCCATGAAATTTGTGATTACAAATTTAATTCTTTCAATTTTTGTGTAGCTATTCTGATTTTTAACTAATTAAAGTAATTATGAATTTATGAGAATAAAATTGTTCATAGTGTACCTTTATTGTCTTTTAACAGCTACAAGAATAATTAGTGATTTTTAAAACAAAGTTAAATTTTATACATGTAAATACAACAATGCTAAATAACACATATCAAAGAATTTGAAAAAACATACAATATTACATTACCCAAATCAAAATGAAAAAATATTTCTATTATTCTCCAAAGTCCCTTAACCACCATTAGTTAATAATTCCTACTCATTTAATAGCCATTGGTATTATTTCTATCATTTTAAAATAGATATATAAGCCAGGATTCTCAGGAAAAACAAGGGAGAGACAATGAAGGATAGATACATAGTAGATAAGTAGGTGATAGGTACATAATATATAGACAGATGATAGGAACATAGATCATACATACATACATACATACATACATACATACATACATACATCTCAGATGCACATGCAAAATACTATGCATTATGGTGATTGTGGAGGCTGGGAAGTCCCACTTCTACCTGCCAATTAGTGAAGCAGGGAAGACAGCAGCCCAATTCATTCTGAGTTCAGAGGCCTGAGAAATAAGAGATTTAATCCCATAACTCTCAATGTCAAGAGGATAGAGGTGACAAGAATGTAGGGAGATGCCAGGGTAAGTCTAGGATCTGAAGGATGGTTGAGTGGTTGCTATGGCAAGCTCTGTAGCCCATAGGCTAGAAGGCCTGGAATTCTAGCCAAAGAAGACAGAAGATGAGCTCTAAAGTGCCAATGAAAGCAAACAAACCCATGTTCTCTCTCTCTTTTTTTTTCTCCTTTTGTCTGGACTTTCAAAGGATTAGATGATAGGTGGACACAGCCTGAAGATTCCAATGCAAATCTCTTCCAGAAACATTCCTGCAGACATATGCAGGAATAATGTGTGTCCCTTAAACAGGTCAAGTTAATCCCTAAAATTAACTATCACAAAAATATATTCCTGAAGGAAATTCTGTTCTTTGCTTGCTTTTATAAATAAGGTTCATTGACACAAACTCACAATTGTCTCTATGATACAGTATGCATTACTGTGTCCATGGCAAGCAAGTGGAGGTAGCGCTGACTGGGTAGATAGGACACAATGGAGATGAAGCTCAATTGGTAGAAAGCTTACCCAGAAAGTTCAAGCTCTACGTTTGATCCCCAGTACCACAGCAACCAGCAAACGGGAACACGCTTGCAGTCCTAGAACTCAGGATTTAAAGGCAGGAGGCTTACAAATTCAAGACCATTCCTAGCTGTATAGCAAGTTCAAGGCCAGCCTGGGTTACACGAGACTGTCTTGAATGAATGAGTGAATGAATAAATGAATGGACAAAGAAATATAGAAGTAAATAAACATTATGGCATACTCTTTTCATCTTTATTTTTTCTAAGCAACTTGGTGTTTTAAGCAATGGAATTCCACATGATATAAAGACAAGGGAGGTCACCTTTTGTATCCCAGACTCTTTTGCTCTTCATTATTTAATACTATACATTTTCTATATTATAGGCTGCACAGAATAATAATACATATTTCAGAGGAGGATAAAGTTGAGACTCATCTGTTTTCATTTCATAGGCTTGAAAGTCAGAGATCTTTTATTCACAGTAAATATTATTTACATAGAGATGAAATTCATGTTCCTCTCTCAGTGGGGGGGGAGGCATCTTTGTATAAGTTACCAGATTTACAATTTTGACTCCTCCCTCCCCTGCAGACCTCTTAAAATCAAAGTGTGTCCTGAATATCTTTCTTCTTCAAGATTCCAAGTATTCTGAATTCTTCTGCATTTGCATATGAATTTTAGAATCAGCTGTCAACTTCTAAACAAACAAAAAGATCTGGTGGCATTTGATTGAATCATTGATAAATTTGAATTTAATATGAAAATAACACGGCTCTTCATTTGTCTACATTTCCTTTCATTTTCCTAAGTAAGATCATACGTTGTCACTATAGTGTGCAAGTCGCATATACCTTGTTTTATAGCTGTTTGCAAGCTGCAGGTGTCACTCAGTGGCTAACCTTGCACTGTCACAATAGCCTTTATTAGAGCTCTGTGGAAGCCCACTAGGGAAATAGTTTGGGTTGAGACTTAATGTTCTAAGATATTCAAAACAGGAGTCCAATGGGGCCATCAGTCACCTGACCAAGGATTAGCCCTAAGGAAAGCAGTTTCACCCTAAGCCATGCTAAAGAAATAGGAGTAATAATTATCCATTTTATGTATTTTTCATTCCCAAAATCCCATCTTCTTATGCAGCTTAAAGAGCTGCCGACATGCTACCCTAAGTCGCCTGCTTTCCTGAGTTCCTCCCTGTTCTAAGCAAGCTCCCCCAACCCTCTGGACTTCACTCTCTCGAAAGATGTCATCCTTGCCCTCTGATTACTTTTTCTGCAATCGGCTGCTCTCCAAGCCAGCTGGGATCAAAACACTTGGCTCTTTTCTTTCTCTTCACCCTTCTTCAGGCAGCTGGGAGGGTTATAACATGTCTGCCCTTGGGTCTTTGTTTTAAAATATAATAGGATTGTTCTGGAACTTCTGTTTGAATACACTCTTAAATTATTTTATTAACTGGACTGAATGCCAAGAGGATGCTGCAATTTCCCAATTACATGTGGAAATTCTGGTGAAATTTCTTAAAACTGCTTATAACAGTATTTATAACATGACCAAAGTTCAGGGTTAATCCTTAGAAACACACACAAACACCTTTTAAAAAAATTTTTCTTATGAGTTTAATATGGTGTTATATTTTTAAATTTTTTTACTTAATTTATTTTACAACCTGACTTCAGTTTCCTCTCTCTCCTCTCTTCCCATCCCCTCCCTCCACCTTCCCTCCACCTGTCCCCACCCCAATCCATTCCTGTTTCTGTTCAGAAAGGTAGAGTTCTCCCATTGATATCAACAAAGCATGGCATATCAAGCTGCAGTAAGACTAAGCACCACTCCCCCTTTTATAAAGGCCAAACAAGGCAATCCAATATGAGGAATAGGTTCCCAAGAGCCAGCCAAAGTATTAAGGACAGGCCCTGATCCCATTGTTAGGAATCCCACCACAAGTAAGCCAACCTACACAACTGTGCACATATGTAGAAGGCCTAAGTCAGCCCCATGAAGACTCTGTGAGCTTCTGTGAACCCAGATTAGTTGATTCTGTGGGGTTTTGTTTTGAGATGTTCTTGACCCCTCCTATCCATAAATTAGTTTTATAATCTCCATGTCCTGGTGTGTGTGGTGTGTGTGTGTGTGTGTGTGTGTGTGTGTGTGTGTGTGTGTGTGTGTGTGTCCGTCCCTGTCCATTCAGGATTCTGCATCAATCTTCCACTTCAAGTTTTAGGGACTTAAATCTGGCTGGTTAGCATGGCATTGAGGAGTATCTGCTCTCTCTAGCACTAAAGAGTTGGGGACAAGAGTAGAGCCTTTTCTAAACTCTTACAATTTTTAATTTTTAGAATATTTTTAAAACCACAGAATACTTCTATATCTCTAGGTTAAAAGTCCTCATAACATGCTTGATTTTGCCATAAAGAAGTAGACAGTTTTCAACTTTATAATAATTTAGGGATTTCTCCTTTCTATCTTAGTTTTGGTTTTCCTAGCTATTAAGTTCTATTTTTACTATCTGTCTTTATTAATTCATTAAATGTACTAAACATAAATATTTTTAGCACAGATAAGTCCTACTCTAAGGTATCAAACAAAACTTGCACTTAGATGAGGGACTACTAGTCAATTCTCAGCAAACTACAGATTCTTGCTTCCTCATCTATAAATTAGAAGATAGGAAATAAAGACAATTCATGTTCTCCACTTATTTTTCTCCATGCAAACTCTGTTGAGTCACATGGGCAAGAGATAGGATCGATCACCAGTAATCTGCTTAGTGGTTAAAATGTCCAAATCCCATCAATAGCATGTCAAAACACCAATTTGTAGTATTTTTGAGAGTTTCCATCACCTTTTAAGGAAAAATCAGGAGAACATATGTCAAAGTGTGTATAGCATTTCATACAATTTTCTTGCAAAGCTGTGGAGTAATTGCTGATTCTATAAATAACTCTGAACTCTTGGTGAAAATATTATGTGCATCCAAGTTGAAGTTCCAGAGCTGAAAGGAGAAATGGACATGTGACCCATCCCTAATTTTATTTTAAAACCAAACAGGGTATTTCTTTTTATTGTAACCAACTTATCTTCCTAGACAGTGTTGATTTCAAATGCCAAGATTATTCATTAGTAGTCTCTTAAGCTGTCCAAAGAAGATAATTTTATTGAAGTTATCATTGTAGTTTTAGTATGCATTGTTTAAAAAAATACATTGACAGAGGAAAATAGTACAAACTAAGACAAAGTATCATCAGAGGAAACAAACTTCAACAGAAAGAAAAGTTCTTTATACACAGTCTCATAACATCTATTTTCTTCTAATTCTATTTAGTAGAGTCCCCATTTTTTGTTGATGCTTCATACATTTTTTAAGTTACAAAGTAATTGTTCTCTCTCTATAAATAACTTTGAACACTGGGTGAAAATATGTGTGCATCCCAGCTGAGCCCTAGAGCTACAAAGAGCAATGGCCACATACCTGGTCCCTAACCCAGAGGCTATCTCCAATTGATAACTTGTTACAAATGAAAATATAGTGTCTTCCAATAGAATCTCACTGGAAGAACAAACTACTCTTAAGGATAGGCCACAGGCCCAGCAGTAGATGGCCAAAAGGAAAATAAGAAACATCTTTAGAGGTTTCTTGTTTCACAATGTCTTGTCAGAACTTTTCCTTATTTTTCCCCATTTTAATCTTATTTTTTTTTACTTATTTTTAATTTATTTTTATTTATTATGTATGTCCTCTCTTTTTGCCCTACAGGTTCTCTGCCATATATATTATGGCTTGCAGTTTAGTGTTCTTAAGGGATTCTCTGAGTATATGAATGTGTTTCTGCATCTATATCTGTTTCTTGTGCTTTTTCCTTGGGCTCTTTTTCTTCTGTTTGTTGGTTTTGGTTAATTTGGTTGTGTTAGTTTTTGCTTTATCTTATTGTATGGTATTTTATTATTATCCCTTAGAAACCTCTTTGTTTCCTAATGAGAGACAAAAAGGAGGAAGAGCTGGGTGAAGAGGAACTGGGAGAAGTAGAGGAAGAGACACTGTAGTGAGGATGTAACAGAAAAACAAATTCTATTTTCAATAAAAGGAATAAAACTTCTCATTGTTTTTTAAAAAAAGTATATTCAACTAACAATGAGTAAACCAATGTGACTGTCTTTATTATATTTTGCTGAATGTTGAGTCATGCTTTTCACCAGACACTAGAAAACATAAAAAGAAAAACATAATCAACAGGTTAAGTCCTAGCCTTCAAAAGGCATATGTTCCCATTAAAAAAAAATACATGTATATATGAATAATTAAATGGCACTTGAAGGAACTGTAAAAGTGAATTGAGATTTTATGCTAGAAAATGTGATAAGTACACACTAAAATGATTTATGTAAGTGTAATAATCTTAGGGTAGCATAGTTGGACAGGAAGTGGTAAGAGAACATTCATGTTTTAAAGAAATCAGGATTTAGAATCAACACTGCTATGCACAATTTGATTTACTTCGCTTTCCCTGAGATAATTCCTACTTTTCAGGGTTCATTTTACCACTTAGAAAGTTGTCAAGTGCCTGCTTAATAAATTTGACACTGCCGTTTTATTCAAAACGAGACAAATTCTTTGCAAGTGCGTTAGGAAGGAGGGATTTAATATCTACCCTGTAGTTAGATATGTCATAAACTTTTATTTGAAGTGATACACTTACTCTCAGTTTTTTGTGGAAATGAGGAGGGCCATGTAGACCTGTCAATTTTTGTAAGTCATTCTTTGCCCATTTCAGTGTGTTAGTCAGATTTCTGTCACTGTGACAAAATGTTCTTCATCAAACTCCAAAATCAATTTAGAAGAAGAGAGTTAAGCATTATCTTTTCCTCTCTGTTTCAGGGTTTTTATTCTGATTGCTTGGCTTCTGTTGTGTTGGCAAAAGACGTTGAAATCCTATCAGGGAGCATGTGGGACTGCAGAGCTGCTCACTTCATAGTGTTCAGGAAGTGAAGAGAAAGAAAGGGACCACAGTCCAAACATTGTTCTGTGGCAGTATCCTTCAATGAGATAATGTCTGGCAACCAAGCCCTGTCTCCCAAGGGTCACATCAGTGCCTGGTAGTGTTATAGACTTGCAAACAATCCTTTAACAGGTAGCCTTTTAATATCTATGTCAGAACAATAAACAACTGAGAAGAGGTGGAAAGCAGTTGTCTAATTTCTAGCATTGTCAAGGACTGGAAGCAAGGGAGAATAGGATGACAAGCCATCCTTCAGTCAGAGCTGTGCACCAGGGTTGGCTAACACATTGCTTGCCTTAAACTTATACAGAGACTGAGAATCTTAGAAATTTCCATAGCAATTTTATAGGGTGTTCACCATATGTTAAATCAACACTAAAATAGAAGAATTGGAAAGAGAAAATATTGTGTGCATCAATTTCAACTCTTCTTTTGGCAGTTTTCTCTTCATATTGATACTAAGAACGATACATTATTTGCAAAAGGATCATGCACAGATCACTGCATGTAGTGTCGTTTATTCTTTTTCAAATTACATATTTCTCCTTGAGTTGCTTCTATAACCAGTTACATCATAAGAAACACACACAGGCTGACATAATTAATTTTCTAAGCACCAGAATCTTGGTCCTCACGCTGTAATTGCTATATTCCTACCTGATCCTGACCTCAGCAACACAGAAGATTGATGAAGAGAATTTCCTTTACCACAGGGGTTTGACCCCCACTTCTGGAAATGTACTTATTAGCATGGTGTGTCATCTTGAATTTTAGTAGTCAACAGAAAAATTTAGAAAGAAGCAACAAGAAGTTTGATACCCAAGGTGCTGCATTTCTTTCTGCAAAGTGGATTTCCTATTTGCCTTAATAACAGAAGTGCACTCCAGTGCTCTGTTCCTTAACTCATGGGTTACAACGTTTGTGTATGCAATGAAAAAATTGTCCCCACATAATCATGCTTTCCACTTTTATCTTTGTTGACTTACTTCAGGAATGTAAAGTAATAGCCCAAGCAGGAAATAAAAGTTGTCACCCCAGCAGGGTTGGAGTATCCCACAGTCTCTGAGGCTTACCAGTTTCTCTCACTGTTTCAGCCAAAAGGGTAAAATTCAGTTATGAAACCACCAGTCTCTTGTTCTTAAGATGTCAGGTTCTATATATGTTTTCTTTAATTTTACTAATTATCTTGGGAGGGAAGTATTACTTCCCTCTCATCATCAATAAACAGGAACCACAAATGATCCCAGACATTTACAATATGTGTAAGGAGTTGGGCCTCTGTGTACCTGTGTAGAATATTATGATCTACATGAGACATAGCTATAGAGCAGAGGCCACAGAAACCCTATCAACAATCAACCTGGTGTTCAGGGGCTGAGAAGGTGGCCTAGTGGGTAAATGTGCTTGACCCTCTAGTGTGAAGACCTGAGTTCAAATCTCCACAAGCCATGTAAGACCAGGAGGTAGTAGTATGCAAATGTAATCTTTGCACTCCTATAAAGAAATAGAGACCAAGGCAGGAGAATATACAGAAGCTGGTAGACCAGCTGGGCTGGTGAATGCAGTGGAGAAACAACCTAAAAAACCTGCCTATAACAAAACAGAAGGTGAGGACAATACTTGAGGTTGTCCTTTGAATTCCAAAGACATGCTATAGCACAATATGCTGTATTCACACACACACACACACACACACACACACACACACACACACACACACACACAAAGAGAAAACCACTGTTAACCCCCACACACCATTCCTATTTCTAATAATGGTGCAGCCATTTAGTCCTTGTCTTCTTTTTCAATTTGAAAATGAGGGTTTGTTAGGTATTTTAAGAATTAATAACAGCAATATTGTGAATACTTTAGTAAACATTAAAAAGCAAGAGTAAACAAAACTTCAAAGACTGAGTTATTGTTCCCATAGTGTAAATACCAGAGGTATATAGAGACATCCCAGTGCCAAATTGTCAGACAGGGAGATGGGCAGCTAGAGAACAATGAAATCCTCCAAGGAGGCACCTATCCCTACCTATTAAGTTATGAGGCATACGAGTATTACAGTTGCGAATGGGTTAAATATTGCAAGTCATCTGACTTTCAGATATTCTTGGAATTCTCAAATACTCTTGATTCTCATGGTAGCTCGACGTAAGCACAATGTTGCTGAACACTAAAGAGAGAGATAGTTGGTGAGTTATGTCAGAGATACAGGTGTGAACACAGAAACAGAGGTGAGAATATCAGGCATGAGAAAGATTGTCTCTACCCTTCCTGGACTTGAAGTAACTAAG
Organism: Phodopus roborovskii; assembly: GCF_943737965.1. Taxonomy (NCBI): domain Eukaryota; kingdom Metazoa; phylum Chordata; class Mammalia; order Rodentia; family Cricetidae; genus Phodopus; species Phodopus roborovskii. The sequence continues at coordinate 26,278,853 of NW_026126418.1, read as the reverse complement.
TGGTAAACCCTGGAGACTTGGGTAATGAATGCAGTCGTCTTTTTATCCCTTTATTTCAGCCCAGAGTCACTCATTTCTTAATCTCTGACCCCTAGAACAGAAAGATAATAGATGTGTGCTGTTAAAGCCAGCTGAGCTGTGATCATTTGTAACAGCTAGATAGAAAACTAATGCAAAAGTTGGCTGGTATGGATCATGTGTATTCTCTGCAGTGTTTTTTTAATGGCTCCCAACAATTCAAATGAATGAAAGACACCAAATGCAGTATATTCCCGGATTCCTGATTACAGCCTGACCTCCTCATTCCTTTGTGCTACTTCACACAACTTCGCTGCACTAAGACATTGGTGCCTTTAACAAACAGGGTTCTCGAGACAGAAACTCGGGGAACGTGGACTCTTGATGGCCAATTGTGCCTAACTCATCCCTTAACTGGTAAGCATCTTTGGTGCTGGCCTGTGGAACAGGCCATGAATTCCATACGAGGCCGGGCAAATTTCCCAGTGTGAACCCAGAACTTTTGCTTCCTAGTGGTTGTAAAACAGATTTGAGATTTTTCGCTTGGCACTTCATTTCCCTAACATGCTAATATCTAATTTGCTCTTTACTTTTATATCTTTGTGTGTGTGTGTGTGTGTGTCCAAAAATAGCAGAAAAGTATCTGTATGTCTTCTTTCTATGGATTTATACTGTAACAGCCAAGAGGGAAAGCTGCCCTTATTTCAGAAGGATTGTGTTGTGAACAAAACCACTTCTGAATTAATGCAGTTCATTTGGGATTATTGCTGGCCATTCACAGTCAGCCCCTGAGGCTCTATTGCATTTCAAGTTTTCACATTTTAATACTCACACAGTCTTGTTATATAACCTTGCTACAGTATTGGGGGAACTAATAGCAGATTTCTTATACACCACTTTTAGCTTCCAAGGATGCGCCACCTGCTTTTTCAGGTTCTAGACCCTAAAACTAGAGTACCAAGCTCTGGGATAATCAAGTGACTGACCTTTCATTATCCACCTGTGTTAATTCCAGCTTCCTTCCATGAACTTCAGCAAATCAGTTTCTATTATCTGTCTATAAAATGGGACTATGTACTTGCTGCTACCTTCTTCATACTGATGAATGTGATTAACAGTAGAGGCTGAAAACACCCCCACAGCTCTGAGAGGCTCAGAGACAAGTCTAAATCAAAATAATGTGGTGCACATTAGTGTTCATCATGGGCATGCTAATGAAAAGAAAACTAAATAGGGGAAGAGAGTGCTGTGGACACTAGGGAGAATTATTGCAAATTCCACAAGTCCCTTTTAAAGCTTAGATTAAGCCTGAGTCTCATTAGTGAAAGTGCCTAATCCACTCAATCACATAAGCTCTGGGAGCATTTGATAGTCCTGGGCTTTCTTTTTGAGTTTCCTTTGCTTCCTCTAGGTAGTTTCACATAGGATTTGACAAAAATAATGGTTCCTCCATGTTTTACCTCTATTCATTCCATTTCCCCTTAAATATACACGATTTTCTAAGTTTTAAAAACTCTTGCATTAGTAGTGATCAGCTAACTCTTGGTGTTATCGCAAAGCTATGTTTTCTAATGCAAATATACTAGAAAGTTGTTATTCTAGTCTAAGTGCAAGAGAGTTGCATTTGAAAGAAGGCTGGTAGACAGTCTCTCTTCCCCATAACACATGCAGATTTTCTCCCCTCCCCCAGTCTGTCCTCTCTCATTTCTGCTTCCCTATCTTTCTTCCCCCTCCCCTCCCCTCACCACTTCCCCTTTCTGTCCCCCAGCTCCCTAGTTAGATGTCTATATGTTGAACTTGAATAAGTCCTCAGCCACAGTCAGTCTTTGAATTCTTTTGCACTTACTGATGCCTTTAGAGTATGTGTTGTTTTCATCTGCTCTCCTCACAGATCATGAAAGAGAAAGAGAGATATCCAGAACATTCTATGTATTAGTGCAAAAAAAAAAAAAAAAAAAAAAAAAATCCCTGCCTCTGGCAAACCCTTAGTGTCTGAACACAGAGAATTGTTCATCCAGACACACATACAAGAAGAAATGAGCATCAGTGGAGAAAAATCTCTCTGTCAGAGGAAATTTCAGATCATTTCATTGTTTACATTTGCAACTCAAACATACTCAAACATATTGACAGAGCAGTGCAAATAGATGTACACTAGGTAATGCGGGGAGAAATTATTTGCACAGACACCACAAAAGATTTCCTAGCTATGTGAGAAATGAACATGAATTTTTGCCATATTTGGTAAAGTGAATGTTAAAAGGACAAAGCTCATGTAAAAAGGAGATAAGCAAAAATTGATTTGAATATTATCTCAGGGCAAAGTAAATTATCATAACTCATTCAACCTTTATAAATGTGCAAAAGCAGATTAATTTTCCCAATTACAAACCTTAATAATATTAAATGACTTTTAAACATGCAATAGGATAATATATTGATTGCAATGATAATCCACAAATATGTTCTAAGGGATATCAAGAATGTATCATTAAACAAAATGGGGAGGGGATGGGGAAGCAGGAGAGAGAAAAATTCTGAGTTAATGTTGAACAGGTATCTTTAAGATTTCTCCTAGTCCCTACGTCAAATGACTTGACAGATTTACATGACCCCACCTGGATAGCATTGCCCTAAATGTGGAATTGGGGTGGGGGGGATGGGAGGGGAGGGTGGTCAGGAAGTATGTAGGGGGGAGAGAGGGTACAAGAGGGGGAGGGAGGGGGGAGGGAAGGAAGGAGGGAGAGGGAACTGGGATAGACATGTAAAATAAAAAAAAAGATTTCTCGAATCAAGACCAACATAACCACAGAATTTATAAATAGAAATAGAATATACAGTGTAAATCAGTTTTATGCCTAGAAATTCTAGCATATATATATTCATTTGTGTATTGTAATTATGCAAAAATGATTCACAATTGTTAGGATTTTTTGTAGGTACAGACAAAAGGAAGGAGAGGAGAGGTAGTTAGATGGCAAACATCTTTGGAAGTGACCTATAACCAATGAAGGAAACCTACAGGCCCCTCAGCTCAGACATGAAAACTGTCATTTGTTCAGTAGGCTTGAGTCACCACTGCCCATAGCAGCAACCTATTTATCATTATGTATTTTTTAGATTCCTATATTTCCTCTCTGGTGCCTCGTGGTTGGATTTAGACATGCACTGCTAGCACAGCACCTCCAATAAACTCCCAGTAATATCTGAGTGTCAGAGTTGCAGGATCTAACCTAAGCCAATGTGGAGTGAGAAGGGTTCAGCTATAAATTTATCAAGACCCAAAAATATTTGCTTTTTCTCAGAGTTTAATTTATTTTCCACCATTTTAATTACTAATGTCTAGACTTGCATAACTACAGAAATTCATTATGTTTAGAATTTATGGATTAATAATATATAAGTACTTACTCTTTCTTGGAGAAAAAAAAATCATCTTTTCATCAAATTGTTCAACATCTCGCCTATGAACTGACCCATAAGACATGAGGGCATAAGAAAATGGCAGGGTTCCATACAGCCTTTGGATTGGACCCTGCAAACCTCAGCAACTTTTATTCTTGGATCAAGTTAAACCAAGTTGTCTGTACTTTCTTCTCCGTTTCCCATTGTAGTGCATTATTCTCAACAGAATACAAATCTTATGATGTTATACATGCCTGAGGACTAGTGGGATTTGGGGAAACCTAAGTGGAAAGAAAGCGAAAGCCTGCAGCCTCCATTGACCAGGACATCCACCAAGATATTCACAACAGCACCCCCACTTCCATCCCACTGCATTAGAGCCTTTTGAGGCATTTTTGTAACTACGGATTTGTAATGTCTGTGGGTCTGCCAAAATTATTTGTTTATTTTACTGTTACCTCGACAGAAATTACTGCTAATAAGTGAGGGAAAATGTATTTTCCCACCCCATGAGCTAAACCACACAGGTTTATTTGTAGATTTTGCCTTTGAAAATTAGTCAGGCTTATTTCAGGGTAACAATGTTTTAAAAATAAGCAGCTCAGGATGGAAAACCAGGGGAATTTATTTATATTTTATCTTTGTTTTCAGTTTAAAAGTTTGCTTTGGGAAGCTCACTTCAATGAACCCTGGTAAGGAACTGAGGTAAAAAAGCATCGAAAGACAAGTTTCAACAGGAGTGACTGACTGCTGAGTTTGCAGAGCGATATTCTTCACTGGTAGGTAGGTGCTGGGTCCCCCAAAACTGACCTGTGAGACAGATCTTTGCCTTTTCTATGTGACATTCCAAGGAAGATTAGACTAATCTGCAGGATAAAATGACCACCCACTGAAAAATTACATAATTATTCAAAGTCTACAAGACCCTGAACTCAATATAGCTCTGATTATGTTTTTGTATATTAGCCAGAAACATGTGGATTATTTTTACTTTCAAAAACATCTTTTTAATTTTTTTGAAGTGAGGAAGTGAGCCTTTGCAGTTTTCTCAGCTCAACACTTTGTTCTTTCCTTTTAAACATGTTGGTGTCTAAGAAGCTGCAAGCACAGCAGGGAGGTACACAACAAAATTAAACTCGCCCTTTCAAAAGTGGTGTCACTGTGAGCATGAGAGACTATGGCGTTTTACTTCGTAAGCATCGGTCTTACCCTGAAAATAGAAGACCAGTTCTGTAGCTAATGTTTTTCCATAGCCTGTAAGTAGAGGATGGATAAGTAAAGATGGATGCAGGCTAGCATTCATGACCTGAGGTATAATCAGCTTCTAAATGTCCAGGCACACCGCTTAGCCAGTCTGACATATACTGGGGTGACCAGCAGCCTTGGACTTTACAGAACCAACCTCAGAGTCTTCAGATATGCCACAGTCCAGGGTGGCTTTCTGAAGCCTGATTGTGTCACGCTTAGCCACACATCTCCCAGAAAGGGCCACTTCATCTCATCTGTTTTCCCAAATATCGAGGTTTTTAATGTGCATTTCAACAAATCAGTAAATTTACTATTATTCTTTGGGAACATTTTGACTATGTTTTAAGACTTTTTCCCACATAAAATGTTTTGGCTCTACTTTCTGGATAGCTCGGCAAACGTGCTAAATATGCTATACTACTACACAGTGACTTCTGAGAACAATATTCCACAGTAAAAAGCAATCATTATTTTAATTGATTTCCCTCATTATGTTTCATGTAATTCTGAGACTACCATGGCTTACATCTTCTTTGCTGTTTGGTACATGCAGAAACATATCAAAGACAAACAGATGGAAGAAACACACGTCCCCTGATGCAAATATGCCAGCATGAAATACCCCAATTTTATATAGAGTAAGTTTTATTTCTATGTTTCTCTGTAGATATTTTTCTGGAAGTTGCTCAACATTATCATGGTCCCTTAAACTCCCCAGACCTCACACCTTTCATTATTGTGGGATTGCACAGTCATATTTATAATGCCTTAGTATTCCAGGTTTTAAAGATCCGGAATTATAAAATGTAGGATGCAGGAGATTGTGGGGGGCATTATTTCAGCAAAAATTTGCTCTATAATTAAATCTCAATAAATGTTCTCTATGCTGTATTTAAAACTTAAAAAGCCACAACCGGTTAGATTAGAATATGACCATTTATAAGGTATTTTAAATTCATGATAATGTTCTGTTAGGAATTGCTTTTGAAATTCATTTCCAGATGTATTTTCTCTTCTGGTTAGTAATGTCACTGAAAGTGCTGTGGTATTCTGTTTTTGAACATTTGTACACTTTTCACTATTTCCATTTTAATGCCTTTCATCCTCTCTAGTTTTTATCAATTCAAATCTTGTCATAAAAAAAATCAGGGCATGGGTGGAATGCACCACAACAGTTTGCATAGACACAACACTGTACTGAATACATTCCCATGGCTTACCTTACTCAGCTCTCTCAGTAATGCTAAGAGGTTCTCATTAATGAAGCACATTGGACAGACACAAAATGATGAAGTCAGTTGTGTCAGTTACACAGCTGATCCCACGGAGGTCTAGAACTCACACTTTCACACAGCTAAGCAAGAAATGCTATCAAATCCTAAATTACCCCTGAATAAATAATTTCAAAGACTATACTGGGGAATATTAATAAAAATTAATTACCAGCTGTCAGGATCCACTCACAGCTCACAGATTGCACACTTTTACATGTAAATACACATCAAAAACAAACATTTGGATATGCTCCCATGTCAATTAAAACAAGATTCTGAAATGAGAGCCCAAGGAGCTTTTCCCATTTTCAGCCATACAATCATCTTGTCCTCACAAATGTCTTTTGTCCTCCTATCTGATGTCAGCTAGAGATGGCACGTTCACTTTATTGTTACTGTGCTGCAGGTAGTGTTTGTTCCAAAATTTTCTGTCTCTTACATGTCTAAAATGATCAAATGAGTCAGTTGCCCTTCATTGGCATGGTGGGGTATATGGGTATACACGACAAATGTTTCCTGGGTATACTGCCAAATTTTGAGTAATGTGTAAAATGTATTTTGGTTTCAACTAAAGATACATATGGTCATTGTGATGTCTGTCAGATGGAATGTGGAACAAAAAGGGTGTTTGCTCTGAGCAGATTAGGGCTTGTTATGCAGAAGTAAAAGTTCATGCCTTTTCAAACTGGTTTCAGAGTAGCATGGAGGATTGCTGATCTTTGCCCTTCACTCTATTAAAAAATATTTATCTGCAATCTGTTATTCATGCAAAGAAACATATAAAGAAGGATAATACCTTAGGTTCTGAGAGGGCTATGGATTTTTCTATGTATTCTAAGATGTTGTTTGCTTATGATCATGTGTAATTGTCACTAAAGGAGGTGAAATAAACCCAGAAACATTCAAGAAAAAAAAAAGTAAACAAAAAACAAACCCTGAAGAGTTTTTGGTTTTGTGTAGGGCATTGAATTTGCTTTTCTTCTTTTGAATGATTTTCTTGTGTGTAGAAAGCCAGTGATCTCATAGCGCCCTTATTATCCCCATCTCTGATGTCTTGCCCCAATCTAGTTTGTAAGCTTTGGCTGTCATCCTCTATTTAATGATAGTTTCTAGTAAAAGCTCAACAACCCAAACACATTCATTTATATGTATCACTGACTCCGTGATAACAGTTGCCATCAGTGACTTAAACACCTGAGCTCATTGGGTTCCCTAATCAATTCTAATTTGTCACTTGGACAAAACAATGGAATCGATTGTGTATGCATTGATTAAAAGAAACCTAAGCTTAGAATAAAAGATCAATTAATATCTATACGTACATGTTCCATCTGGTACTATTGGGGAGGGGAAGAGATACATTTTTATGTTTTTGTATGAAGAAACCACATTTCTTGTCTAAATTATTAAATGCTGAATGATTGAATAATATTTTCTCAATATTGGAAGGTGAAAGAAGCACCACTTTAAACATCTGAAACCAAGAAACACACCTCATTTTTCCTTTACTTGAAGATGATATTTTGGCACATTCGTAAAATTGTCTTTCTCTATCATCTATATAGAAACTTTCACTTTCATTTTTATCAGATACAGAAGCTTCTCTGCAAATGTGGACCACTGTTTGCCAATAAATATAATATTATTTTAGCCAAAAGCAGAGGATTATATTTATAGGGCTCATCTCCAAATCCTGCTGGTTGCCCTCAGTGAAAGTGCTAATTGCTTTTTTTAGCTATCCATTTTCTTATCTTAGCCTTTGTGGCTTTATGCACATTTAACTAGATGTTGCACTTTCTTGTGTTTAGGTTTTATTTGCATGACACCAAAGTGTGAGTCAGTTGGCTCATTGCATTTTGCATACATTGTGCATAATGAATACTAATGTGGAGATTATCTTTGCATGGAGCAAAACTGAAAACATGTGTTTCTCTGCCAGATTTTTCTCTCACAAAAAAGCCAGAGAACCTAAAATTTGGAAATGTGTAACAAAGTAATGCTTCTGTAATCTTCTAAATAGTGAGAAACTGTTGCTTGCTTCCCCTTGTTGTTTATAAATATACATATATATGTATATATATATATCTTATGTTATATTACCTTATTATGATTTAATTTTGGTACATAAAATCAAAAATAATCTATTTAAATATGTACATAATAAAACTGGAAAGTGTAACATTTGTACATACGCATATAGTTGTAGGTTTCATATGGTACAGGGTGATTCAGACTTATTCATAAAAGTATAGAATAGAGAGATAGTAAAATAATAAAAGAAAATAAAACAAAAATTATAGCTTTAATATGAATGAAATATTTATAAAACACACACACACACAGAATTTTATGCTGAATCCTTATCTGCATGGTCACCTGGCACTTATTCTTGTCATTGTTCTCATCACTAAAAGTTTACCATGTGTTTTAAAACCTAATATATAAATATCCACATCCTGTCCCCATGCTCTAAACTGAACTTCATTGCATTTAGGGAGGAATTTGGGAAAAAACTTTGTAACAACATCCCACGTGGAGAAATTGGGAACCCTACCTGTAAATGATATCAGCTTCCAAATCTGCAGAGAACCTCAGACTGTACACAGCTTCTTGGAGAAGCATCTGCTGCTATGGTTTTACATTTTCTCACTTGGTTATGATGATCTGTGTGTCATATCCAATGGCACTATTCTCACTTCACCCAACAATGAGCTGTTTGGCTTTCCTCATTTTTAAAAAACTCATTCTTATATACATTATATCCTGGCTGCCCTTTCTTCTACCTTGACTCCTCCAAGTCTCCCCACCTGTTCATCCCCCAGTGGCATTCCTCCTCCATTTTCCAAGAGGGAGAAAAAGACTGAAAGAGAGAGCAGTCCTTCCAGCAATATCAACTTACAATAACAAATACAAATAACAAATTACAATAAGGCTAAGAACAAATGCTCATATCAAAGCTGAGGTGACCCAGCAGGAGGAAAAGGGTCCCAAATGAATGCAAAAGTGTGAAGAAGAATCATGCTAAAATCCAAAGACCCAGAAAGGTGGCTAAATAATAAGGAGGGGGACATGGATCTCCTTGGGAAGGGGAAATAAAATAGATGTTGTGGGTGGCCTGGGGGTGGATAGGAATGGGAACAGGAGTGTCCAGGCAGGTGGGGGAGAGTACTAGGAGAAATTATTGGAACTGGGGGCACCTGAGGCTTTCCTCAGCTAAAGTTCCAGTCCCTAGCACTATGTAGGAAAGGGAGAACCTGAGTCCCATCACAGCATAGGGAAGATGGAAGGAAGAAGGGCAGGGGAGATGGGAGGGTGGGAGAGAGGGAGGAAAGGTAAGGAGAAGGAGGGAGGAGAGAGGGAGGAATACTGTTGCCACTTTTCAGTTTTATGTTTAGATCCCATCCTACCAGCAACAACCAGACTTTCCCAAGAGTCCCCTTAGTTTTTGGAGAGCCTTAGCCTGCCAGATGGTAGCAGGGTGGTCTCTGAAATGGTAGTTGTCTTTGCTGACAGAAAACAGGGAGCCTCCAGCTCCACATTGTCTGCATACAAACTTGACTGCTAGTTTGATCTACTTATAATTAGAGTGAGTATTCAATTTTCTGTTAACATAATGAAATATGCAACGTTTTCCTTCTGAAGGGTAACATCATTACTAACATTCATAAACTGTGACATTAAAGCATTTATTTCCTAGGAGCCTCTTTTCAAAAGGTCGCAATGACTTATTTTAGAGGTTTTGTGCACGTGTGTTTGTAAGGATGGAAAAATTTAGCCTAACTCCCCACTGACCCCAGGAGTAGGCAAAATGTCACATTCTTGACTGTTTACAACAGGGCTGTTTACAACAGCACCTGAGAGTGAGTGAACACAGGAAATGAGACTTGTCACACCACCCAGAAGCCCTAGCGAAAGCAGACTTCCTGGGCTTAGTGTGGGGTTGGATAGTTCAAATTAATTGGTCCGCACTGGATGCTATGAGATGATTGGTTTATGATGCGTGGGCTTTGTTGTAACCCTATAAAAGCTGTCTTAATCCTGTACCCAGGGTTCCTAGTCCTCTCTACCTCCACGTGGAGTATGGCTGTGGACCCCAATGCACTTGGAATATAAAGACCTCATGCTTTTGCATCAAGACCACTTATCGTGAGTGATGAAGGGAGGGCTTTCCTGAGTCAGGGTGGGAGGGTCCACGCGCTCTGCGGGTCTTTCATATTCATAATCATGTTGGTATGTGCACATGTGTGGAGGTCAAAGGTCAGCACCTTAGGGGATGCCTGTCTTGGTTTTCAGCACACATCTCTTTTAGTAGAACATGAGAGTAAGCCCCAGAAATCTACCACCTGCCCCCCCCCATATCCCTAGTGCTGGCCTTTTCTGTGTGTTTTAGGGATCAAATTCAAGTCCCCATGCTCATCCAACAAGTCCTTTGCCAACTAAGTTATCATGTTAGCCCTGTAACAGATCAACGGGTTTGTAAAATGTATCATCCCAATGAAAATTTCTAAAATATAGTATTTTCATATTAATGTTTTTATTAGTATAAAAACCTTGAAAATAAATAGATCACCTGCTTATTTCTTTGGTGTCTTAATGGTATTGTCCTTAGTTCTTTGGGGCTATATTTTTTTGTTGTACTTACTATTGATTAGAACACTAAGAATGTATTCAATGATATAGTTTTTGTTAATTAGAGATCCAAGTATTTGCCTCAGAAAAAGGAGAAAAATCAAGATTATGCCTCATTGGCTATGCAATATTAAACAATTATGTCTCAAATTATGCTAAACTACTTCAATATTTTTTCCACACTGATAATACAAACTGTTGTTTGTTTGAAAAGTTCTTATCTTAATCAGCTTTAACAGTTAGTCAGTGTACACTTAAAGGCAGTGATTCTCAACCCTCCTAATGCTACAGCATTTTAATAAAGTTCCTCATATCATGGAATCCCACACCATAAAATTATTTTGTTGCTACTTCATAACTTTAAGTTTTCTACTGTTGTGGATCATAATGCAAATATCTGACATAAAGGATATGTGATATGTGACAGCCAAAGCCGTCACAACCCAGAGACTAAGAACCACTGTACTAATGAGTTAAAATATTGTTGTGTTTATTTTATATTTACATGAGACTCATGTTTTCAAGATTCCCAAAACTATATTTTGGAATTCTAAAATGCTTCAGCTTTTGTGTGTATCTGATTAATAAGATCATTCATGTGATGGACTCTGTGTGAGTTTTAATTCTAGAAGTGCTTCTATGAAATCATGTATTTCTATGTAATGTTCATACATACATTTCAAAAATATTAAAGCCTACTAGAAATATCTTAGCAACAGTAATAATCTACAAGTTAGTTGTTTCAAAACATTAAACATAGTCAATTATGAAGAAATACATGTCATTTGTCATTCTGAAGTAAAATGATTTATAAAAATAATCTTTTAAGATAGTAAAATGTAGAATCTAGATTTTGAGTTTAAATCTAAAAATAAGTACTTTTTGCTCTTTTTTAATCCCTAAGATAAAGTGCATATGGTGGTTTTTCATCAAAATTTAATTCATTATTGAAACAATAAACAATAAAGAAAGCAATCTACAAGATTTTGTAACAAGTCACAGTTGTCATATAAAAAGGTGGCTTCTTTTTATTTCTAGCTCTTAAGTGTTCATGTAGTTGTCTATCTCAGAGAAGCTTAAACTTTCATTAAAAAATATGTACCTCACTTTAGGATTCAAATTAAAAAGAAATTACTACATTTCAAGCATCAGAGAACTAAAAGGTACTCAGTTCCATAACAGCCTTTTTAAAAATGTTTTACTTGTGATAATTAATGAGAAATTTTAGTCGGGGGTTCTTTTAAATTAATGAAAATAAATGCCCTTAAGATGAACATTTTATATTTATTTCATTGTATTGCCACCAAACATTAAAATCAGTAAAATTGTGTTGGTATAGAAACTGGTAAGACTCTATTGGTCATGCTCACTAGCTCTTTACCAGCTCTCTCTACACAGAATACAATTCTTCATCACTCACTTTGCCTAGTGTCTTACTAGTTTGACATAATATACTAGATGGAAGACAAACTGAGCCATCTATATAAACATTAACCAAACCAGTTTTAACAATGGATATTTAAATCATCAAATTATGTATGCCCATTTTATAGAAGCAAGGATTACTGGAAGCCCTGAGATTTTAAATATGTTCTGTCAAATATTGTTATATTAGTTGTGTTTATTTAAGATTAAGAACTTCAAATTCAAATCAAAATATTTCTAGTGATCACTATTCTTATGCCATTGTTGGCTTCCATACTGGACAGATGTAGGTGATCATGACTGGAGAAAACTCTATTGAATAGCCTAGCTATAGGTTTTTGTGCTTATTTTTTTTCAAAAAGAAATTAGTACTTTTATTAAAAACATACTATCAGTTAATAGCAATAGAAATTCAAATTAATAATGTAAGGAAATTCTACTTTGCATCTATTATATTGGCATAAAACATGGAGAAACAGGAACCAGGAATACTATATAACCTACCCAGTCTACATGGGGCATCCAGACTCAGTACAGTGACATGCAAGGCCAGCATTTCCTCCTCATCCAGTTACTGTTCCAGAATCATCTCTGGCGACCATCTGCTGCTGTCTTTCTCTGGTTCAGGTCACCAGCCTCCGCACCACTCCCTTAACAGGCCCAGAACACTTGGACCCAAAGCTTTGGCCACTGCTGTTTCTTTTGCCTAGAATATAAACACTGTTCTATCTACATGGCCTAGTCCCTCATTTCAGTGGCACGTCTGTTTGGTTGTTCCCTTTTGGAGGAGGTTTTCTACATCATTCCAGTATGGTAGGATAGAACTTGTCCCCTCTCTGTAGGGAGCCGTCCCTGCATTCTCCATTACAAGATGGCGCCTGCATCCGGCTGACATTGAGAGTAAACAAGTCAGTGCGCAGGTGCAGGGTGATTTTCCCTCCCTTGGCCTCTGCCTCTCCTGTGGCGTCATATGGGTTGCAGCCAATCAGGAGGTGACACGTCTGAGGCGAAGGTTGTAAACCTATATAAGGGTTGGTTTTTGGATGCTTGGGGTCTCCGCTCTGTAAGCTTATGCTCTCCCTCTCAAGATGCATTAAAGGATCCTGAGTGTGCCGCGTCGTTCTTGCTGGCAAGACGGTAGTGCGGGACACCTCTCTATGCTTATTTTCCCATCATATGTACAGCACTATGACCCAATTTCTATTCTGCTTGTCTAATTGCCATCTGCCCCTCTCTACTGGAAAGTATACTCACTTTACCCAAAGAAGCTACCCTGGTGCAGTTTTGTCTTAAGAAGCCCATCAGCATAGCCAACACTTTCTTAGATCTACACTGAATGTAAGACTTTTTCTGTCCCATCTTCCCCCCACCCCCCGCATCATTAGGCACAGAGAGAATCACTGAAGCCTCCTTCTGATCACCCTGTCCCAGGGAAATTTTATACTTCCATGTTGGTTAGAGTCATCAATGTAACAAGGTGATTGAGCAAAACAAATTATGGGCAGGAAGATTCATGTGGGCTTATAGTTTCAAAGACTTAGTTCATGACCATGGATTAAGCATGGAAATGATAGGAGTTCACATCATGGCTTCCAGGACACAGAATGCTTGTGCCAGCCAGATACTTCCATTGTAACCTTTTAGTTCAACCAGGGCAGATATAACAGTCTGGTCAATTCTAGACATCTTATATATTGATCATGCTATTTCCTCTTTTTCAATTCTAGGTAAGTCTGTTTTATCTGACCCTTAGGTAGTATGAGCTTTGATAGCTGTTACAGCAGACAGCAAGCACTTATACTTGATTGAGCAAGTAGTTTCAGTTGACTTCATATTTACTTATGTATAATAAGTACACACACAATTCTCTAATTATTCTTCAAAGTGTATAGAATGGGCATCACTGACACTCAAGTTTTTTTAAAAACTATTTTAATTCCCAGTGAAAGTCATTTATAATTTTAGTGAAAATGTTGTAAATTTCCTACAAAAATGGGGAGATGTCCACAGAAAACAAATATTAAATTATAAATTCATAATTCATCAAAGCTAAGCAAAATTTAGAATATGGACAATTTATATCATGAGAGTTGTTTTCAGTCTGTCAAAATTTTTACTAATTTCCTATAACACACTATTGATTTTTGTTTCTTGAACCAAATCTAGTAATCATTCAAATTATAATTAACTACACTAGCACCAGGAATTTAACTCAACAACAACAAGAATCTTATCATTCTATTTTAATATTTTGTGTGCATGTGTGTGCCTGTGATATGTCATGATGTTTGTGTAGGGGTCATAGAACATAGAGGCACTGGTTCTATACTTTCAATGCATGGGTTCCAATAATGGAACTCAAGTCATCATATGTGCCACAAGTGCATATACCCACCAAGTCATCTTGCCTGGCAAAAAATGAAAGTATTGCCCCATAAATCTATTTCCTTTGTCCATCATAATAATATGCAGGTGAATAATACAGTGCTGCTGACACTGTCTTGGAATAATTTAATGAAAATTTTTCTTATATACAACAAAAGAAAAATCAAATTTCTAATACCTTCCACCTAGGACCTTCACATGAATATAATTTGATAATTCTGTAGGAAACTACATTTATTTGTACCAAGAGAAGAAGCTACCACTTGACTAAGAAAACTGAGTGAAAGTGAGGGTGTTCTTAGTTCTCTGTCCTTCCAGGAAACAGGTGACCCAGAACAACGTATGAATAAAAACATAATTTTGTGCTGAGCTATAGATTCTGGCGTGTAACTGTCCTTGGAGGAGAAATGTGGCAAAACAACAATAAAGCTCATTTTAACAGTTTGCTCATCTCCCATCTATGTGTCTCCATGCAGTCTTTTATGAAAAGAGAGCCCAGCTGAACAATTTTAAGAGAAAATATAAGCAAAAGGAGGAAAATACCATATAACCCCAATTGAGATTCTTTTCATTAAATTATATTGATTTAAATAATATTGTTTTATACCTAAATAATGCTTTTTAGAAGAGCAAATGTTCAGTTATCGTGTCTAATTACAACAGCCAGAAGGTGAAGTTAAAGTCTGAGAAAATTATTATTCCTCTTTTACAATATGTCTAATAGATATATAACCTTGGATTAGATGCAAACTAATTTTTAACACTGTATTTTTTAACTAAAACAAAATACATGACTGAGAAAGATTTGGTACTATAATTAACTACATGAACAGACTGACAGAAAACATGTTATTTTATGAATTGTAGAAAATACTATTTTATATAACATAATAAAGTATATTTTAAAAATATTCATAAATAAGAAATAGGAGGTTAATCAAATCTGATAAAAATTTATTGTCAGTGCCATAGCAAGAGATGACATTTTAGAAGTAGTGCTACCAAAGTCAAGAGAATAGGTCCTTGAAATAAAATAAAATGAGGAAAAAAGACTTAAGAATCAGAAGAAACAATGTAAAATTAATTCCTAGATAGTACTCTTGGATCAAGAGAAAGTACTGAAGAAATTCTAAAATAGTATTACTATTAAGAAAGGAGACCAAATTTCATGAATACAAAACTATATTAAAAATCACTTTCTAGTATACAAATATAAGCTACTTATAAAATATAACAGTAGCAACAATCACAGTGGATGTAGAAAAATATAAATAATACTTTTGTTGAGAAGATTGCAGTCAATTTTGAAGATCATAAAAGATATGATTAAATGTCTAGATTCTCTAATGGAGTGATGACATTGGGATGAAGTCAATTCCTCACCAACTAAGCTAGAAACTGAGTGAAATTAAATGAGAATCCCAAAGGATTTAAATGCAAACACAAAGTTTCAGAGTTTGCAACTCACAAAGAAATTTACAATTCTGGCAACTGATACAGTAATTTTGTAGAGAATAAATGAAAATTTCCTTTGACAAGTACTAAGAAATGTAATAAAACAGTAGTAGAGAAAACAACATTAATCAATTAAAAAGGAAGGTGCATATATAATTTATTAGTACAAGACAGATTAATAATCCAAGGAGAAGAATAAGCAATTCATGATGCAATATTCATAGCAAAAACTGGATATATGGGTAATATAATAGCTGACTATCATGTAGAGACAATGAAAATATCCACTTCAAAAATGCATTATCATTGTTTTCTAAGGCTTAAAAACTAATACTTCTAAACTACAGCAAAATATGGAAGAATTTCTTAAGCTAAATTAAAAAATCAAAATCAAAGCAGAAATATGACTTCAGTTACCTATATTCAAGTTTTAATAAATTTAAGGAACATTAGGAGTATCTTATTTTGTAAAGAATGACAGCCAAGAACTCTTACTAATTTTTCTACATTTGTGTTAAGTCCTAAATGGTTAATTAGCCTGTAAATAAATGAACAAATACTCAGCCTCATTAAGGTACCACATAATGTACATTAATTCAACGATTTATGGGAATACATTGAGCATTTTGGGAAAACATAGTAAAAGACCTTACAATACCAAGATAAAGGAACACAGTCAGCATTTACTCTGCTCTTGGAAATATAAATTAAGTTAAATTAGGTTGGTGAGTAATTTAAAAATATCTAACAAAAGTGAAGATGTACACACATTAAAACCCAACTTCTCCTATGACTATAGGCATTTTCAGCACAAAGAAACTCAAACATACACACGGAAAAACATATATGGATTATCATTAAGGTATTTTTTGGATATTGAAATATAGAAACTGCATAAATGTCCAGTAACAGAAAATAAACAAACAAACACAAGCTTACATATGGGAATACTACTCATCAGAGAAAGTATAAGTTAGAAATAATTGCTTTCAATACTTAAGTAAGGCTTTTCAGCATTTCAAGCTTTCCCTGGAAGGGAATAGAAGAGAGAAGGAAGGATATGAGTGAGGAAGAGAGGAGGAATGAAGGAAGGGAGACAGGGTAACTTAAAACCTAAGACAGTTTAACACCACCAGGCTCCACCAGATGCTCTCTTCTCTGTGACCCACCAGCAAGAGAGCATTCCCTGGCTCCTCCTCAGACCTCCTTCCACAGGTCACTTCCGCCCCTGGCTCCACCCCCGCCATGGGCGTGGGCAGTGCCACAGAAGGAGACAAAGTGAATAACAAAAGGAGGGATGGCTTGCATTCATCCCAAGAGGCTGGTAAGAGTACATTCAAGCTCAGTAATGACTCTTTCATCAAAGCACATCTTAGTCACCTTGATTTTCACTGCACCTTCTCTCTACAGAATGAAAGCCAGGTGTCAGTACACTTTCCATACTATCCTGGCAGTTTGTCTCATGATGTACAAATGTTTTTGAGTCTTCATCAGGACCCTTAATATAAAGTTTTCAATCACAAAGAAATGATGCAGCTTCTAATTCATAACTACCCATAAAAATTGTACATAAAAAACTGTAAATCTGTTAGAACATTATAGAAAGGATATACATTGTATAAAAGTTATCTCTTTCTGAAGAATGAAGCAAATTTGTTTAGAGTTTAATAAAACTTGTTCTGAACACTTGATTAAAGGTAAAATATCAACAAATCCAATAAATATTGACTTTATTCATATCCAAGTGCTAGAATTAGAGCCCTTACTATGTTATTCTTGTTTCCACATTTTGAATTTTTGTGCAATGACTTTTAAAAGAATTCCAACAGCATCCTAAATAGGCAAGAAGAGAAAATCAATGTAATGAGTTGTTTGTTTTTGTTTTAAAGATCAATAAAAATGAACAGAACTCCTATAAACCAGAAAAAGAGAAAGTCACTACACCCAAAATTAAATTTGTGATCTCATTGTTAGTGGGGATTCTTGATTAAGAGAAAATGACTCAATATCCTATATTTACATATAGATATGGAAGAATTAGGGAAAGAAATTACTTACCAGCTTTCCCTTGCACATTCACTGTTAAAATTATAGAAAAGATAAAACAGAAGTCAGGAAATACACCTACATAGACTCACATGTACATGGGCTCCAGTTAGTGCTCCTGGGACAGAGTATTATCGTTTGCAGAATACTATTTCTTGCATTAGGTCCTAATTCCTTGGGCTCACTGTATCATGACAAACTCCTCAGCTATCCACAAAATAAACAGATAACACTATAAATAGTTCTGCACACTTATATTTGACAATTTAGACAAAACTGAATAATTATTTGAAAACTGCAAACAGGCACAGTCTACCCATTATAAAATATAGTATATAAATAGTCACATAATTATTACTTATAATGAGTTTGTAATTTTAAAATCTGTTCCCATCCCCAAGGAAATTAAAGCATGGTGAAAACATGAGGAAACTAAGGAATATGGCCAGGAAGGATGCCCTCAATATGGAGTCTCAATAGGATCCTTTCTCTAGATATTAGTCAAGAATTTCAGCACAATTAACAAAGGTTCCTATGAAAGGTTTTTACACAGAGACAATATTCCCTTTATAAATGTTATCTCAAATAAGAATATCAAAATAGCAATTAAGTCATGCCTATGGCCTGATATAAATGATCAAGTTTGGATTTTCTTCTTGACCAGATAGGAACCCAAAAATTCCTGGAAAACTCCACAAAAAAAGATTATAAAGTTCATTTAGAATAAAAAGTAGTTTAGCTCCTTTGTGCAACCCTTTAACTTATAATTTTCTCTTATTATCTATAATCCTGTCCAGTATATCTATATCTATGGTCCCATTTACAGAAAACAAACCAAAAACAACAAAAAAGCTTGAAAAACCCATTGAACAAGAAACTTTGAAGCTGCCAAAATCATACAGATAACTACTGACAAGTAGGGCTCTCCTGAGAAGGTCATACCTGATTTTGGGTATACACTACCCTTTCCCCAGTCATGTCTGTCTGCATGTATTAAGCTTTTACTTAAAACTAAGCAAAACACATCAACAAAACAAACAAAAACCTCTGTTGATAAATTTTTCTGTTTCAAAAATCTACTCCTTGAGCCCAATTTTCAGGTACCAATGGCTTCTCCAGGTTATTCTATCAAACATGAAAACATGTCCTACCAACTCTACCTAATCTCTTCTAGAATATAGAACAGGCAATAAAATTTTTAATTACATTTATGAAATTTATTTTATCCTGAAAATAAATCAGAAAAAGCAAAACAAAAAAGTACAAAAAAAAAATGAAAAAAATAAAATGAACAATTTAGGGCAATATACTTTAAGCATATAGATGCAAAAATCTTTTGAAAGGCCTTATCTGATAAAATTCATAAATAACTTAGAATTCTTACAAATTAAATACTCTAAATCAAGTAACCCTATCTGTTGCAGGTTATAAGATGTTTATCAATAATGAAAAATTAATCCACTTAGTTTACAATTTTAACAGACTGAAGAAGAGAAATCTGTTTCACAGTCACATCAACTGTAAGGCATGCAATAAAACCATCTAGGAAAGTCTACAGTTCACATTTTATTTAATATTGAAAACCCCAATGATCCTTCATGCAAACAGAAAAGAATTTATTCTCACTAAAAGTAGAAAACTGTTGAAAATTCTACCTGATTAAGAAATACAAGAAACATAGTTCTTAAGTTTCTTTAGATCAGAAATGGAAAAATAAAACTCTTTGCTTACACAAATGATTCCTTATGTATAAAATTCCAAAATAAAGAAAACCTATAAAAAACACCCCCCCAAAATTCAACAAATTATAAAACATATAAGAAAAAAAAACCACAATTGTTCTAACCTAAACTAGTAGTGAATGAACATGTTAACAAAAACAATTGAAATACAATAACATTTGTAATGGGTAGACAAAGAAGAAATACTTAGCTAGACATGTAACCAAACCTGAAAAGAATGTGTATAGAAATCTGTACATGTTAATTAAAGAATTAAAATCATGTAAATAAAAGGGGAAATGTACCGTGTTCATGGACTGAAAAACACAGGGTATATTCAAGATGATAAATATGTCCATTTGGTACTAATGTCATAGAAATTGAAAAGAGATCTTAGCCAGGTGTTGGTGGCACAAGCCTTTAATCCCAGCACTTGGGAGGCAGAGGCAAGTGGATCTCTGGGAGTTCGAGTCCAGCCTGGTCTACAGAGTGAGCACCAGGACAAGCTCCAAAGCTACAGAAAAACCCTGTCTCAGAAAAAAACAAAACAACAACAACAAAAAAAAAAAAAAAAAAAACCCAAAAAACTAACTAACAGAAAGAAACAAACAATAAAAGTGATCTATCAAAAAATGTAATAAATATGAAGAAAGCAAAAGAAGTTAGACACTAAAACATTTCTTAAAAAGTACAAAAATGAGAAGAATCAGTCTGTCAGCTTTCAACACACTGTATGCAGTGACAGTAATCAATGCTGGTTGGCACTGAAGAAGGAATTGACACACAGATCAATGGAATAGAGCCCAGAATCCAGAAATAAACCCAGACAAATAGGACTGACTGAGCTTTGACAAAGGTGCAATGGAAGAAAGGCTTTTCAACAAATGGCCCCGAAGAATTTAGACTTTGTAAGAAAAAGGAAAAAGAAAAACATCAGCTACTATATCTCACATTTGCCATACTCCAAAAATAAATTCCAAGACTTACATATAAAATATGAAACTATAAAACTTTTAGGAAACAAAACAAAACAATACAAAAACACCACAAACAAAAACAGATATGAATCCTTGGGATCTAGCCAGAAAAAGGGTTATTATAAATTAATACTAGAATTAAAATTCACAAAAGGAAAAAGTACCAGAATAGATTTTATAATCCTTTGCTGTGCAAATGACACATATGTCCTGGAAGAAAGTATTTGCAAACCACATATTCAAGAAAGGATTGGTTCCTATAGCATTATAAAGAATCCTCAAAATGCAGATCCAATTAGACCTTGGGCAAAAATTATAAATAAACATTTTACCAACAACCAAACACTAGTGACAAGCCTAAAAATACATTCAAGTCATTAGGGGCCAAGGAAGTGCAAATGAAATCCACAACCAGAGCCAGTGAGGTGGCTTAGCAGGTCAAAGCATTGGCTATGCACTCCAGAGGACCCATGTTCCATCCCTAGAACATATGAGGGAAGGACAAAACTGTCTCCTGGATATTGTCCTCTGCTGCTCTGGTGCAACCAAAGTAACAAGCTGGTGAAGGGTGCCAGGATTGAAACACTTAACAGACCACCACAAGAAGTGAAGAAGAAGCTGCTGCCTTTTATTACAGAGAGTAATGGGCTTATATATCCAAGCCAGGGGATGGGCTAAGCATAGGTGGAAATCATGCACCACCCACACCTGGGGTCAAGGAACAGGCACTGCACTCCGGAAAGATATGAGAACAACCTTATTTGATCAACCTTGAGAGCATGGGAGTTCTACAGCTGGGTGGGGAGGAAGAGAGCTGTAAGGGACAAGTACTAAAATTTCCCAACAGTCCTCTAATCTCCATATGAAGGTAGAGGTGTGTCCTGCCCCACAATTGATAAAGAAAAATTTGAGAGTGGCCCACAACCAATGAGATATCATTACAAACCTATCAGAATGGCTAAAATATGAAGTGTGGACATCAAATTCTGATAAAAATGCAAAGATCACTCATAAACACTAGTGGTTATGACAAACTTTGCCTACAGGAAGACATTTGTTAATATTTAAAAAGAATCCATCCAATTGTACTCTAAGCCTTTTATCTATGAGAAATAAAGACATCCACATAGAACTTGTATACAAAGACTATCACATGTTTATCCATTGTAGTTCTGGAACAACCCAAATATCCTTAAGTGGGGAAACTGTTAAGCATACAGTGAGGCAACTGTACTATGGTGAAATACTCAGAAACAAACAGAATAGCTTTGGATTCAGGCAGTCACCCAGACAAGTTCCTTGAGACTCATACAACATGAAAAAGACCACATCCTAATTTTACTGATATATTAATCTGTTTATACACTTTTTGAGATGGAATTGTAGAAATAGAGAACAGATTACAGATTTAGTACTGACCAAACTTGGGAGGGAAAGGCATGTGCCTACAGACAAGAGCATCAGGGGAGATCTTGAGGGGGTGGACCTATGTAAAAGTCACCATGCTGATTGTGATATTTCACGTTAATTCTACAATTTGTTTCCATGGATAAACACTAGGCAAAGGGTAGACCAGAAGGCATTTCTCTCTATATTGTTTCTTAAGACTACATATGGCACCATAATTACCTCAATTTTGTTCAGTTTTAAAGACAGTGTCCCTGTGTTCTTCAAGTTATACCTATCATTTTCCATCATTTCTTCAGCTTCCCTTTCTCAGTTGAACACAGATGTTTCTGGCCTCTTGAATATCCAAGTGTGCTGCTCCAAAACATAATTTCAACTGCCTTGTGGCTCCCTTTAATTCCCTTTCAAATCCCTCTAATTATTCTGTTTATATCTCTCTGCTGAGCAAAGTACTGGCTCTTTTAATCTATATGCCAGGTTCATTCCAAATTACCTAAAGTTCCTGGTGATGCTTCCTCTATCAATGTGATGTTCCCACACCATCCTATGGTAGAACTAAGTATCAATTAAATCAATGATAGTTTGCCAAACAAGTGACTTGCCATTAATGCCCCTAAAGACAAAATAACAATAAAGGAAAATTTTATTTCCACAGGAAAGATTTTCTTTTCACTATTATTAAAATAAGTATTAACAAACTCTAGGTACATTTCCAAAATGAATTATGACATGTGTTGTTTTTTTCATTCTTAAAACAGAGAGGAAAATTGATTTTTCTATGTTAAGTTTGACTTCATCATATTGCCACTTATGAATAAGGATAGAGCTCATTTTCATTTCTTTTCCCATCCTTCATCTTATGTCTGGCTCCTTCCTTTTTCCTATCTCTCATTTCTTATAACCTCTTCTTTTTTCTTTACTTTCTACCTTTTTCTTTCAATTTTTCTTTTATGTTTCCCTTCCAAAATCTATGATTTGTAATGCACAGAATCATTAATAAAGCCAAAAATTACATAAAATTACATTTGGGCATGGCACTTAGAAAACTGGGGATGCTTTGGAATATCTACCAGTTAGGACGTATTAAGTTATGGGTGATTTTTTAAAAAAAGTATTCTGTCACTAGCATTGGATATCTCAGAGAGCAGAATTCAGAGGTTAAGGTAGAACACAGTTTAGATAATTCAAACCAATCAAGAAACCAGATTCTTTCACATTTTCTCACCCACGTTCATGCCTACACATTTTGCCTACAAGCTGGCTTCCATTTCAGTTATGGGATGCTGAAGTCCTTGCATAAATTCTATCCAGACATAATCATTCAGACTGAATGACTCTTTTGGCATCTGCTTCAGACAATTTAAAAAAAGAATTTGAAAAGCACCCCTAGCCAAGTGCCTGCCACATCTCATTGACTAGCATTGAATCAAAACCTTTCATCGAGGCATTCAATAAAGTCTAATTAAATAAATTTGTAAACCTGGTAAATTAAATTTACAAAAAGATTATCTACCAGAACCAAAGAACTATGCTGTATTACCAGAACAGATCTGAAAAAAAGAAAAAAGAAGAAGAGGGCAAGGAAGGGAAGTTACAGGAAAATAGCTAGGATCTATCCTCTAGTACACATTAATTTCTTGGCATTTGGAAATCTGGGATCTCTCTTTACTTTCCATCTCTTTCCTCCATTTTGTATAGGTAGTTAATATGATATTGAGAGAATCTGACAATAACAGGGTTAAACAAACACACTTAACTCTTTTTCAGGAATTGTATAAATAATGGCTTTAGATTATTAAAGTTGAAATATTTATAATTTGATTTTATATGGCAATAACAACTAATAGAAAATTCTAAGTGTTAGATTTATTAATGGAGTACAAACTATGTAGCAATGAAAGCAAAAATGTAGTAAGAAACCTTAAAAAGTCAAAGAATAAAAGCAGAAAGCAGAACAATAGCACTGTAGTAGAGCTTAAAATCAGGGATGGTGATGTCTTCTGAAGTCCTTTTATTGTACAGGGTTGTATTGGCTATCCTGGATATAAACCCACACACCTATGAACACCTGATTTTTGACAAAACAGCTAAAAGAATACAATGGGGTGACGAAAGCATCTTCAACAAATGGTGCTGGCACAATTGGATGATGGTGTGTAGAAGACCGCAGGTAGACCCATGTCTGTTGAAATGCACAAAACTCAAGTCCAAATGGATCAAAGACCTCAACATCAATCCAGCCACACTGAACCTCTTAGAAGAGAAAGTAGGAGGTACCCTTGAACTAATTGGTATAGGAGACTGCTTCCTGAACAAAACTCTGAAATCAACAATTAATAAATGGGACCTCCTCAAACGTGGAGGCTTCTATAAGGCAAAGGACACAGTGAACAAGACCAAACGGCAGCCCACAGACTGGGAAAAGATTTTCACCAATCCTACATCTGACAAAATATACAAAGAACTCAAGAAACTGGTCAACAAAACACCAAATAACCCTATTAAAAAATGAGGTAAAGAACTGAAGAGAGAATTCTCAATAGAGGAAATCAAAAAGACTGAAAAACACTTAAGTGTTCAACATCCTTAGCTATCAGGGAAATGCAAATCAAAACAACTTTGAGATACCATCTTACTCCTACCAGAATGGCTAAAATTAGAAACACCAATAACAAATTATGCTGGAGGGGATGTGGAGAAAGGGGAACACTCCTCCACTGCTGGTGGGAGTACAAACTCGTACAGCCATTTTGGAGATCAGTATGGCGGTTCCTAAGCAAAATGGGAATTAGTTTACCACAGGACCCGGTAATCCCCCTCTTAGGCATATACCCAAAGGATTCACATCCATGCAACAAAGACATCTGTTCAACTATGTTCATAGCAGCACTATTTGTAATAGCAAGAACCTGGAAGCAACCTAGATGCCCCTCAATTGAAGAATGGATAAAGAAGATGTGGCACATCTACAGAAAAAATAATGGAATCTTGAAATTCACAGGCAAGTGGATGGCACTTGAAGAAACTATGCTGAATGAGGTAACCCAGTCACAAAAAGAGGAACACAGTATGTACTCGCTCATATATGGATTTTAGACCTAGAGCAAAGGATCACCAGCCTATAATTCACACCACCAGAGGAACTAGGATACAAGGTATATTTTGAGATTCATATAAAGTCCCTCACAGAAGGGGAAAGGGATAAGTGCCCCAGAGCACAGGGAAAGTGGGGGGGGCAGCGAATGGAGAGAGAAGTAGGAGAAAGAGAGGGGGAGGAGAGGAAAGCACTTGCGACTAGCAAGACTGAGTCAGGGTAGGAATAGAAGAGAGAGAGAGAGAGTGAGTGAGAGAGAGAGAGAGAAAGAGAAAAGACACACACACACACACACACACAGAGAGAGAGAGAGAGAGAGAGAGAGAGAGAGAGAGAGAGAGAGAGAGAGAGAGAGGGAACATAAAAGTGGGAGCCATTATAGGTTTGAAGAGAAAACTGAACCTAAAGAAAGGTCTAGAGACCTATAAGGCTGCTGCCAACTGGCAATTTGAGCAACCGTGGAAAGGCTACCATAAATGCCCTTCCCGAATAGTGAGATCAACAACTAACTTATCTACCATCATGGAGCCCTCATCTAGTACCTGTTGGAAACAGAAGCAAACACCCTTAACTAAACACTGAGTCCAACTAGAATTCAAATGCAGAGGGAGAGGACAAGACTAGGTTGCAGAAACACACAGAGAGAGCTGACCTGAACAAGGAGGAGCTAACGGGCCCCCAGACTGATAGCTGGGAATCCAGTATGAGACTGACTCAGGCCCCCCTGAATATGAGTCTCAGCTAGAAGGACTGAGCAGTCTAAGGGACCTCAGACAGTGGAACCAGGATGTATTCCTGGTGCACAAAAGGACCTTGTGGACACATCCCCCATGGAGGGATACTGCCTTAACCTAGAGAAAGGAGAGAAGTCCTAGTCCCTACTTCAAATGACTTGACAAATTTACATGACCCCCACCTGGATGGCATAGCCCTATATGTGGAATTGGGGTGGGGAGATGGGAGGGGAAGGTGGTCAGGGTGCATATGAGGGGGCAGAGAGGGTAAGAGGGAGGGAGAGAAGGAGGGAGGGATGGAGGGAGGGGGAATTGGGATCGACATGTAAAATAAAAAATAAATTACAAAAAGCAGAAAACCGATATACAGCAACAAACTCACATATATTAATTATGGAAGATGTATGTGGTCAACCACTAACACAGATTCTCAGATTAGGCATTTATCCTGTACATCTATGAATAATGTGATTGTAGTGCTTACCTGAAATCGATATCATTCATTATGTTGGGGAGCAAATACAAACAACAGCACCAGGCATTCAAAACAGGGATATGTATGTTACTCCTCAAAAATACACTAAATGAGCTTACCCATTAAAAAGAATGGAACAAAATCAATTGATAAATAGTTGTCAAATTGAATTTAAAACTGAGGAAAATAAGAATTTAATGCTATGCAAAAATATTTTAAAGCAAAAAGCATGGATTATTAGTCAATTAGAAAAATATTGATTAGGCATATTTCATATGCAGATATCATTTCAGGAGCCACAATAAAAGTAGTAAACAGGACAGTCCCTGTCCCTCAAGGAGATTCTATTTCATATTCTAGTCAGACACGCATCAATGCCTAGAAACTAAAGGGTCCTACCTTAAAAATTGCCACACAAAAAAAGTTCTCCTGAAAGAGTTATAGTTTGTACACGATGGACATTCAAAGTATCTAACAAGCAGTAACACACACACACACACACACACACACACACACACACACACACACACACACACACACACACACACACACACCTGTCTATAATGAAATAGGCCACAATCAACCTTGCAGTTGCTGTACAACTGAGGCTGTGATAATACGGGTGTTGAGTGGGTAGGCTGCAATCACTTGGGTCACTCTGATATTTTAACTGTGCTACTCAGTTTATTAATAGCAATAACGAAAAGTAAAACTAAGAAACAGCTATGTCGGATTTGTCAAACTCTATGAAATTCTCTTTACTCTTCTGTAAAATAAGGATTAAAATAATTTATAGTTACAGAAAGGCCATGCAATGCTGCATTTAGAGGTGTTAGTACAGGTGAGAGGCTGTGGATGAATGCCAGTTATTAGTGTTAATCTTTCAAACTTGTATTATGCAAGAAGCACTGTTGTACCATATGGGCAGTATTAACAAACACATAGAAATCTGACTAGAAAGCAGAAAACTGAGGAGGGATGCAACTCCTGCACCTATGGCTCAGAAATCACTATGGTTGAATGAGCAGAAATATTGAAAAAGCCAGAGAAACATGCTGTGTGATTGTTTCCTATAGAAACATCAGAGAAGCTATATCCATTAAGTGTTACCAACGTGTCTGTCTAAACAAGCCCTGAATAAGTACAATACCAACAGGTATACTAGCATGGAAGGAGGGTTGCTTAGGAGGCTTCAATACTAAACAAGTGACTACACCTCTGCCCCCCACACACACCATGGCTGACCATTTGGTATTGGATAATCAACCAGTTGGTGTGCACTTCCACAGGAAAGATTGTTTCTCCTGCTCTCAGCAGATTTCTGCCCGGTCTCACAGCAATTTGGTCTCAAATAAACACACAGAAGCTTTTATTAATTATAAAAGTATTTGGCCTATGGCTCAGGCTTCTTATTCTTTAGATATCCTTTAATTATTAACCTATATCTATTAATCTGTGTATCTCCACATGGTCTTGGCTTACTGGTAATGCCTGAGTCTCTTGCTTTCTCAGCAACTATGTGGAGTCTATCCGACTCTGACTACTACCTTTCTCTATCCCTGTTTGGATTTTCTTCCTGGCTAAATCCTGCCTGTTCATTGGCCAAAACAGCTTTATTCATCAACCAATAAGAGAGACATATATTCACATATTCATAGCATGCAGAAGGACATCCCTCAACAAAGATGGAGAAGGAGAGGGAGAGAGGGAAAGAGAGAGAGGCAATGAATTTGAAAGAGAATAAGGAGGGGAGGGTTACAGTGAAGGATTGGAGGGAGGAGAGGGAAGAAGGAAAACAATGCAATTACATTGTAACCTCAAAAAATTGAAAAGGCACTAGTTAAGCAATAAATGTTAACCATTATTTATTAAATCTCACGTTTCATTGATTGGGTCATGTTTATACTTATAGATACATTCTTCATCAGTAAATTGATGTCTTGCTGTGACAAAAGGGACTTCTTCAATTCTCAATTTCTTCTCACTGTTTTTGCTTTTGTGATATTTCTGAAACAAGCAAATATATATGCAGATTTATTGGTAGTAAAGTCTCCATGTTTTCCAATATGTAAATGTTGTATCACAATGTATCACCATGTATCAAGTTGTTCCAACCTAGAATCAATCATTTAGGATAAGAGACAATAAAGAAATATCTAAGTCAGGTTGGAAACAGGCTTTACTAGTGAATTGATATCACAGTGCCCCAGCCTTGTGAGTGACTTCGTTTCCTGGGTCGACCCTAAACTTTACAAGACAGGAGAAAAAAATAGATGACTCAGCAGAGAAGAACACACACACATTTGCCACACTTTCTATTTGTGAGTATGGATGTGGTACTGGGCGATCCCATCTTGACTTACCCCAATAATGGGTTGCAGTACAGAACTGTAAGGCAAAGAAAGCCTGCCTTCACTGTGCCGCTTTTGTAATATTATAGCAACAAAAATAAAACTATAACATCGGTGTCCCCCTCTCTTCCCACCGCCTCCTGTCTCTGTTCTTCTCCACACCTGGACCAATTTTCCCAGCATTGAATCTACAGTATGACCAAACCAGAAATTATGAATGAAATGATATTTTTTAAATCTCTTCAAACTTTTTTTATGAACATTAAATTTCAAAGACTATTGGTCCATAGTTTTAATCTTAAATTGGAAAACGAATAACCACTAAATATAATAGTGGGTGAATATGATTGATTATAGAACTGGGTAGTATATCCAAGCAAATTGACAAAATGATTCTCGGCTTTTTCTCGGTGCAGAGTTATTTAATGGATTTCCACCTCTGTTTTCCCTGGTAATCTCTGCCTTATGTCTAGCTGATTCATAGCTAGACAGAATCTACAAAACTAAAAGAAGAATAATCAACTGGAGTGGTAAGTAAGCCCCCTGGGTCTTTTCAGCTCCTGATTGGCTATTAAATTAATTGTGAATTTTATTTCTAAAGAGTTCTTGAAGCTGACAATGTGCTTTCTTGGTTTCTTTTTTTATCTGTTTTCTTGGCTTTATGACAAACTAGATCCTGGATGATGGTATATGTGTTGAATCTGCTGTTTAAAACTTGAATTTCCTATGTGTCATCCATTGTCATCACCATAATTAATAAAATTGTCTTTAGTTATAAACAATCTGATACATTTCTGATTCAAAGTGAGGAGAGGAGGCCAGAAAGTAGTACAAAAGTAGTACTTTCTGAAGGTAATTTAAAAAAAACAATCACTCTACAAATGACAAAAGCCTAACACTTAAGACTGAAATACTGGAGGCTCAATATCAGTCCAAGTAAGAAAGGCAATAAATACAATTCTAATCACAACCATTATTTAATGGCCTGAGAAGCACTGCCCAACCCAATGATGAAAAATAACACCATCATTACTGTCAAATTTTTTGTCAATTGAGAATGGCACCTCCAAGAGCCAAAAACAACCATCTAACAAAATAAAAACAAAAACCCTCACACCAAGCATAAGAAGCCTTCTTTTGAATTATTGGTCTCAAAATATTACAGGATATTTCTATTGCCCTTGGTTGCCTTCAAGAGTGGAAGATAAGTCCCTACTGCTGAAGACATTGCATTTTGGACATAGGTCACAGAGACCCCTGAGCTGGATCTGATCTGAATGCCCCCTCAGTGAGGACTAACTTTTGTGGTACCAGAAGATACCATTTGCAGAGAAATAACCAATTGTCTTACTCAGCTATGCCACCTATGAACCACAACAACGACCTGCATGGCATAATAACTCTCAGGCTGCAGTAGTGCTATGCACACCTTGTTGGTAATAAATGGCTCTCTAATTAAATTTAAGACAAGAGACAAATCATATTTAGTGCTGGAGACCTAGCTGACTACCCAGGGCTACTGAAATCGTGGATCTTGCTGGAGAACCTACAACCAGCACTTTACTAAACCAGTATTATTCCTAGCTTCATTCTAAACATTTGACCTTATATCAGATAAGTGTAGCCCTCACTCCTTATCCAGAAAACTTCTTTTTTGTAACAGACAAGACCATTATAAAAACCATAATCAAAATGCAGAGTTGTGCAGCCCATTCACAATAGATAAATCTACAATGCAAACCTTGCACCTAAGCCTCCAGAAACATTGCCAAAGAGAAGGAGAAAGATTGTGAGAGCAAGAGGGTCAGGGAGTTCACCCTGAGACTGAGTCTCCAAGTAATGTCAGAAGCTATAGACATAAAGTTTCAGCAGCATGACTGCCTAAACATGAGCTAGAGAAAGATGATAGCAATAGACATGATGAAGTTGATGAGAGTGGAGGGAGCCCATGAGGCCTCAACCCTAAACAAAGAACTACAGGGAACTAAGGAATGCTGAGAGTGGAAAACATGATCTTCTCTGGAAAGACCATGAATATTGGTTATCCAATAGCAAAAGGTGAGCCCTGAAAACATGCATGCATACATACATACATACATACATACATACATATATATATACATACAACACTACACAGACTGTGAAGATTGTATTTAGGAATATATATGTAAATATGCATATGTATATAACAACATTTCAACAGTTAATAAACAAAGAAGTCATAAATTTAAAAGAAAGCAAAAAGAAGGACATAGGACTGGTTGAAGGGAGGGAAGGGAAGGGAAAAATGGTGTAATTACATTACAACCTCAAAAATAAAAAAAAAAAAAATTTAAAAAGACAAATAAGACAAAAAAAAAAAAAACAGAACAAAACAAAACAAGGAAAGGTTTTATTTTTGCTTATAGTTTGAGGACAATGCATCATGGCAGAGCAATTGAGTCATGAGGAGCTTGAAGCTCACTGGAAGGCTGCTGATCAGCTCATATATTCCTTTTTATTCCATCTAGAATCCCAGCCCATGGAATGTGCAGCTCACTGTGCACAGTGAGTGAGTCTTCCCATATCAATTAGCTAGATGGTGTGCCCAGAGCTTTATTTAACCTAGACAATCATTCACAAATATACACATAGGTTGTCGCTTAGGTGGTTCATGATCCAGTCAAGTTGACAATATGAACCATCACAAGTACATGAGTTAAGAATAAATATGGAGATCAAATATATGTATAGCCTTCATGTACAAAACACATTTTAAAAGTGAAGGGAGAGCCAGGTGTTAATGGCTCATTCCTTTGATCCCAGCACTCCGGAAGCAGAGGCAGGCAGATCTCTGTGAGTTTGAGACCAGCCTTGTCTACAGAGTGAGTTCCAAGACAACTTCCAAAGCAATACAGAAAAACCCTGTCATACAACCCCCCCCCCAAAAAAAAAAACTAAAAACATTGGTTACATGCAGTTTTGTCTGGATTTCTATTTTGATATAAGACAAAAGAAGAAAAAAGAAAAAAAAAAAAAAAAAAAAAAAAAAAAAAAAGGCCGCTGCCTGGGAGAAAATACATACAAACTGTATACCACCGAGTTTTAAAAACCTGAACATTCAGACTTGTTAAGGCTTTTTCAAACGTAACAACTTTCCAGTGGGAAAAAAATTTTTTTTTGATCATAGGCTTCAATAAACCAGATTGGCAAAAAGCAGGAAAATGTTCCCAACAGCCATGAGGGAAATTCAAATTAGATTCATGAGATACCAGTATATAATAATTAGAATAAAAAACCAAGAGTGATCATAAATAAAAGTGTTGTTAATAGCAAACTCTCTTGAATAGCTATTAAAAGAGACTATCGGTTCCTTTAAAACTTAAAACACACCACTGCACATTAGCAACCCGTCACTCTACCCTGCACCGAGAAAGGGGTTGTGGGGTAAGCTATAGTTTGAAGTGTCTCTGCTTACATTTCTTTTGAAACTGAATTCCTGAGGCAGCTGTCAGGAGTGTGGCTTTTAAGGAGGTGGCTAGCATCTTTGTGAAGTAACTCATGGTTGAGATATTTGCTCTTTTTCATTCCTTTCTATTCTTCCATGTAAATTCAGCCAGTCTGTCCACTCTGGATGCTGGAGCTTCAAGATATGCTATACTGGAAGAAGAGACTGGGTCCCTTACCAGAAACCAAACATGACAGTCTCTTGACCTTGATTTTTCTAGCCTTCAGAGATCTGCAGAATAAATGTATTTCTTGTAAAAATGACATGTCTAACATTATGTCACTGCGGCACAAATAAGTTAAAAGCAGCGTATTTATATACAAAGACATATTCATAAGAATTTGCAGTAGCTCCCTTTGTGATTGTCAACATAGGAAAAGAATTTAAATGCTTTTTATGAAGTAAATAGGATCACTCTCAGCACAAACACGGGACCAGCCAAGTAAAAGGGCTACACTACTGATACACACAACAGGAAGGGTGAGTCTCAAAATAAATGAACTGAAAGAAATCAGACAGAAAAGCATATATTACACCAATCTATTTATAGAGAGCTCTGGGTTAAGGGCCCTAATTTGTAGAGCTATCAGATTACGTATCTAGGAATGGGGATGAGTAGGAGAGATAAGGATATAGAAGGAGGAATGAGGTTTCTGGGGTGATGAGTACAATCATTGTTACAGGTGGAGTGAATGTTTCATGGTTGTATATATAACAATCAAATTTCACAGATGAAAGTGTGACATTTTTTCATTAATAATTCCTCAATAAATAAATAAACATGTTTTTTTAAAAAGGAATAGCAGATGAAAAACCTACCTTCAGAGTGACTATTTATTTTCACACTCATGCACACATGCCACAGAGTAGAGATAAATGAAATGTAAAACACACAGAGAAAGTATGAAAAGTAGTCATCTAAATGACAAAATTTCAAAGAGGTCCGTAGGCTGGACCTCAAGACTGTCAATGGTATAAACTTGGCTTATCTCCCACTGCGTTCTGGAAGACAGACGCCTCTCTGCACGCTCCTGATGCTTTCGTTGTTCTTGCCTCTGTGCCTTTTAGCATAGCTACCTTCACCTCAAGTCCTCAAGGTACTCTCTCCCTTGTCAAGGTTATGCCACTTCTCCAATGCCCTCCCTACCTTGGGCACATGCTTCCTAACATGTCTCTCTTCTTTTTAACACAAGTGTTCTCATCTCTTGCACTACATACCTTTCCACTGATACTGACCTTCCAAAACTCACTCTCTCTCTCTCTCTCTCTCTCTCTCTCTCTCTCTGTGTGTGTGTGTGTGTGTGTGTGTGTTTGTGCGCAACGGGTGTTTACTAAATAGATTTTTTTTAAAATTTTAATAACTGTTTTTATGCATAACCTACAAAGAAATAACAATTTCTGGGATAATCATAGTTCTCTACATAGAAATAACAATTTCTGAGATTTACTTATAGGGCTTAAAATACTGCATTGCAAATGGTATGGAAATGATGCAGGGTAAAAATAGTTGCCCATTCAGTGTGACAGCAAAAACAGAGCAAGGGCTGGTTTCACAACCTTACCATTGTGTTAGGTACTGACTTTTATCCTAGACAATTCTTTCACAAATTTTCTCATGTGGTAGGAAAGACAATACAGATGAATAACCTCTCAGAAAAATCACTAGCAAGCAGAGATTGTATGTAAAAGTGAGGAGACCAGCATGTCTCTATGCATCATCCTTGAACATCTGTCTTCATGCATGTGTCTTTGCCTTATTTATTTTGCTCTTTCCTGTCAGTAGACCAATCAACACCTGGGTATGTAATTAAAGCAGTATGTTGAGCACTGGGTGCTTTGCTCTTCATACAGCATAGAGCTAATTCAGAGCCAACTGTAAAAGATTTACTTTTCATTAGGTAGTGCAATTACCAGTCACTCATAGTATTAACCACACCCAAAAAAGTTCTTTGTTATCGAAAGTAAGATAGTTAGTTGGGACAATATTTCAGTGCCTGAAAAGCTCATGTCTTATTTTCTTTATTAGTTCAGTTCTCTCCCCAAGTCGATGTGAGTTGGTATAAATACTATAACAGTGGATCCCCTTAGTCAGTAATATTATAATATTCTGAAGTGTTCTTGAGGCTGCATAGAAAGACCTAAAAGTGCAAACATTTAAATTTTTACTAAAAATACATCCTCATCTCCAGAAGTGAAAGCCTCAGCAAACACAAAATGCCCTTAGTAGCCAAGATAATTGGCTTTACTTTAGTATGCCTTAGATGCCTTGGGTACTTTCAGTGGCCTGTCTGAGCTAATGTTTGTTCTTCTAAAGCTGATAGTAACTAAAGCCAACATAACATTAACTTACTCTGCCTTATTGACTTTAACAGAATTAAGAATTTTTCAGAACAATACTGCCGCATGGAACTCTACCTGTTAGATATGAATCCTTCTCCAAATCAAACACCTTCCTTCACTCATCCTGGCAACAGATACTTGTACCTACCAGCTTCAAGTCACTGCTGCAACAATGAAAGAAATACCCAGACATCCAAGAACTTAACTTGCATTGGTGAGATAAACAGAAAATAAAATTACAATATGACATATGTGATTCATTAAACCATCCAACAAATATACTAAACACCTCAGCGAAAATTAGAAATAAGATTTAGCAGGCAGATATTTAGAGATTTCTTTATTTAACAGAATGATTTAAATTTGTAGGTATTGGTAATTTTCAGCAGTGGAGTGAGATGATAGAGGGACTTGATGAGCATGACAACAGTTTCTTCAGGCTACTAACACAAGTTCTAGGTTTGGGTTTATTTATTATTTATTTATTCGCTTATGCTTAATAGACACCAATAATTTACTAATGTTCTAAGCATCTTTTAATCTATTTGATTTTCAATAACAATCCTAATCTTATGCGTTCTGTCTGTATAGATACAAGAGCAGGGTCACAGAGATATTGAGAGATAACTTTAGGACTCTAACCCAGGCAATCTAGTTTAAGAGTTGTGTTTCTAAACATTGGTCTAGGATACCTCTCACACATGACTGAGAGATCTTATTTGAAAAAAATGTAAAGAACCGTTGTCTCCAAAAAAAAAAAAAAAAAAATCAATCTAAAGTATATAGAGAATGTCTTTCAGTAGGTATAAAAAATAAGTTTAAGAAAGAAGGCTAAGCCAATGACAGGAACATGGAAGTTACCAATTTACTGACACAATGAAAGGTTAATGATCTCATTCATGGTCCCCAAACACTAATCCACCTATCTTTTGGGGTACATGTTCAAACTTACAGCAGGGCCTTGCAAAATGAAATAATACAGATTTTATGTGAGTTTGTATCCATTTCCTTTCTCCTTTACATAATGATTGTGAATAGTGCACACAAAGAACCCAGCTAAGGCCTCATGAATCACTCTGTGTATGGGACATTTGTAATCTACTAAAGGAATAACTCTTTCTATGAGAGTTAGGGATTTACATACACAGTTAAGAGCCAAGAACTGGGTATTTGTCTTGCTCTCTCTTGAATAGAAGGGTACACTGGGTGTAGAGTACAGCAGACACATCAAGGAATGGGTTAAGGTGCAAATACTAGTGTCTTTCTTACCTACCAGGTAAGCTTGCTGATTGTCATTTACATTTCTAGTAAGAGCTTGCAACTAAATAATTGAAAAGCATAGA
Source organism: Phodopus roborovskii (assembly GCF_943737965.1). NCBI lineage: Eukaryota > Metazoa > Chordata > Mammalia > Rodentia > Cricetidae > Phodopus > Phodopus roborovskii. The sequence goes on along the minus strand of NW_026126418.1, from coordinate 26,243,039 downwards.
AATTTAGGAAACCAGAAAAGATTTGTTATAGCCAAAGCAGAGTGTGTTACATGACCTAGACATTACAACTATATAATGTAAATAATCTGTTTTATAACCAAAATTTAAATATACATATGACTGGGATAGCAATTGAGATAGAGAGATAGTTGTTTTGAAGGGCAAAATTTTTATTTTTCAAAATAAGAAGTCAAGAGACAATGCCTGACACTAGAAGAAAAGTATTACCACATTATTTTTTTTGTTCATTATAATTAATATCAAACAAACCAATAATAATGGAAAGTGCTGGCTTTCTGTAATAAGAAAGGAAGCATTGGAGAATAACGCTGCTCATAATATGATCTGTGGTGAAATTGAACTGTACTCAACTGTGTGTACAGGTGATTTTTATTTGAAAGCCAAATGAAGTATAAGCTTGCGGGAAGGGAATGAAATGAAAACTGTAAATAACATTTGCATTGCAAAGCCCAAATATGACCTCCTAGAAGATGGGCTCGAAAGATCCAACCACAGACAGAAAGTTACAACAACCAGAAACAGAGTTGCAAGTGAAAGAAAAAAAAAAAAAAGGCTTTTCTTTAAGGATTAGATTATTAGCATGAGTAAAAATAATAAATCCTGTCTATAATTGCTCATTATGGTAAAAACTTAAATTATCAAAGATAAAGAAAAGTTTCTAGAGCATTCCAAAGAGAAAGGGCAGACTGTTAAAAAAATACATTATAATTAGACTGACATCTAACTTCAAAACAATATCCTGAACAATGAGAAAACACATCCACAGTACATAAAAGAAAGGATTCTGGTTTTAGAATATCATGTTTTCCTGTGCTACCATCTAAATGTAAGCGTGAAACTAAGTCACATTTTCCATTCAATAAAAGAATAATGTAACAATTAAAATCTAGCTGGATTTCAGGCAGACACATGCCATTATAAAGCCAAAAATAATAGCTAATGGATGCTTAAATAAGCATTTCTTTTCATAAAATGAGCAAAATTTGTGGTTGAGGGTTTGGGTCAGCACTTAGCCTACCAGACACACTGAAAAGCTAAAATGAGATGATAAAAAATATAATCTTTTGTAAGATGCACATGCCCTCTCAATCTTTAAATCAAAGTTTAGAACTTTGTCTAAAACTTGGGAGGCTAATATAGGAGGATTGCTCTGAGTTCAGATACACTCTAAGCAATATAATGAGTGCAGAGTCAGCCTCATTTATAGTGTGTATTCATGTATGTGCACAAGCATGTATAGGGATGATTTATATTAATTGTGTAGAACACATGAAGTATATTCCTTAGTTCAAATAGAAGATCCCAGACAAAGGTAAAATAAATTAAAATTTTAGAAAGGCTATTTTTTCAACACCTAAAGCTTCTAAGAGAACTGTATATGGTTGGAAAGAACTGATTCAGGAAAGTTAGAAAGTAAGAAAAAAGTAAACAAAAGTTGATTATGAAGTGTGTGTGTGTGTGTGTGTGTGTGTGTGTGTGTGAGACAGAGAGAGAGAGAGAGAGAGAGGGGAACAGAGAGAGAGAGAGAGAGAGAGAGAGAGAGAGAGAGAGAGGGAATTCCAGATGTTGAATAATTATATGGTGGAAGATAAAAATAAAGAAAATTAACATAATGAGTACCAAATTAAATTCCAAAGGCCTGTAACAAATTAAACTTTGGTAAGGATCTAGAGAACAGAAACTGCCTTGGTTCAGCTGGCATTTTGCACAGCTGTGTAGTCTTCCCTTCTGGGAGCACTAGGTGGCCAGTTCTTCATGATATGAAGGATATGTAGACTTGACGTCTAATAAAACTTTACCAGAATTTCATCTCCAAATAAATTTAGGGGACACACAAAATGACCAGACACACAAGCTGAGAATTTGCATTCAGATGCCCTCTAGGTACCAGTGGTAAACTGTACAGGATAATGGTGGAAGATGCAGATGACAAGACATCATTATCCCTAGAAGAATCAGTGCAAAACAATGCCAATATCCCTAATGTAAGAATTTGGATTCCTTATTTACTGCTGTAGCGTTAGAGGTTTAGTGTCCTGAGAACAAAGGTGTGTCTTAAAAGCCATGTAGAAATGGTAAAAATCATGAGGGAAAATCTATGGTAACTTTTACATAACTTTAAAATATATAGATAGAAAGATAGTATCATATGGTTTACATGGTAAACCATTGTGCACACAGGAGAGAGCAAATGGAAGATGGTAGTATAAAAAAGAAATAAACTAGCCAAACAAAAAAATTTTAGGGGAACTGATGATGATACTGTGTCATGAACTTCAATAACTAACCCCCTAATCTAGCTATGAAGGGAGGTAGGACAAGGAGGGAAGGAGAAGGATAGGCTGGAGGGAAGAGGAAAGAGGGAAGGTGTAGTACAAATTTAAGAGGGCAGACCTGTGGATACTTACATCATTCTCTAACAGTCTGTTGTTTTCAAGTTATGACCTAATTTACACCTACATTAAATTTTCCCTTTCTTAAAGCTACAGAGTTCCCCAAATGCCCACTTATCTGCTTCAATAGTATTTTAGACCCTCATTCGTTGGTTCAAATGGGAAGTCAAGAACTTAAACTAGAGAATGAAGACATTCCCTAGGGCTCAAGTGTTGTTGTATTTAAGAAACACGGAATGTTTGAAGCAAAGACATTATCACAGCCCCCAAATAACTGTTTTGTTGGCTGATTCCACTGGTGAGCTATCTGATCTTTCTGTGAATTACCGTGGCTTTATTCTGTTACTAAATTTCCAAAATACACTTGATATGAGACTAGCTTCTAAATTAGGACAGCATGTTGCCACCCTTCTTATGATAGGGAATTGCATTCTATAATTACTGCTGCAAGTTATGATTTGATAGTAGACATTTTAGATTCCAAAAATAAGTGAATGATTTCATGGAAGGATACCCCATCTCAATCAAGAGCAGGAGAGTAAGAGACACATATGGGAGGGAGAAGAAATTGAAACAGTTTCACAGCAGTGGAGTTTTCTGTATAGTACCATCAGCCTTCAGAGGCAGTAAAGTAAACATTTACAAAAGTGGCAAATGCAACAGGAAGATAGGACAAGCTAAGCATTTGGAAATGATAACAAAAATGGAACAGAAATGAAAAATTAATATAACATTTGCTCAGGTAAATGCTGTGCTCATTTCATTCAGCAGTATTTATTGATTGACTGGCTCTGTGGGAACACAATGGTGAATAAAACATTGCCTTAAAATGGAGAGGCTTGTAGGGAAAACAGGTCAAAACTAATGAAGATTCAATGTGCTAAATGTGCTGATAAGAGGTGAAAATTCTCTGAGAAGACAATGGGGATGTTAATTAATTCTCACTATGGGGATTACATAAAGATTCATGGAATGGCATTTGAAACCCCCCCCACACACACACACAAAGTTAAAGAGTAAATATTGTCTGAGGATAATTGAGAAACAATATTCTTACAATGTATTATTAATTTGTAATTACTGAAGAATATATTTCAGAATTATCTCTAGCTGCTATTAACATTAAAATTATTTTCTAAGATTGCTTATGTGCCAAACTCATCTTATCAGATCTTTTTGATGATAATACACATTTGAGAGATGACTTGATGACTTTCCAATAAACACTAAACCAAGAGTCTTCACCAAATTAGCCTAAAACTTCTTTCCTTTTGAGAATTCGAAAACCTATTTCCCTCGAAATCAAGGATTGGTTCCATTTGAACTGAACAACTCTTAGATCATTACTCCAACATGCACAGTAAACACAGCAGGTTTTAATTAGTGTAACTGGAATATCATACAAGTAACACAACAGTCCAGCAGGAAGTAGTTTGGAAAGAACGACGCCCAAATTCCCAAATATTGTCTATAAATGTTTGTTTTCATTTAAATGGACTTGGTTATATAAAATTAAAAAAAAAAAAGTAACACAACAGTGTTGGTTGAGTTCAGCTTTAAGGAACCACACAAAGTGATCAAACATAAAAAATGTTTATGCAGTGCTTTCCAGGCCAGAAATATTTACTGATTAAATAAGTAAATCATAATACACTGACATAAAAATGTCTGATCTCTTCAACCGAACTGTCTAAATTAATTTAGAATGAGATCAGTCAGTCCACCCGTTTACAAAAATGAATTGATCATTTGCCTGAGTCACTCAAACATCTATCAGATCTTGTAGCTAAAACAATTTTCTAAGTAGATGGAGATGTAACATTCATCATTATGCTGACAACAATCTGAAATAATTACCATTAATGAGTCATCCTGCCAGACTCTAGAACTGGAGGTGAGAAGTCCATCACCTGCACACCCACACACTCACCGGCAGCATCTGGTACCCACACTTTGCTGGTTTAAAAGCTATTTTAATGCATTTTCATTAGCAAACTTAAATGCAAATAACAATGGTAGACAATGTGATAGGCTTCATCACTTGAGAGCAAGGAGAGAAAGGTCACAAAAGCTCTTGTAAGCACAAGGATAAAACAGGACAAAAAGAACCCACTGGCAAAGGTGTGAGCCTATCCTCCCTGTGGACCATTCAACACTAGCTTACCTTACAGAAAATCCTGACCTCCCTTTGAAAGCTTAAACACACCAACTCCAACTGGAAAACATATGTTCAGAGTTCCTGCTCAAACTAGAAAATTGAGTCCTGAGCTGTCATTTGTTTCTAATTGTATTTCCCAGAAAAACATAATTTTAAAGGGAAAAGAATCACTTTATAGAAACCAAACATTTTGCATGCTTTTGTTGTGCCGTTCTTTAAAATGAGAAGGTATATGAAAGCAAACTGGAGCAGCCATTGAAGGAAGGACTTTGAAGGCTGGATGCTGCCTGGATATGGATAATTCCTTAAGAACACAGAAATCCAGCCGAGAAATCAACACAATCACTGACAGGGACCACAGTTCCCTCTGAATGCTAGGAACAGAGGCTTATTTCACCACACATTTAGTAACACACTCAATGCTTTGATATTTTAACAATATATTTATGATGCTATTTATTAATTTATTCAATCACTGTGTTTAGGGGTGTAGTAGGATTATTGTTTTTTCCTTCTGTTGAGAATAAAACAGACAGCCTACTCAAGGCAAGTCAGCCAAGTTTTCACAACACCATGCTAGGGCTTTCCTGCACATTCAGTCCAAGACCACTGGGAATTACTGGAGGAATACAAAGTACAAAATTCAAGGAGACAGTTCTGGAAAATGTGAGAGTAGAAGGGAGTTTGGAAGTTGGGTAGTGTGAACAACAAAAAGACGCTTGCATCTATGGCTTATTATTCCTTCTCTCAAAACACTACCATGACAAATTCAACAAATTCTGTCTGCCAGAGAAAGGGGGCGAGCTGGAGAGAAAGAGATAAAGAGGGAGGGAGAGAAAAAAGAGGGTGAGAGAGAAAGATAGAGCTAGAGAGAGAGAGAGAGAGACTACCAAGCCTGACAAGCTGAATTTGTTCCTCAGGACCAAAATTGTAGGAGAGAACTCACTTACTCAAGTTATCCTCTAACCTTTACACATGACACTGTATATACTGATGTACAAACACTATTGCAAGCACACACACACACACACACACACACACACACACTACATAAAAAAATAAATTTAAACATCAGTTCAATCAACTTGAATTTTATGTGTATACATATACATATTTTATATGACAACATGACATCAATTACTAGATAGAATTTGAAGAACAAATAAGTCAACCAAGTATACTGTTTCATGGTATCTTCATATGTGGAAAGATGAATAATAACGACACCTTATTTTAGAAAAGAAATTGTCATTGAGATAAATCTGATTCGGAGCTGAAATAAGAAAGAAACAGATACATGAAAACATTGAAGTACTGGCCAAGGAGATGAGTCCATGTTTCTGTAATAGCATTTTCTATGCAGGCTTAAGGACCTATGTGTGATTCCCCCCTCCCCCCAAACTCATAGAAACAGTAAGACATGTTGCATGTAGCTATTAGGATAAAGAGACTGGCTGATCTTAGTGGCTTGCTGGTCAGCCAGCAAGGTCGACACAGCGATCTTCCAGTTCAGTGACAGGCTTTAACTCAAGGCAATAAGTCAGAGATTGATGGAGTAATATTTCTGACATCCTTCTCTGGCCTCTGTATAGGCACCCATATCCACATACTCACATACAAGTACCACACACAGATACACACACAAAGGATTGACCAAGTACATCAATATAAATAACATACAACTAGATGGATTACATCTAGAGTGTTTCAGATTAAATATAAAAAATGTAAGCACAAATAATTTTTCCTTTTTTAATTTAAATTTGAAACAAGGTTATTTTACATGTCAATTCCAGTTCCCTCACCTTCCCATCCTTCCCATCACCCCCACCAAACCCCACCCCATTCCCTTTCTGTTACACAGGGAGGGTCAGGCCTTCAATATGGAGTCTTCAAAGTCTGTCATATCACTTGAGGCAGGGCCTAGGCCCTCCCCCCATGTGTCTAGGCTGAGGAAGTATCCCTCTATGTGGAAGGCTCCCAAAGTCCATTCATTTTCTAGGGATAAATGCTGTTCTATTATTAGAGGCCCCATAGACTGCCCAGTCCTCCTAACTGAACACCCACATTCAGGGCATCTAAGTAGGTTCTATGCTGTTTTCCCAGTTATCGGACTGGGGTTCATGAGCCCCACATTGTTCAAGTCAGCTGATTTCTCCAACCTGGTCTTGTCCTCTTTGCTCATCACTCCTCCCTCTCTATAACTGGATTCCAGGAGTTCAGTTAATGTTTAGCTGTGGGAGTCTGCTTCTGCTTTTATCAGCTACTAGATGAAGGCTCTAGGATGGCATATATGGTAATTGTCAATCTCATTATCTTGGAAGGCATTAAAGGTAGCCTGTTCACTATTTCTTAGATTTGGGTTCACCCTTGTAGATCTCTGGGCATTTCCCTAGTGCCAGATTTCTCCTTAAATCTATAATGGTTTCCTCTATTACAATATTTCTTTTCTTGTTCGCTTTTATTTTTTTCCTGTCTCAATCTTCCTGTTCCCTCATGCCCACCTTTCCCCTTGCTCCCCTTCTCTTTCTCCTAACTCCCTCTCCTCTCCTGGGAAAGAGACAAGATCTCCCTAGCAAATAACTAATTTTTACAATGACTTATTTTGAGCTGCTGGAGATGAATCCTGAGGTCTTGCATACATTAGATAAGACAGTTTTCTAGACTGAGCTACATCTCCAACCTTAATTTTAAATATCCCCTTTTCTCAATGCCATTTCAGGATGTCTATGAAACCCTAAGTCTGAAAACCCCAACCTAGAATTCAACCTTCTCACCTAAAATACATTGGGAAAAGTGATCCAGTAATTAGGTCAAGATGAGAATTAAATAAGACAGTCTATTTTCTTTTAAGCATTTGAAGTAATGTTGGGCATATTGTAAGTGACAGGTAAATGAAATTACTATGTTCTAGTTCAATGGACTATAAATGTACTGAAAATCAAAACATTTTCTTGAGTGTTAGCATACATGTCTTCTTTTTAAGTTATTTGTTTTATGTTTCCAGATTATAATATAATTATATAATTTCCTCTTTTCCTTTCTACCTTCCAAACCTTCAGGATTTTCCTTCCTTGCTCTCATTCAAATTCATGACCTCTTTTTACTCATTGTTGCTACAAAGATACATTCGAAAGTATGTGCGCACACACACACACACATACACCTAAGTACATTTGCTCTGTGTTCTCAGGGCTGGTCATTTATAATTTGCTAACCAATTGCTGTGTTCTGCCTTGTGAAAATCTATTATTTTTCCTGCTCTCGGCATTTCTTAGATTCCTTTAGTTCTCTGTCTAGAGTTGAGGCCTTGTTAGCTTTTTCTGGTCCATATTTTAGCCAGAATGTTCCAAGAAAGCTTCCAAAAGAGGTAGGCAACCACCAGTCCTACTTGTCTGTGATGCCTATGAACCACAACAACCCATGGCACAGTAAGGCTTAAGGTGCATACTACATTAAACTAAAGACCTATACAACAAGAGAGGCATCATTCCTGGTACTTGAACTCAAGCTGACTACCCAAGTCTAGTGAAGTCCTGCATCTTTGGGAAGAACCTACAACTGCCACTTTACTAAGCCAGCACAAAGGGAAATTATCTCAATGAATGGAGACCATTAGAGAAAGCCCTACCTAATCAAAATGCAAAGCTGTGGAGACCAGTCCCAGTAGATACATTTACAAACCACTCCCATACCTAAGGCTTAGGGGTCATTTTGGAAGAGGGGTGGAAAAGTTACAAGATCAAGAGGGTCAGGGACTTTGCTGTGAGATGGTGTTCCCTAGAAATAAGAACCTGTACCTATAAGATCTTATCAGCACAGGATAGCATCAAGGGTTCTTAATTCCTCTCAAGATGTCCCAATGTATAACATTAAGTTTATACTAAACTGTCATTCTTGCCCAAAAGCATTGTATATAGAGTTCTCAACATGTCTGCTACAGGCTGCTATTCTGGTCTATTTTCAAGTTTAATATGTTTTAGTTGTGTGAGCTGTTGTATTCAACACTTGTAAGAAGAAATTGGACCAGATTTACACTTGGAAGGTTGATTATTCTAAGTATTTGAATTTTGTCCAGTTTTATCCCCTTGTCTGTAAAATGTGCTGGCAAGAAAAGAAAAGGTACATGAAACTATTGCTTGTTATCATAAGACACATTTTCCTACTGTACCCATGGAATGGTATCATTTTTACATAGGGACGTAGTACTAAACTAATGATAGCATAATTTTAATTATCAAATAGTCTCCAGGAAAGAAAAAATAATGGCAAGGCCAAATGAAAGGAAACAGACCTGAGAATGCTGTTTTATGAAAATGGCATAACATTATCTGGGCCTTCAACAGATAATTATGGGTGTCAAAGTCAATTACAGAACAACAAATCTATGAACTATGACAACCTCCAAAGATCTTAGCCATGAAGCTCTTTGTGGTACCCTGCTCTCAAGCACCCTGGAACCACCTCCAGGGAAAAGGGAGCCTTACTCTCAGGGTTCAAACTACAGTATGAAAAGGAGCTAAGAAGCATTGTGTTATTATTGTTGTTTTATCAAAGACTATGAGTAAGTTCCTCTACACTGGAATACACCTATGAGTACCTTTTACTTATATTAGAAAGAGAAAGTTACACAATCATGGAGTTGAATGAGACCTTCAAAATATGCTATTAGAACATTCAGAGCTGAGAACTTGGACAAAGTCATAAGACAACCACTTGACTTAAAATAACTGTGCTGTTGGGACTGTTGGATTTAGTCTGCCTTCCTGAAACCCCTGGATCTTCTTCTATGGTGTTTTACAGAAGATTTCAAATCCTTTCCCCACTCAGCACCCCATTACTGTGTGAAGATACCAATTCTAGAGGGGAATCACCCTTCACCTCCAGAATGTTTTGGTTGATGTACATGGAATATTGAGCTTAGGAACCAAAGGGGTCAAGAACACCAGGAGAACAACAGAATCAACTGAGCAGGGCTTGTATAGGCTTCCAGAGACTGAAGTGGTAGTGGGTCTAAGAGCCTGCTTGGGTCTGTACTTAAAACTCTATAGATAAGTTGAGGTTGTCCAGCTTGGTGCTCTTATGGAACCCCTAACAGTGGGAATGGATCTCTCCCTGACTCTTTTGCATGACCATGGAACACTTTCTTTCCTTGGGTTGCCTTGGCATGTCTTGACATGAAGGTTTAGTTGGGAGGCCTGCTCTTTTCTGAAGGAAAGTGGAAGGGTGGATCTCGGGGTGTCAAAAGGAGTGGGAGGGAGTAAGGAGGAGTGAAGGGTAGAGAAATTGTCATCAGGATGTACTGTATGAAAGAATAAATAAAAATTAATATAATAATTATTAATAATAATACAACATGGTTGCAGGGTGGAGATAACCAACTAGTATATGACCATTTGAACTTCCATAGCTTAGAAATTTTCATCTTATTTCACTGGTAGATATTTCTTCAGAACAGAGATTTTTCTTATCTATTAACATTAGAAAAGGATGTGTGCATGCTAGAGACACAGCTCAGAAGTGGAGCCCTGCCTCAACAAGTACAAGGTACCAAGTTCCATCCCTAAGTCAGGAAGAAAGAAAGTAGGGAATGGAAGTAGACAGCTGGAGAGAGAGAAAAGAATGGGGATGGGGAGGGAAAGACATGGAGGGAAAGCAAGAGGAGAGGTATATGGAACTCAGTCTAATTACAAATCAAGGGATATCTGTAAACATACAAGCTTGGTAAAGGTAAGGAAATATTTTCTATTCAAGCCTTTAGAGGACATTTGGCTCTTTCATCAGTCCTGAATCCACTATTTTGAGGTAATAAATGCCTATTATTACATGACACTCCCCTAGTTGTCTCTAATTAGTAGCAGCCTCACCATCTCATTTTAGATTGGTCTTGGTTACCTTTTTGCTACTTTAGCAAACATGAACTCATTAACTAAGAAAGACTGACTGTGAATCATTATTTCCAAGGTTTTGATCACATTTCTAGTCCTGTTACCATGGACCTGTACTTCACAGTATGTTAGAGAAAGAACATTTGAAAAGAAGGTCTGTGTATCACTGAGGGGCCAGAAAGCACTGACAGAGGAAAAGTTTGTACTCCAATACCCCCCCCCACCAAATGGTATTCCCCTAAAACTTTCTTTGCGTAGGCCAAAACATCTAAAGGGTTCTTATCCTGACATGCCATGAACCTCAATGCATAAATCTTTGGAGGACTTTAGAGAAAAAGCATAACAGGATTAGTATATTTGTAATTATCAATCTCATTTTAATGCTTACTATGGAAGAAGATACCAGAATTAGCCCTGAACTTAAAATTCCAAATGAAGCTCATTCTGCGGGAACAGCAAAATCACAGGTACAAGCTATTCCTTTTGTAGAATGCTAAATATCAGAAGATAGAGCCAAAGTGAAAAACAGGAGTGAATATCAGAGCAGAAGCTCACTTCTCCCATCTCTCTTAATTATGCTCTAGCTACTAACGTGGAAAATGTATTACTAATGAAGAGTATGAAATTGTGCAAAAGAGAAAAATGCAGATGCCCAGACAAAGACACACATACAACCTTACATTCAAACCTACAGGTCGATCACCAACCACTGAAGTCCAGCAAAGTGTTTTCTTTTGCTGGGACCACCACAGAAAAATGCTACAAACTGGGAAGTATAACCAGTGAAATTTATAGTGTCTTGTGAAGATTTCAACAAGGTATCAACAAGACAGTTCCTTCATAGGCTCTGAGGGCTAACCCATCCTCATCTTTTTGCTAGCTTCCTATTGTTTGTTGACAATTTTTTGTATTCCGTAGGGATAAAAGCTTTGCCCCAATCTCTGCCTGCATCTTCACATCTTGGTAACACCATCTCTCCAAATTTAATTTTTCAGAAGGCATTGGTTATAATGGGCAATGGACTACAAAGCCACCCTACTCCAGTATAGCTTCATTTTAACTGTTCTTCAATGACCCTTTTATGAAATAAGACCACATTTTCAATCATTTAGAGCTAGGATAGGAGGAAGCACAGTTCAATCTACAATAATTCTAAAATCATCTTTGAGTATATACTGTGTTTCAGAATTGTGGCTACTAAACATGAAGAAAAAAAAAGTGTGCCTCGATTTCTACTCACAAAGAATTTTCTTGGATTGTCATGTGAAGCAATGACTGAAAAGTTAACATTTAATTTCTATGATACTGATACTAGATATGGCATGTGATTTTGATAAGGAGTGATCATGGAACAGATTGAATATGTCATAGATGGACACTAGCAAACTTGCTTTAAGTGGATACTAAGGAAAACATTGCCTTAAAAAGCTATTTGTATTCCCAGAATCCACAGAGGTTCATAACACTGACAAATAGAAACAACCCAAAATTCACCAACACATGAATGGATAAGCAAAATGTATTTTATAAATTCAAAGGGAAATTGTTCAGGCTTAAAGAAGAGGAAGACCTGTCAAATGCTATGACATTGACGAGTCTTGAGAGTATTAGTCTAACAGAAAGAATCTAGTCAGCAAAAGATAAATACTGTCTGGTTCTGATGCCATGACTGCCCTGGAATGTCAAATCTATACAACGATTATGAGGAGCAGGGAAAAGTAAAATATATCCATTAACACACACAGGGTTTTGGTTTTGAAAGAACTCCAGAATGAACTCATTCTGGAGGGGCATGTGCTTCCAAGAAATATGAACACACTTAACACAACTGAGATATATTTAATGGCTAAACTGGTAAGTTTCATTACATATTTTTCTTACAAAATAATAGACTAATCAGAACACTGAATTGGTAAAATTTGAGAACAGATGCAGCATGGCTAAAGGAAGAGCTACCCAGTGGAAACAAGACTGATGCTCTGAGCAGGAGGAGAAAATAATAACAGAAAGCAGGAAAAGCAAACAGAAGCAAAAAATAGAAAATAATTACATCTGACACATGCAATTGGGATCTCCGAAATTTCAGAGCAATATTTGGGGATTCCAAAACAAACAACTACAACCCACAGTTAAAACTTAAATACTTAGAAGCCAATGAATGCTCATGAAAAAGAAAGCAATTAACTAAAACTTTAAGAAATAATAAAATCAAAGACAAAACTTGATAAAAACAAGGCTGACAGCAAAAAAGGACTTCTCATTAAAAATGGTGAGGCTAGAGATTAAGCACCCATAGGAAATAGAGCACACAGCTCAGCTAGAATCTTTTTTCACTCAAGCATGAAAAGGAACATGCACAGTAAAAATAGAAAATATGAATTGAAGTAGAGGGACAAGGGCTGAAGAGATGGCCCAGCAATTAAGAGCACTTACTGCTTTTCTAGAGAACCAGAGTTTGATTTATAGTATACACATGTGGTTGTTCACAACCACCTATAATTTCAGTTCCAGGGTCTCTGATGCCTTCTTCTGGCTCCCATAGGAACCTGCACTCTTGTGCACATACCTACATGCAGAGATATACATATGCCTTAATAAAAATAAATTTGCAAAGAAATTTTGAAAAAGAAGACAAAATTTGATATGTATACCTGTTACAACTACTCTGACAGTTGAGTTAAGATTACAGGAGACCAGGATTCTGAGTTCAGCCAACATTGTCTCAAAACCAACCAACCAACCAACCAAACAAACAAACTAAAAACAGTACAGGTACAGTTTCATTGTATATAAATCATTAAGCAATGAAATTTTGAACTCAAAAGTTATCTTTGTATAGAACCCATGTCAATTTCATGATAATCAGATATATCTAATAATTAGAAAATATGCTAATAAAATGTAGTGATGGCAAATAATTTTCTCTATTTAATTTAGAAAGTATTATCTTTGTAAGAGTAACAAACATAATTATTCAACAGGTTATGAAAAACAAAGATTGAGGAATAGTAAGAGCTTCAGAAAAAACCCTCTCAAGTTCATCCTACACATGATTGAAAAACTAGTAAAAATAATTAAAACAGTGAAAAAATTTAAATACATAAGTTGTAAAGAGTCCACAATTTAGGTTTAGTATTCACAGTCATGTCCATGCTGTTCATACATATTTTATGGTGAGAGAAGATATCAACAGCTAATACTTTGAATTAGTTCAATGAACAGAAATGGTGGGACAGGAAATAAAGGAATTCAAGCTTGCAGTAGAAAAGGAAAGCCATTAATGACAGTGTACATAGAAACAACAAAGGATAATGTCACCAGATCTAATGATGCTGTGATATCTCCAGTGGTCCTTAGCAGCCTGATTATAGCCAGCAAGAGAGAAAGATCTAAGGATGGAGGGGGAAATGATTGTGACATTATACATTGAAGATTATATACAGAAGAACTATATAGTGTATGAGATCAGGAATTAGACTAGAATTTGAATATCTGTCTTTTCTTTTTTTATTATATTTTATTATTTTGTGTATGTCTATGTACCACAAGTCTACTGTGACCACAGAGACTAGAAGAGGGCAGTGGACTGCATTAGGGCTGGAGCGTTAGATGATTGGGAGCCACCAGGGATCAAAGGCAGCTAGTCTGCAAGGGCAGCCAGGGCTCTTCAACATGGAGCCATTGCTCCAGGCCCCCTAATTTTCTTTAATGATTCTTTTCATCTCTTTGTTACAAGTTTTCTCAGATGTAAAATAGAACAACAATCCCTGCCTCATGTGAAGCGTTTCAAGTATGACAATGCATATTGTGATGATTTGAAGGAGAATAGCCTCATAGGCTCATATGTTTGAACACTTGGTCCTTCCAATTGGTTGAACTGTTTTGGGAAAGGACTAGGAGATGTGGTGATGGGGGATGTCCTTCTGTATATATGCTTCTTTTATTGGTTGATGAATAAAACATTGTTTAGTCAATAGCCAGTAGAGGCAGGAAGATAAGTAGAGAGAGCTAGGAGATAAGGAGAATTCTAGGAAAGGTAGGCAGAGAGAGATCGCAGGGACACCACATAGAGATCAGGAGGCTAGGACATACCATGTGTTCTCCCATAAGACAAGACCATGTGAAAATACATAGATTTATAGAAATGGGCTAATAATTAAGACAGACTGGGAAGTCCTAGCCATTGGCCAACAGTTTTATAACAAATATAGCATCCATGTGTTTATTTGGGGGCTAAGAAGGGTGGCAGTACCTGGCAGGACAAATTCCAGCAACAGTGTGGCCTTGTTGGAGATGTGTCACTGATAATAGGCTTTAATGTTTCAAAAGCCCATGCCAGGCTGGTCTCTCTACCTCTACTTTTCAAATAATATGCATCCTCTGTTGTAGTACCATACCCACCTGCCTGCTGCCATGCTCCCTATTGTGATGGTCATGGACCATGCTCCCCCACACACACACACACACTGAAACTGCAAGCAAGGTCACAATAAAATGTTTTCTTTTATAAGTTGCCTTGGTCATGATGTTTCCTTATAGCAATAGAACATTAACCAAGACTCATAAAATGGGTAGATTTCATAAATGCTTAGTGAATTGCAATTTAATTCTTACTGTATGAGATAGTTGAGGGAAATTGAAATGGTTGAGAAGATCAAGATCTTGATGAGTTAAAAATGTGATTAGCAAAAGTGAGGGGATTTTAAGAATCTAAAGTTGGGCAGAGTCTATGATTATAAGGAAAAAAATGGTTATGGATGTGGCTCAAGACTTAGAGTAGCTCGCATTCAAAAAGTTGGTGGTCTCAGCCATTGAGGGAATGCCAGGGCTTCTTGACTGCTGGAAAGAACTCAGAGGAGCCCGTTGAATATTTGTAATTCTCACTGGTGTAAGCATGAATAAAAAACTTGCCTCTATCATAGAAAGCCTTAAGTTACATTTAAATATCTGTTGAAATATATCAATTTAACTCTTATTATTTACTAAACAGTGAAAACACCAGTGGAGATTGGCAGGTTTTTCTGCCCTTGTAAACCCCAATGGATCAAGCTGTGCCATTTCCCATGCACAATACATTAACCAAGGTCCATTAAACAAGAAGCCAAGAAACACCACCTGATGCAATAGCAGTTTTCATTTTGAATTGTATTATAAACAATATTCCATTTGGCTAATTTACAAAATCAAAGCATAATTATTCTACCGTAGTTTCTGAAGAACAAATTAGTTGAAATCTCTAGCAGATTTGCAGAAATTGGTTGTATAACATAGTATTTTATCAGATAAACGATTTAAGCTGACATGGCTCAGTGAAGTTAATGTGATGCATTTGAAAATAATTCACAGGTATTTTTAATCAAAAGAAAATATAAAGACGATAAGTAGGCAGGATTTAAAATGTACTAATATTAATGTGCATAAACCTAGCACTTTCATGTTTTAGTGACATACAGGTTCAGAAAATGCCTACAGAGAAAAGTGGGGAGCCTGAGGCACACCATATAAAAAAGACACAGTCACTATTTTTTTTTTGATAATTTTTTATTTAAATTTGAAACAAGCATGTTTTACATGTCAAACCCAGTTCCCTCACCATCTCCTCCTCCTCTGTCCCCCTTTCTGCTACCCAGGGAGGGTGAGGCCTTCCAAGGGGAATCTTCAAAGTCTGTCATTTCATTTGGAGCAGAACTCAGGCCCTCCCCCATGTGTCTAGGCTGAGAAAGTATCCCTCTATGTGGAATGGACTCCCAACATCCATTCATATACTAGGGATAAATACTTATCCACTACCAGAGGCTCCATAGACTGCCCAGTCCTCTTAATTAACACCCACATTCAGGGGGTCTTGGTTGGGACTATGCTGCTTTCCCAGATTTCAGTCTGGGGTCCATGACCTCCCCCTTTTTTCAGGTCAGCTGTTTCTGTGGGTTTCTCCAGCATTTCAGCATTTAGAACCTATAAAACACAACCAAGGCTCAAACACAATTATAGAAATATAAATATCTAATTCTAAAATAATATGAAGATAATGCCCACATAATCTAAGTATTAAACAAGTTTAGAAAATTAATGTAACATAGGTAAATACACTGAAATATTGTTAACTTGACAAAGATGATTTTTAATTTGAATCTGGGTACTGAATAGCCATGTAAGTTACTTATTTAATAATCTGAGCCTCAAATGTGACCATGGTTAATAAAGACATTTTAAGAATAAAAATAGTTAGCAAGGTTCATTTTTTCTAAAAATCACAACAGTAAGCCAGGCTTGGTGATATATGTCTATAATCCTAACACTTGGTCTGCTAAGTTGGGAGGATCATGAGTTGGAAGCCAACCTGACTTAGATAGCAAGAACTCATCTTTAAAAAAAAAAATCTCACCAAAGGTAGAACTTTCCACTGATGCTAAAATCCCTGTGACGGACTTCAACTGTTACTATTCTAACTTTTCTTTCAAATATTAACAGATCTGTTGTGGACAATGTGTTTTTTCCACACATAAGAAAAACCATCCATGTCTGCAATAGGCAAGGTTGAATAGTTAAAGAAAGCAGGGTTCTCATGTTGTAATTTGGGTTATGTAAACGCAAGAGGTTACATCCTGAAAGGTTATGACACAGTTGGGTCACTCTCATTACAGAGGCATTACCATAGATGAGGGCAATCTGTAGACTAGCCAACTCTACTCTAGGGAACTGAAATAGTCCAATAGTTTCTGTAAAAATAAGGCTAAACAATTTGAGTTTGGAAGCACTGTTAATTTATTTAGGAGAACTATTTAATCTTTAGAAATGAAATATTAAATCAGAGTTTTCTGCACTGTTACTTATTTCTATAGAGCAATAAAAATTTTATTCACATGTCCTGAATGAGTCTGCATCAATCACTAAAAGACAATCAATCAAATTTATCTTTCAAAGTAAAATGCCAAATGCATTAAAATTCAAGGAAGCCAATTTGGGGCAATTGAATATAATTAATAAAGTTCACCAGAAAGAGGCCTACTATATTCACGAAAATATGAAAAAGTGACCTTGAAAATACCACAGATTAAAAACTAGATTTAGGATGTGAACTTCTTACTACAAAAAGACTGGAAGGAAGGTATCCAGGGAGCCACGAGGGAATGGTGAGTAAGTAACCAAGTGCTTGGTATGCATGAGAGTGTGCATGCAACCATCTACGATTAAAACAATAGTCAAGTTTATACAAAAGAGCTATAACTCTTCCTTGTTTCCTCCTTCCTACACTTCATGATCTTCAGAAACAATTTCCTCATCTTTGCTCTTTCCATGTAATAAGGGTGTAGATATTAATGGGATTCTATTTTAATTATTGAAATTTTACAGGAATCCCCAGTTAAGAAGACTAAGCCCTAGAGACACAGTGTCAAACTGATTCATTGTCTGACCTCACATGTTAATGAAGAAGGAGACTGGTCCATGCCACTGGCTCTCGTAGGGAGGGACTGAGCTAAGAGCACCCAGTTCCATTCCTGAGCCCACTGATGGTCATGCAAGCAGCTCCAGTCACACTTCCTTTGAAGCTCTACAGGATTAGTCTTCTTAAGAGCAATTAAATATGACAAATAAATATGATCTACTAACACCTTCAACTAGTTCTAGTCCAGGGAACACAATGTTAAAGTTGCTCACAGAGGTTATTGCCAGTTTAATCAATGCTTTTGAATGCACAGTCTTCAGAGAAGTGTGGTTAGCAAAAGTATGCACCATGATTCCAAAAATGAGCACACTGGCTTGCCTCCATTCTTCCAACAATACTAATTGAAGCTCTCAAATAGTGACCTCAGTAATGGCATGCATGAGTAAGAGTATGGCAAATTTACACTCACACACAACAAACAAAGAACTCTGAAAAGACAAGGTAGAGGGGAATGAATGGCAAAAGTTGGGTTTTGAGACTATAGGGGCTCAATAGAGACAGAGTTTATTTCCACTCCTCTTTCATTCCATCACTCTAGTTTACCTCCAGGGTCTTCCTCCTGCCTTCCCATATCTGACTGATCTCTTTCTTGCCCAGCCTAGTTTCTAGCACAGTCTCCAAACTTTGGACCTCCTGTTTTCATGTTTATGCACTCATGGTGGTCTCCGGAGTGGCCTCCTAAGCTATCAGTGTTTTGTTCCTAGAAGTGTGTACTCTTAGTGCACAATCAGAGAACTATGCTGCATTCCCAGATAAGCTATCTGCCTTCCAAACAGCAGGCTAGCCTTTCAGCTTTCCTCAGCAATTCTTTCTCTCTTTTCCTGTGTCCACAATCCCAGCCTTCCACTATTCTCCATGAATAGACCCAATTCAACCCTATTTCTCAATCTTGGCAGCCACTGCCTAAAAACATGGAGTGAAAATCAGGGTCTGAAAGCAAGAACACCTTCAAGACTCAGTTTCCACACATACTTCCTTAACTGTTTCTCTTGTATTCATCTACTCAAGCCTGGCTTTCACCACATGCTTACCTGCCTCCAAGATTCCTTTCTCCAGCCATTTTTAATTCCTTTTATCTTCAATTGCTAGCTCTTCTCCATTGTACTTGGCAATGTCTACATCTTTGTCCTTGTAAACAATCAATTCAGAACTATGTGCTCCTCTACCCAATAATTATTTATTATGATTATAGGGTCTCCCTGCATAATATATGTAAAACATGAAGACATGTATTTAAATAAAATTTCCTTCAATGTTATAGTCCATAAGTGATCATTTTGGCCAACCCCCTAGTACATTAACACATACCATTTATTTGACTGTCTTGTTGCTTGATTTTGTTATTAATTTTTAACATAATTTAAATGCTGATCATTTTCAATTTTATTCTATCAGGAACATTATGCTCAGCACCAATATTTTTTAGAACCCTTTTATGGCTGTGTATTACACAGTATATTGCTATAGTGACAAGGTTTAATGCCAAAAGTGTAGTATTAAAATAACATTTCATAGTACTTGTCAGTGTAGTGGATAAATATCAGGAATTAAATCTGAATTATTTTGATTATTGGTAAGTTGGATATCTTTACATGTGTTTTCATGCTGTTTTATTTATACTTTATGAAGTATCATGCATTCATATCAACTGCATTAGTCTTTTTTATACACATTCAAATTACTGTCTCACTTTCAAGAGTACTTTAATTTGGGTGTTATTGTGCAGACAATTATTTTCAATTTAAATCATCAGCATTTCATTTAGACTCATTTTCTTGCTTTTGTGCATTATAAGCACTTCTTCCAAAATTTTTTCACATGATTTTGTTCTTCAGACATTTGATTGTATCTTTCTTGTGTATTTTTCTTAGAATATAATATGAAGTAAAAGTCAACTTAATGTTTTTACAATGGTACTGAAGCCAAAATGTTTATGAAGCCCTCGTGTCTCCTCTGGTTAAGATGTCATCTTTCCCATATTCTCTTCTGGTGCATCCCTGACCCCAGCAGCTTTGTCCCTGACTCCAGCAGGTTGTTTCCCATCTGAGGGGTGTTAGCACTTGCAGTGGGAGGAGAGTAGAGAGCAGGCATGCTACCTCTTGCTCCATGGACAATGGCTGTGTTTCTCCAGGCTCTTCTCCACATATACAGGCAGACCATGCTTTTAGAGATATTTGAGATATTTCTTAGACATCTGATCCTTGGGATCTGCAGCTCCACCTCTCTCCTCATGTGCCCAGAGGCACAGCAGCTGTCTCTGGTGACTCCTCAGCCTCTTCTCAAGTGGGCAGACCATCATCTGATTTAAACAGTCATTTAATTTCAGTTCTCCTGTTAGAAACAAAGTAAGTCCTATTCATTTATGTATGTGTCCTTTCTCTCTCAGGGATGCAATTTAATGACTGTGACATCTATAAAGAACTTAAACTATATTTTCTTTTTAAAAATAATTCTAGTGTCTATCTGGGGAAGATACTTTCTAAGCAAAATTTAAAGTTCTGTCTCATTTTCATTTTATTTTAATAATGTGATTATAGCTATATTTACATAAGGAAATGAATATAGATTCAAAGTAGAAGGTGGAAAATAACCAAAATTAAATAATGATAATGCCTTCTATATAAGGAATATGCTGTATCTTTAAATGCATATAGTAGACATACTACTAAAGAAGCATAATTTGCTATAATCCTGCCAAAAATCTCTGTGACAATATCTACTAAAATTACATATGTGAATTCTTTTGCTACCAAGCAATTCTACTTCTGTGTAAATACCCAACAGAAATATGTGACTAAATTCTCAAAAAGGCATGCACAAGAATGTTCCCAGCAGCTATGTTTATAATATTCTCACTCAGATGCAACTCATGTATCTCCTAAAAGCAAAAAGCACAAATTGTTTTATAGTCATGTAATAATGTAACATCACAATGGAAAAGAAAGCCAGTCTAGAAAATGACGCAGATAAATGCTGAGTACAAGAAGCCAAGCACAAAAAAAAGTGCTGCATGATTGAATTTACATAAAATTAAAAAAAACGAGTAGAAGTCATTGATGCCCAAAGAAATCACAATGACAATTTCAGGATTGCGAATGGAAATGGGAAGGAGGAGGGGGTGACTTGGATATTCTCTTGATGACAGCAAGAATAGCTGAGCAGAAACCTTAGAGGTCCTGTTGTCCTTAACTCTTCTGCAATAAGTCCATAGTTGTGCATCTACCTCCATGCCCAGCACTTTTCTTAAGGTAGAGATTCAGCTCAAACTTTCATGCTTGTACAGAAGATGTTTTACAACTGACCCATCTCCCCAGCCCCTGTGAGATAGATTTTTGGTTTTAAATGTTTAAAGCACAACCAGGCATAGTGGTACAAGCTGGGCAGAAGGTACACACCTTTAACCCCAGCACTCTGGAGCCAGAGGTACTAAAAATTTTGAGTTCATGGCCATCCTGGTCTGCCAAAGCAAGTCCCAGGATAGCCAGGACTACACATAGAAACTCTGTCTCAAAAAACCAAAACCAAAACACAAACAAATAGAAGTTTAAGGTATTTGCATATGTAATGTTACAGAATCATAGAATGATGTATGAATTATACTTCTAGATTAAACAAAGTGGTTGCTTAACATAAAAAGAGAATCTGTATGCATAAGGCAAGATATATGCATATATTTATAAATACATATTCATGTATAATACATATTCATGCAATACACACACACACACACACACACACACACACACACACACACATATATATATATATATATATATATATATATATATATTACATCAAGGAGAAAGAAGGATTGTTACCTATTTCCCCACAAGTGTGTACCACTTTTACGGTAAAAACTATTAATTAAACATCCAAGGGAGTATTTATATTAACTTTCATTAAAGCTATAATTTAAAAATTAATTACATCTTACAGTTTTGCTTCTTAGCTAGAAATATGATATTTCTAGCCATTTATTTAACTCTTCTTTCATACTCCTCCCCTAACCCCCATCAAGCTTTTTAACTTTTATGAGAACTGTAACTCTCAAGATTCTGTATTATTGCGTTTGTGAATAAAATTGTTTAATATTTAATTTTCTCAACAGATAAATCTAACCTTTTCTCTGCCTCCTTATTCCCTACTCATTTCTAACCTGTTCAACCTTAATGAAGCTGTTCTGGCAGAGATTATCAGTTGTGGAGCAAAACAGATGGCTGCCTTTTATCAGCATGACACTTCTAGACAGTTATTAATTCATTAATCACACAAATATTGTGGCTCCCTTAATAAACGCTACACACAGTGCCTCACACTATAGGTTCAAAGGTAAACACAAGTCCTGACCTCCCATCATTTGTACTTAATGCAGCAAGCAGTCAATCATGCTGACAACACACTCTGATGTGCTGAAGCTAAGAAAATTGCCCTGTTTCCTGGATATACAGCAGAGAGGCATCTGTCCAGACTTAGATTGTCAGGAACTACTTCCCAGAACAGATGCTGTAATTTAAACAAACTTATACAAGGTCAAGGTGAGAATGAAGAACATTTTAGACATGGATAAAACTCTCTCATCATCTTTTGAAGGTCGACAAGACAGTGAACCGCATGTTTAATGAATGCTAGTAATCCAATACAGCTGAATCACAGAAAGTGGGGTAGAGTGCAATCAGAAGTAGAAGACAGACAGGAGGGCCTCTATCCCTAGGGTACATGGAGATCAGGAGCAAGCCACTGCTAGAAGAAAAGACTACAGAATCTGGGCACAGACAAGAATTTTAGGATGAAATTAGATAGCTCTGGAAACAAGGGAAGAATTAACAAACTGAACTCTCAAATTAAAAAAGCAGAGATCCAGGAAGGAAAGTAAGGCTTCAAACCTAGCAAGAGTGATCTGTGTCTTTGTCTACCCCAATGAGGCACACTAGAGGTGGATTTTGAAAGAATAGGCAATGGTGTGATGGTGAGTTCAGTTTGAGATGTACAAGCTGTGGAAGGCAGTAGGAGGAAGTAGGAGGCAGTGGCATATAAAAGACTAACTTTCAAGAAACTTATCTATGGAGGAGCTAAACTGGAGAAAAGAGCACATGGCAAGTGACCCATGAAGTGCTAGATGTAAAGAAGCAAGGGAAGACAGCACTCAGAGCCAGAACTTTGAACCAAAGGAGGGACATCTCTAGAAATGGAAGGAGGCAAGTGAAGAGGGAGAATTGGAGAAATAAACATAAGAGTGGAGGGAGTGCACAGACAGTTCTATGTAACTAGCCCCTATGAATTGTCTTTACTGAGACAAGTGTGAGACAGATGTGTCAAAGACTTCAGGAGAACACAAACACAGGGAAAACCCTGCTGTGACAACAGAATCGCCATACAAAATATCAGAACCAGCTATCCAAGGATGGTTAATTTGTAAGACTGAAGTATGTTAGTTTCTGCCCATTTCGCCCCCCCCCCCAGTCACATTTAGAACTATAGGAAGAAGAA
Source organism: Phodopus roborovskii (assembly GCF_943737965.1). Classification (NCBI taxonomy): domain Eukaryota; kingdom Metazoa; phylum Chordata; class Mammalia; order Rodentia; family Cricetidae; genus Phodopus; species Phodopus roborovskii. Next base: position 26,219,645 of record NW_026126418.1, on the reverse strand, counting down.
TGAAGGTGGGCATACAAATACGCTTAAAAACTGAACTTTGCTAGTGGATTTAAGGAAATAGGGAGCGAGAAATATGCAGGAAGGAGTTCAAAGTGTAGGGTATTGATGGTGAAGGAAGTGAAGAAAAGAAAGGACCACAGATAGAAATAAAAAAACAAGTAATTGAGGGAGACTGAAGATCAGAGTAGGTGACCTCAGAGCAGCTTATGAATATTTCAAAAGAGGTTGACTTTCTGGTAGGAATATGATTCAGATGGAGGTGTAGAAATGAAGATATGCAATGGAAAAAAACTTTAGTATCATTGGAGTAAGCAAAACCATTATCATGTGACAGGACTCTTCATGGAGAGACACAGCACACATGCCTATTCACTCCAGATAGGAATCCCATGATCAAACTGCTGATGCTGCTGAAGCCCAACTTTGTGGAACAATCAGTTTCATTGGGATTACCTACAGGAGCACAAATTGTTCAACAAAAGCTGCATTGCCAAAGTCCAGTCCAGCTCTGATGACTGCTTACAAAATCTTCGAACCTGGAGCTTACTGCACAGCCTGCCAGCAGCTCAATAGATTGGAGAGTGTCCTATCCAAGTGACTCAGTTGGTCTAAACCACTTCCAGGCATCTTGGCTGGTTTCTGCTTCTTCCAGGCAGCTCCACTGGTCCCAGAACTTTATATCTTGACTTTTCTGAGAGTGATTTTCTCAGTCTTTGGGGGAGGGGGGGACTAGTGAATCTGGTCCATTTTAGGGACTTCCTGAAGCTAACTTGAGTTGTTTACCTTTCTGTCTTATGCCCTGCAGAATGGAATGTTTCAGTCTCTAGGAAACATGCCAAAGAGAAGCTAGGGCTGTTTGGGAGTGTGAATGATGACTGGTATGACCTTAGATAGTAGCAGGCATAGGAATAGAAAGATGCAGAAAGTGTGAAAATACAAATGACTGTGAACAGTGACTGGAAAATTTATGTCACTGAGAACACTACATATGGTGATGCTGTAAAAGAGCCACCAGCCTCAGAGGATGAAAGGGAAGATGAGCAGTTCTGTGTCTAGACATGGTGTAACAACTAACTTTCTTGCCAGCCTGGTCCCACAGCCACATCAGCCCCAAATAACACATAGAGATGATGTATAAATTATGAAACTGTTGGCTAGTTACTAGCATTTCTTATTGGCTAGCTCTGTCTTAATTATTAACTCATTTCTATCAATCTAAGTATTTCCATGTGGTCTTGGCTTACCAGGAATGACAGACCTGCATCTCCTTAGCCTGTTACATCTCTGCAGAGAAGAGAGCGATTTCCTGTTTGTCCTTGCTTTTTTTGATTCTGCCCAGCTATGTTACTTCCTGCCTATCTGTAAAGACTCTGCCTTGGTCTATGCTGCCATCAAGTACATGCTGCCATTGCCAGCTGCTCATACACACCATTTAATTGTTAGCAGGGTCTCTTAAAAGAGCCTTGCAGTTTTTCCACTTATGCTGAGTCAGGAAGCCTCCCTTAAAGGAGCCAGATGAGTCTCTAGCAAAACTGAGGCCACCTGAGAAAGTGCTGCTACCAAGAAGCCATGTTTGACTTTGTTCTTTTGTTTCTAAAATCCTTTTTAAGCTTTTGTCATTCTAAATGGAAATTCATGCCACATGTTGTAGGCGCCATTTTGTTAGGATTAGCTTTCTGGCTTGGCAGGTCCCACTGCTCTTCACAGCCCCAAAGAAACAAGGGAACTCTATATTAATTATGAAACTGTTGGCAATTTGCCATGGTTTCTTATTGGCTAGCTCTGACTTAATTATAATCCCATCAATACAGCACTGAGGTATGAGGTTTCTGACCCTCTCAACTTGATGAGAAAAAAAGTCATCACCAGTGTAAGTCACGTGCCAGAGAAGTTGGTTTTCTAACCAACTTCAGTGAAGGCTAAGACATGAGGTAGTCTAGGCATAGAGTGAATATACCAGAGAAGCAGATCAAATAAAACAGACATGGAAGAGACATGGTGAGAAGGGGTATGGTGAAGCTAGGGAAAGCCAATGCACAGAAACCAATACAAGTGGCCAGTGTTTTAATTTTAAGAAATCACCACAAAGATGAAGAGTGTAAGCATGATGGAACTCACTGATCTAATTATAAACATTGTATGTCTCAAGTATAATAACAAACTTCTGCCTGGCTACCCTGTTTCTAGTTTGCTCTTTGAAATTCTCTTTTCATGAGGTAACCTTCAGTATGTTATATAAAATGAAATTCCAATCCTGCTGTTCATCCTCTTAGTTAAAAACTCATCACTGGTTCCATCAAATCTGAAATGCTAATTGCAAACTTCTAAAATTAGCACAATAAGAAAGTCTCTTCAATTATCTGGCTCCAGTCCACCTTCCCACCTTTTCCCTCCTGTTATGCCAAACTGCAGGATGCAAGCCCCACATCCATACCATCTAAATCAGTGACCCTTTAATACAGCTGTGTGGTGGTAACTGCCAACCATACAATTATTTTGCTGCTACTTCATAACTGTAATTTTGCTACTGTTTCGAGTTGTAATGGAATTATCTGTGTTTTCCAATGCTCGTAGGTGAAAGGGTCATTTGACCACCAAAGAGGTCTTGACCAACAGGTTATGAATCTACTGGGGAAGAACATCTCCAGTAGAACAAACCCTTTGAAGATAGATGGGAGGATCCAGAAATGTGAAAAGATACACTTAGCCAAGCTCCAGTGATAACTGCATGACAAGGCAGGAGAAGCTGATTTCTCGTAGTCACATTCTTAACAAAGCAATCCTGAGGGTGTGGGAATGTCAATACTGCTTAATTTTTCTCAAGTTTAATTTTATGAACCCTATCAAGCTAAATATTTTTATTAACATACACTTGTCTGCTTCTGTTTTTAATAATTACTGTACACATGACCTTATCTTCATCTTTCCATGTTACGCAGAATCACATTTTTTTTGATGCTACGAAGCAGATTCGGTAAAAGGTACCACTCACAGCATAGAACTTGTAATAGACACCTTGCAAAAAAAAAAAAAAAAATTGTGTGAGGTTTGTATATTTTTTTTCCAAAGATAATGAGCAGAAAGATTTAAAATCTGTTCAAATGTTTTCTGGCAAAATGTACTTGAATCGTGCCAAGAGGAATTGCATGTTGCATGCCTTCAATCTGTTTCTGAAATATTTGTAGATACAGGCAACATCTGTTCCACTGGACAGAGATCTACTATGAGTGTTAATAACCTTGGAAAGTCTTGACTTTAAAAGTTTATACTTGGGAATTAAATATTTTTAAATATATACATGTTGAAGTTCTCTTCTACATGAACCTTAAAAATTTTAAATCACTGAAAATTATAAGAAAATATTTTTCTGAGTAAAACAAAGTGTGAAACTGGAGGATGTTTTCCGACATGAATTTGATCATGTGTTAAATATGCCTAGGGGAAAATTATAATGTTGTGGCTTAATTGTGTTATTCATACAGCCAGGGAGGAGAGGAAAGGATGCGCAAGATACCTGTAAGGAGATTAAGAGAGAGCCCAGTTTGTGGACAAGGCAAGAACTATGTAATCTTTTAAAGAGGGGTATATGAGTAAAAATAAAATCCCAGAGTAAGAAAAACTGGCAAAAAAAAAAAAAAAAAAAAAAAAAAAAAGTATCACTGGATTGCTAATAAAAAAAGACAGTAATTCAGTAGAGATCCCCAGAGCATGGCCAGACTTCACCTGGCCTGAGAGTCACTCTCTGTAACTGTTTTTGCTACAGCAGCAACCAGACAAATGAACCCAAGTAATGTTATTTCAAGCAAGTTTAACTCTAATTAAACTGAATATTAGAGATCATTATTACTTCAAAAATAAAATAAAAGCAAAATTTACTTCACAGCATCTCACTGCTAAATAGGTGGCATGGTAGTAAGTTCTCTGAGGGACAGAAGTAATGCTTTGGTTCACCCTCAATGTTACTGGGCAGTGTTTTCTAGTCTCAGGGAGCTATCTCTTACCGGCCATTGTAATCCACCTAAGTGGGACATAGCATTTTAAAAATGAAAAGAAAATATGAAATTCATCACAGCCAGTCAGCTAAAACATTGTTCTGATTTGATGTTTTTTCAATATGTAAAAAGGCACATAAAATAATTTTATTTTCTTTTTGGTATTTGAAAAAGGGTTTCTCTGTGTGGCTCTGGGATTGTAGACTAGACTAACCTTGAACTCAGAGATCCACCTGCCTCTCCTGGGATTGAAGATGTGAGCTACCTCACCTAGCTTAAAATGATTTTCTTATTGTACAACAAAATAGGATGGTTCAAACCCACTGTCCATGGCATGAAATGTTATACTTTCCTTTGCAGAGGCTGGGTTACTTGTAATTCAGTCAAAACAGCATTATAAATCGGAAAAGATCCCATCCCATTTTGTGAAGATGACAGTTCATTGAGATCACAACAGTTTTCTCAGACCAAACACACTAGCCTGGACTTTGGAGGACCAGGGCTAGCCCTATGTTTCTCTACAGATTCCTCACTCTATTGCTTTAAATAACAAAAGTAAATTACAAAAAGAAAAATATATGCTTTTATAACCAACAACAAAAATATACCTTGTTGATTGTGGAATCCAGAAGAGTCAAGGATACCACAAGAGAACCCACATAATCAACTAACCTGGGCCCATAGTGGCTCACAGACACTGAACCAAAAACCAGGGAGCTTGCATGGGACTGACCTGGGCCCTCTCTGTATGTATTACAGTTGTAATGCTTGCTCTTCTTGTGGGACTCCCAACAGTGGGAGCAGAAGCTGCCTCTGTTTCCTGCTTTGGGGACTCTTTCCTCCTGCTGTGTTGCTTCATTCAGCCTTAATAGGAGAGGAAGTGCCTAGTCTCATTACAACTTGATATATAATGGCTAGTTGATATCCATAGGAGGCCTGCCATTTTCTAGAGCGAAGTAGAGGATGAGTGGATGGGGTTACAAAGACCTGGGAGGGTCTAAGAGATGGGAAAGGAGAAACTGTGGTTGAGATGTAAAAACAAAAAAATAAGTAAGTGGCTAAATAAAAGATGTACCTTGTTAAATATAACAGTAAACAAACAAACAACAAAAAATCATCATTCCAAAGGAACAGATATTGGTCACCAAATGTTAAACATACTGAATAATTTTGGGAAAGCAACATACCTAGTGAGCTTAAAGGCCATTCTTGTGTAATTATATGACAAGTACCCTGTTTATCAGCCTTGACTAAAAGGAAAGACGAGAGTTTGATCAGGTCAGCTGACCTAAGAACTAGATAGCTGAAGGACAAGCTTGAAGGGAAGCTCAATAGTCACTGCACATTCTTCTGTGGCTTTTGAATTTTAATCTATGTTATTTTGCCACTTGGAAAAAGGAATAATTACATTTGGGAAAACCAGTGAAATGAAATTTTATAAATCTTGTTCAATGGCCAATAGCTTCTCCCTGGATAGTTTTTGTGTTAAGAATTTTGATTTTTCTCCTGAGACTGACCTGTCTAAGCCCACACAAACTAAGATTAGCTGACACTAGGCTAGTGATGCTTCACCAAACTTCTGTGTGCTGAGTTTTCCAGCAAAGAGATTGTTCACCAAATGAAAGAGGCAGCTGTGAGGAGCTCCTAGGTGAGATTACTCTGTGTGCCACCTATCTCTCCCTTCCTGCCTTTGATTTGGTGTGAGATAACAGTACAAAAAGCTGGACTGTGAATCTACTGTTTTGGAAGGTGAGACCAGGGACATGAGCGACATGGGTCCTGACATTGCAGAGCAGCCAGAACACTCTTTATCATAAACCTCACAAACAGTGTGTGGAAACATCTCCTGTTCTTCTGACTTAAGCCCGCTAAACATTAAGCTTGCATTGATTTCAGCTAAACTCCAAAGCATTACTGACTGAAACGCACAGGTGATTTCAAACATTTTCATGCAACAAATGTCTCTTCTATATTAATATAATAGTGAGATTTTTTACTCAAAACTTTGAAGTTATCATTGCGAATATAAATTATTAAGTTTTAGTGGATGAAAAACAATATAGATATATGCCTTGTAGGATTTTCACCTTTTTTTTTATTATTTTATATAACCAAGTCCACTTAAATGAAAACGAACATTTATAGACAATATTTGGGAATTTGGGCGTTGTTCTTTCCAAACTACTTCCTGCTGGTAAGGGGCGCTGTTATGGGGGATGCGAAGAAGATTCAGAAATCCTGGCTGTAGTCTGTAAGGCTGCTTTGTCCAGCTGTTTTGAATGTAGGATCACCTGGTACTCTGTTTCAGGCGGTCTGGCTTGCTCAAACCACATTAGTCTGGAAGGAATCCACAGCTTTTCATTTTCTGTGGAAACAAAAATAGAAATCCTTTTCCCCAGTAACTTGTCCTTCAGCTTAAATTTTGGAACCAAAGCATTTTTTTAAATTTAATTTATTATTTTACATGTCAATCCCAGTTCCCTCTCCCTCCCTCCCTCCCTCCGTCCCTCCCTCCTTCCCTCCCTTTTACCCTCTCTGCCCTCTCACATGCACTCTAACCACCCTCCCCTCCCATCCCCCTACCCCAATTCCATATGTAGGGGAATGCCATCCAGTTGGGGTCATGTAGGTCTGACAGGTCATGTGATGTAGGGACTTCTCTCCTGTCTCTAGGTTAAGGCAGTTATCCCTCCCTAGGGGATGTGTTCACAAGGTCCTTTGGTGCACCAGGGATACAACAAATGGTGCTGGCACAATTGGATGAGGGTGTGTAGAAGACTGCAGATAGACCCATATCTGTCGCAATGCACAAAACTCAAGTCCAAATGGATCAAATCCCTCATCATCAATCCAGCCACATTGAACCTCTTAGAAGAGAAAGTAGGAGGTACCCTTGAACAAATAGGTATAAGAGACTGCTTCCTGAACATAACTCCAGGGGCACAGACACTGAGAGAAACAATTAATAAATGGGACCGCTTCAAACTTAGAAGCTTCTGTAAGGCAAAGGACACAGTGGACAAGACCAAAGGCAGCCCACAGACTGGGAAAAGATTTTCACCAATCCTATATCTGACAAAGGGCTGATCTCCAAAATATACAAAGAACTCAAGAAACTAGTCAACAAAACACCAAATAACCCTATTAAAAAATGAGGTAAAGAACTGAAGAAAGAATTCTCAATAGAGGAAATCAAAAAGGCTGAAAGACACTTAAGAAAATGCTCCACATCCTTAGCTATCAGGGAAATGCAAATCAAAACAACTTTGAGATACCATCTTACTCTTACCAGAATGGCTAAAATTAGAAACACCAATGATGACTCATGTTGGAGAGGATGTGGAGAAAAGGGAACACTCCTCCACTGCTGGTGGGAGTGCAAATTCATACAGCCATTTTGGAAATCAGTATGGCGGTTCCTCAGGAAAATGGGAATTAGTTTACCACAGGACCCGGTAATCCCCCTCTTAGGCATATACCCAAAGGATTCACATCCATGCAACAAAGACATCTGTTCAACTATGTTCATAGCAGCACTATTTGTAATAGCAAGAACCTGGAAGCAACCTAGATGCCCCTCAACTGAAGAATGGTTAATGAAGATGTGGCACATCTACACAATGGAATACTACTCTGCAGAAAAAAATAATGGTATCTTGAAATTCGCAGGCAAGTGGATGGCACTTGAAAAAACCATCCTGAATGAGGTAACCCAGTCACAAAAAGAGGAACACAGTATGTACTCACTCATATATGGATGTTAGACCTAGATCAAGTGATCACCAGCCTATAATTCACACCACCAGAGGAACTAGGATACAAGGTGTACTCTAAGAGATTCATATAAAGTCCCTCACAGAACTGGTGACAAGTCCCCCAGAGCTCAGGGTAAGTGGGGGGGCAGCAAATGGAGAGAGAAGTAGGAGAAAACGAGGGGGAGGAAAGGAAAACATGTGTGACTAGGAAGATTGAGCCTGTTTAGGAATAGAAGACAGGAAAGAGAGAGAGAGAGAGAGAGAGAGAGAGAGAGAGAGAGAGAGAGAGAGAGAGAGAACATAAAAGAGGGAGCCAATATTGGTTTGAAGATAAAATTGAACACAAAGAAAGGTCTAGAGAACTACAAGACTGCTGCCTACTAACAATTTGAGCTTCCGTGGAAAGGCTACCATAAATGCCCTTTCTGGAGAGTGAGATCAATAACTAACTTATCCATGGAGCCCTCATCTAATGCCTGTTGGAAACAGGAGCAAACACCCATACATAAACATTGAGTTGAAGTAGAACTCAGATGCAGATGGAGAGGACAAGACCAGGCGGCAGAAACACATAGAGACAGCTTACCTGAATAAGGAGGAGCTAAAGGGCCACCAGACTGATAGCTGGGAAGCCAGCATGGGACTGACTCAGGCCCCCCCTGAATATGGGCCTCAGCCAGAAGGACTGAGCAGTCTAAGGATTTTAACTTTTATAGATAGTCACTGTCCCACATTCAGCTTTGGATTATCAATAGTACCAGCATAATAATGCTTTGGATATAGTGGTGTTTGCCTACAGATTAAATATGTGTTAATGATGCATTGCCTTTGAAGGTTGAATGGTCAATCTACTTTATTTCCAACTCAAAACTACTAGAAAGTAAAGATAAATGTAAGTATATTCATATACCTGTGTACCTACAAGTGTATATACCACATATGCATTAAGAATAATCTCTTGATCCTAAATGCATATGTGGGAAGAAACAGAATCAAGCTGGTGCAGAACCTACAACCTTCAAGATAGGGGAGACTGCCCCCATGACAGCGCCCCTTACCAGCAGGAAGTAGTTTGGAAAGAACAACGCCCAAATTCCCAAATATTGTCTATAAATGTTTGTTTTCATTTCAATGGACTTGGTTATATATATTAAAAAAAAAAGATAGGAGAGACTGCTACAGAGAAGGAGCTGTTTCATACTCAGAAGCAGGAGCAGAAAGCCTAATAGAGGGACCCATAACAATTATGAGGATTCAAATATTCCTTTCAAATTAGCTCCTCCTACCTCTCCCTCCTATGCTAAGTAATGAGGAGAAAAATGCTTACTCACAATTAATGCAATAAATGTGGTTGTACACACACAAACTCTAAATAAAGGGTATGACAATCAGAACTAGCTTTCACTGACCAGTCATCCTGAATACACTATAATAACATTATCGAAAATCAAAACATTTGAAGGAAAGACATGATAAAGGTTTTCAGATGGATGTGAGAAATTTGAGAAGTTGTCTCAAGCATGGAAAACAACAGGATAAATTATAAAATGACTATATTTGAAAAGTAAGTTAAAGTATTGAAATGTTAAGGAGATGGGATCTGCAGGCATATAGCATAGAAGAAAATCAACCATGAACAAAAGAAAAGACATATGGAAGAAATGTCTTCAATTAAATCTTTCTGAAGGGGTTAATAGGAGGAAAGTAAAAAGAAAAGGAAGGCCCTAGAGAAGGTGCTCCAAGTGGTTCTAATCTTAAACTTAGCATCAATCTAAGTCCAAAAGACAACTGCCAAAGCATGCCTGGGAATAATCAGAGGGAGAAGACAATGTGAAAATCATAAGTTGTTAATTAGAAAGGAATGAAGCTGAGACGTTCATTCCCTTCAGCAAAGGTAGCTGTGAGTCTGAGGGAAGGCCTCAGGAAAAGTTCTGAAGATGATGTCCAAGAGTCAAAACTAACACCAACAAAATAGTTTACATTAAAGAAACACTGAAAAATCAAAACGTCAAGAAATGCTTGTGAATTTTAAAAGGTTAATAGGTATAAATCTTTCTTCAACTTTGGCAAGAAAAGCCCAGACACATCTGTAAGACACTAAATGTCAGCAAATTTCCTAAACTGGGTAAAAATGAAATAAAATATGTCTATATTTTAACACTCAAAAGTTGCATCTTAAAGAACACAGCACAAAAATATTTTAAAGGAAGAAATGAAGCAAATTCACCAGATAAACAACAGAGGGAAAGCAGGTGTAAAAGTGTCATTATTAGATGAAATAGAACCAAGGGGAATGAAATTCCTGAGAGGAATGAAAGAAAAGCATTTCATAAAGATAGAAGAGACAGTACTAAAACACTTTGCTCTTAAAGCAGAAATATAGTGAGCAACAACTGATAAGTAGAAATGAAATGAGCAATCAACCATAGAGTTTAACCCAACTTGTGCATAATTAGCACATAAAAACAAATGTATTTTGATACTGAAAAACACATACAACTATCAAATAATAACCATATTTAAAAAAAAAACTTGGTACCTAACTGATCATCCTAAAAAAAACTTATTATTTTATTTTTATTTTAATTAAATATACTTACATAATTTTTATGTTCCCTTTTCTTCTTCTTGCATTTCCCATGGCCTCCATCACTCTCTGTCATACTGATAGCTTCTTTATCTTTGACTATTATTGTTACATATATATGAGTAAGTATATGAATACAACCTACGGATTCTGCTTAATGTTATCGGTGTGTGAATAATTTCAAAGCTAGATGACCACTTGGTATCAGGTAACCAATTAAGGAGCTCATCCCTGGGAGAGACTAATTTGTCTAGAGGTATGACACTTGGAAGTTTTCCCTTTCCTGATTAGTACATCTATTGATACTGTCAATGTTTAGGTCTTGTTTAGGGAAGTCATATTGTTGAGGTATTACAGGATAGAGAAACTACTACTTCCATTGATTGATTGATTGATTATTTTAAAGAAGTATCAAAAAGCAACAGCCTCAACTCGAAGCAGTGAAAGCATTCAGTTTCTGGAGTGAAGAATGCTGATATGTGGCAGGCTTAGCTTGTTCTATGCTTCTGGGGTTAGATTTAGGAAATCACAGAATAAGACACATAAGATTCAGACTTAAGGTAAATAGTAACTCTACTTTGTGATTTATTTTAGAAATTCATATTATTTTTAGATAATTGATTTCTGAGCATTGGAAAATTCTTTAATTCATTCAAAATTATTTCATAACTTCAATGGCTAAGGTGGAAAAAGGGCAAAAATATGAACCTCTAGACTAGAATGCATTTAAAGGGCAGTATACTAAAAGCCTGATACCCAGAATACAAGAAAAGACCAATATTATATAACAATTTCAGGATAATTTATTGTTCAAAAGATTAACAATAATTAGGTCATCTCAATAATTGTAAGAATGTCCATGAACTCTTACCAACATGACCTAAACAAGGATGAGATCATTAGATATGCTAACCTGGATAGGGGAAATTCATGAGGCCTCAACCCTACATAAAGAACTACAAACAACTAAGGGATACAGAGACCATTAGAAACAATCTTCTCCAGCAGAGAGCACACCAACTGATTATCCAATATCAAATGGTCAGCTCTGAAAACACACACACACACACACACACACACACACACACGTATATACATACATATATATATATATATATATATATATATATATATAATATGATCAGTAGCATAACTATAAGGACACATACAAAAGAAAAGAAAAAATAAAAAGAAGGCCATGAATTTTAAAGAGCATGTGAACTGAAAAGTACATGATGAGATTTGGAGTGAAGAAAAGAAAGTGGGGAATCATGTAATTACATTATAATCTCAAATAATTAAAATAAAATAATAAATTTGCCATCATATTTAAAGTGTATACATTAAAATGTTTGGAAGGTTGTAGATTCTTTAGGAGGTTGAGCCTTGCTGAAGGAAGTGAGTCCTTGGGGGGTGGGCCTTATGGTTAGAAAGCACAGCCTCATTTCTGTGTGTCTGCTGTGTGTTTACAGACTACAGATACAATGTGAGAAACAGCCTCTCACTATTGCTGGGATTCCTTCTCTGATAGAATCCTCTCAACTGTAAGATACAGTAAACCCTTCCCTCAAGCTGCTTATTATCAGGTATTTAATCACCACAACTAGAAAAGTAACTGATAGACCATGCAAGGGTTTAACAAAGGCTGCCCCATGACATTTCAGTTTCTGTTCATCATTTGCTGTATCAAATAATCAAGTGAAGTGAGATGCAAACCAAATACTTTTTAACATCACTGTTTTCCTATGAATAAGCAGCGATATTATGACCCCTCCTCAAACTGCAAGAGTATTAAAAGCACCAGCTAAAAAAAATTAAGCTACTGGAGATGGGTTGATTTTAAATGGAATTGGAATACGTTCAAATCCAATGATTATTTTTATGTTGTGTGGGAGAAACCAATGGACAAGAAAGAAACAGCAGGCTGTTAAAATGTTTTAACAACCTATTTCGATTCAGCCAGTCTTCCAGAGAAAGCCTGCAAAATATTATAAAATACTGAACTGAACAAGTAACAGACCATTGGAATCTATTTGCACAGTTCCAAGCCATGACTACACATGTATTAAGAGCACTAATACAGTGTGTGAAATTGACTAAGGCTATTTCATGAAGCTGAGCCAATTGTCACTCATCTACACACTTAGACTTCTAAATGCCAGGTACAATAATAAGTCTAGGAAACCCCTGCCCCACTAAGATTTTTACCCACAATCTTTGAGAAAGCTTTCATGTCTTCAGTGTCTCTCTGATGTTAAAAAAAAAAAGACTTTCTTAAGGAAGATAACATTTATTCAAGTGATCACATGTAATAGACAGTATCTTTGGTGAGCTCTAGTACATTGCTTTCTATTGACAAGACAATTCTCAATCATTTCTGTAATAGTATACCATATTTTATAACTACTCTTACTAATTGAGAGCTGACACTCCTCAACCCACTAGGCTAACACCACCCCATCCAAGAAAACCTCCTTTCAAGGTCCTGCAGTGGCTTTTGGGCACTGCTGAACTTTGTAAACAGTACTACTTTGCAAAATATCAAATTAGGAGTCTAAGTGTCTAAGGTCTTGCCTCAGCATCCAAGCCATAATAACAAATTCACCTCATAATCTTGACTCCAATTATCATATTTATGTCAATTGGTGTCTCTCTCAGATTTTGTTCTATTCTCCTCCAATAGAATGTGTCACCTACACATCTGATTCCTAGTAAGCAATTCTCTTCCAAAAAATTATGCCATACACACAGGACAAAATGAAATGCTAATGCCAGTATGGCATTTAATAGCACCAATATAAAAATATGCAATATTTGTCTTAATGGGTGGTTTAATTTTTCTTTTTAAAAATCATTTCTATTGCCCACTAAAGCTAATATAATTAGACAAGCAAGTTAGGGATGAATGTCATTTTGTCCAGATGTTGCTAAGTGTGAGCTGCCATGGAGTTTTCCACTGGGGAAAATGGAAACATACAGCATTGTGCTTGTGTATTTGTGAGATTGAAGTTATCAAGGATAAGGAGGAAAGAATAAATCTAGGCTTTTCTCCTTAGTAAAAGACCAATAACCTGGGGATTCCTCTTTCTCATTGAGCCTGGTGCCTCAAGTGGTTTCTTTCTCAACACGTAATTGATTCCTGGAATGACATTCACTCTGAATGTGAGCAGAGGTGCCTTTGGGACAAACAGTTGTTTCTTTTTACTTTTGTCATTTTGTACAACAGCTATAGTAGAAGAACCATTTTCTCCCAAAATTACCACTTGCAAGACCTAGAAAACTAAGCAATGTAATGTTGTATGTTTACAAAAGAAAGAATAATCTTTGTACTATAAACCAAGTAGAAGAAAAAAGCAATTGAACTAATGGTATTTTTATTATAGGGGCTAAACTACAAGTAACTAAACATAGACACATGCCGTGTTTTTAAGGGTGCAGTTATGTATGTCAAAACTTTAAGATTCAAACACAAAGAATGTTAAGCACTTTCTCAAGTGTCTTTCAGGCACTTTGGAATCTTCTACTGAGAATCCTATATTTAGTTCTGTACCCCAATTTTTAATTGGATTGTTTGGTGTTTTGGTAACTAGCTTCTTGAGTTCTAGTTTTATGTTTTAGAAATCAGTTCTCTGTCAGATGTGGGGTTGGTGAATATCTTTTCCCATTCTGTGGGCTGCTGTTTTGTCTTGTTGACTCTATCCTTTGCCTTACAGAAGCTTCTCAGTTTCAGGAGGTCCCATTATTTAATTGTTGAGCTCAGTGTCTGTGCTACTGGTGTTATATTCATGAAGCAATCTCCTGCACCAAGTCATTCAATGGCACCTCCCACTTTCTCTTCTAAGAGGTTCATTGTGGCTGGATTTATGTGAGGTCTTTGATCCATTCAGACTTAAATTTAGTGCATGGTGACAGATATGGATCTATCTGCAATCTTCTATAGGGAAGCCTCCAGTTGTTGTACCATTTGTTGAAGATTATTTCTTTTTAAATTGTATAAATTTAGTTTCTTTGTCAAAAATCAGTTAGGTGTTAATAGATGGGTGGGTTCATATCAGGGTTTTCAATTTGATTCCATTGGTCTACCTGTCTATTTTTGAGCCAATACCAAGCTGTTTTCAGTAGACTATGAAGTAAGGAATGGTAATGACTCCTGAAGTTCCTTTATTGTACAGGGTTGTTTTAGCTATCCTGGGTCTTTTGTTTTTCTATATAAAGTTAAGTATTGTTTTTTCAAGGTTTGTGAAGAATTGTGCCAGTATTTTGATGGGGATTTCATTGAATCTGTAGATTGCTTTTGGCGAGATTGACATTTTTACTATGTTGATCCTACCTATCTAAGATTATAGTAGATCTTTCCATTTTCTGGTATCTTCTTTAATTTCTTTCTTTAAAGACTCAAAGTTCTTTTTATGCATGTCTTTCATGTGTTTGGTTAGCATTACCCCAAGATATTTTATGTTGTTTGTAGCTATTGTAAAGTGTTTTGAATCACTTATGTAAACTATCATATCATCTGCAAATAGTGAAAGTTTGATTGTTTTTCCCTTCCAATTTGTATCCCCTTGATCTCCTTTTGTTGTCTTATTGCTCTAGCTAGAAATTCAAGTACAGTACTGAAGAGATATGGAAAGTGTGGACAGCTTGTCTTGTTCCTGATTTTAGAGGAAATGTGTTGAGTTTCTCTCCATTTAGTTTGATGTTGATTTGCTATATATTGCTTTTATTATATTTAGGTATGTTCCTGTTTTCCTGATGTCTCCAAGACAGGGAAATGCATATCAAAACAATTCTGAGATACCATCTTGCAACTGTCAGAATGGCTAAAATAAAAACACCAATGAAAGTATATGCTGGAGACAATGTGGAGAAAGGGGAACAATCCTCTGCTGCTGGTGGGAGTACAAACTTGTACAGTCACTTTGAAAATCAATATAGTGGTTCCTCGTGTTCCTTAGGAAGTTGGGAATCAGTCTACCTCAAGATCCACCAATTCCATCCTTAAGCATATATCCAAAGGATGCACATTCATACAACAAGGACATCTATTCAACTATGTTCATAGCAGCATTATTTGTAATAGCCAGAATCTGGAAGCAACCTAGATGCTCCTCAACTGAAGATGGATAAAGAAAATGTGGTACATTTACACAATGGAATACTACTCAGTTGAGGGGAGGTGCAATGGAATCTTGAAATTTGCAGGCAAATGAGTGAGGTAACCCAGTCACAAAAAGACAAACATGGTATGTACTCACTCATATATGGATATTAGATATTAGATATAGAGCAAAGGATCACGAGCCTATAATCCACACATCCAAGATGCTAGGAGATGAGGAGGACCCTAAGAGAGATATACATGGTTCCCCAGAGAAGAAGAAAGGGACAAGATCTCCTGAGCAAATTGAGAGCATGAGGGGAGGGGAGAGGGAGTTAGAACAAAGAAAAAGGGGAGAAGAGGAGCAGGGAG
Organism: Phodopus roborovskii; assembly: GCF_943737965.1. NCBI lineage: Eukaryota > Metazoa > Chordata > Mammalia > Rodentia > Cricetidae > Phodopus > Phodopus roborovskii. The sequence continues at coordinate 26,203,841 of NW_026126418.1, read as the reverse complement.
GAATATATGAGGAATCAGGAAGACTGAGTTGGGGGGAAAATGGGGCAGAGCAAGAAAAGAGATACATAAATAGAGGGAGTCATTAATGCTTTAAAGAGAAATATGGCACTATGGAAATGCCCAGAGATATACTAGGATGACCCTGACTAAGAAATCTAAGCTATAGAGAAGAGGCTATCTTAAATGCCCTTCCCCTATAATGAGATTAATGGCTTCCTTATATGCCATCATAGAGTCTTCATCCAGTAGCTGATGGGAAAAAAGCAGAGACTCACAGCTAAGTACTGAGCTGAATTCCTTGAATCCAGTTGTAGAAAGGGAGCAGTGATAAACAAAGACCATGCTGGGAAAACCTACAGGAATAGCTGACCTGAACAAGGGGGAGCTCATGGACCCTAGACTGACAGCTTGGAAATGGAAACCAGCATAGGACAGAACCAGTCCCCCCATCCACCCACCCCCTGCACATGTATGTTATTTGGAGGTCTAGGGAGTCTATGGGGTCTCTAATAGTGGAACAGAATTATTCCTAGTGTACAAAAGGACATTGGGAGACCATTCCCCATAGAGGGATACTTTTTCAGCCTAGACACATGGGGGAGAGCCTAGGCCCTGCCCCCAATGATATCACAAACTTTTAATATCTGCCATAGAAGACCTCACCCTTTCTATGGAACAGAAGAGGGATGAGATGGGGGTCAGTGGGGGGGGCATGGGAAAATGGGAGGGAGAGGGAACTGTGATTGATATATAAAATAACGTTGTTCCTAATTTAAATTTAAAATGGAATAAATAAACAATTATGTATGAGAGTCAGACAAAAGTATCAGAGGAGGATATTTTAAGACTATAAAAACAAAACTTTCCCCATCTTAGTTTAAAGGGTCTTTGTGTCATTATAGAACATTATGTGCCTCACATGAGAAGGACAATCTAGAGAAGCAAAAGTGTGCATTATTTTACAACTCAGTAATTTTTTTTTCTCTTTGCTGTAACATTAGCAATTGTCACTTATTTTTTTTTATTGATTTTGAATTCTCATGACCCAGGTTGGTGGAGCTAGATAAAAATTCAAAATCATCCAACTTGAATAGACAAATATGAGCTACACAAACAACAAGGGACCAAGATCAAGTATGTGTAATTTAACTACAAAAATTTACCATCTTTTCAGAAGTATTTTCTTTTTTTTCTTCTAATGGTTCCATGTTGATTTGGAGGAATTCTTGAGTAGGATATATATGTGACCAACAGTAACATAACACAGTATATATGTCACAGTGGCATACAAAATTAGTAAATTATTCCAGCTTGTTGATGAGAACATGTACTGCTTCACACCGACCTTTGCAAGAATGCCAAGTGTGATGATGTTGCTTTGTTAATCTACAAATGCAGCTTGGAAAGAAAGAAGTCAATTGACACACAATTTTATAAGTTTGGTTCAACATTGTACCATGAAACTGTATATTTCTCCTGTTATGTTCACAAAATCAGTATGAGCTATGATATCCGTCTGCATAAGAGAAATGCAGAGCCAATGGGGTCATGTTTTTGCCATTGAGATAAAACAGATTCAATCTTCACATTTTCAGTTTGCAGTGATTTCAGTTCATAACTATTTTTATATGACTTTCTACTTGAAATAACCCTTGTCTGTACAGAAAAGTATAAATTAAAATGAAAATGACCTTGGTTTTACACTTCTGATGTTGGCCAAAATCAAATGAACTATTATTTTTGTAGGGTTCATGACTATTTTAAAAGCTGGAAAATATTTCTAGTGGGAAGAAACCTATTTTTAAAAAACTGAATGTGAAAGCAGAGTGCTTTGTTTAATTTTTTTTATAATTCTGGGTTGTTGTTAATAAGTTCAAAGTATAGCACCAACTTTAGGTGACATTTGACACAGTAAAACTCTTGATATGTGAATCCAATAGTAATGGTTGTATCTGTGAATCAAGCAAAAAGAAATGACAAACTTACATCATTTGAGAACGTGTATGCAGACAAATGTTTGGAGTGGCCAAATACATTTGTATGTTGGGAACTGTTTGACTCTAAGGTAGCAGGCGATAGTGGACAAGATAAAGAAAATGAATACATGTCTCATTTTAAAAGCATGTAGGATCCCAAATTGTAATTTCATATTAGTTTTTGGATGCTGCTGGAACAGGATTTCTATGTCTCTCATAGTCAACATGTTAAATCTTTGATTCCTGGGGTGCCCAGAGCCTTTGGTAGGTGGGATATGCCTGGGCTTTTTTTCTTCTCTGTTTGCCTCTTGGTTTATCAGGTGAGCAACTCTGCTTAATCATGTGTTGCACTATATACAACAGAGGAAGAAAGAGAGATTTTAAAACTGAGAGCATAGCTAAGTGTGTAAAGAGTTTATTTGTCATGCATGAGGAACCCATTGTTAGCCCCAGAAAACAGGCACAATAGTGCATGGCTGTAATCTCCCTTCTGGGGAGGTAGCATCAAAAGGATGTCTATGGCTCATTAGATTAATTGGTGATCTCAAACCCAGTGAAAGACCCTGAATCAAAAGTGACTGATTACATTCATGAGACTGTCTTCTGGCCTCCACACACACACAAAAACACGTTAAGTAAGCACACACATGAAATACATACTTGTTTACTATTAAAATGGAATATTTTAAAATTTGACTTATTTCCTGGTATTATTTGAATACTATCGCTAAAATCCATGCTAGAATTTAAACTTGGGTCTAGTGCTATGACTCAGTTGATACAATGCTTACCTAGTATGCATGAAGCTCTTGGTTTATTCCTCAATATGATATAAAACCTGACACAGTGATGCATGTCTTTAATCTAAAAGGTCGAATCAACCAGATAAGAAGTTCAAGGTCATCCTCCTAGGCTATGTAACAAATTCAAGATTGAATTGATATATATTTGATCTTGTGTCAAAAAAAAGTTAATCTTGATCTGATTGTTATACTTGGAAGGCAACCTATGGAAGACAATTTAAGTTAAACAAAGACACCAGAATCAGACTCAAATTCTATTGGACTGTGGCTTTATAAGAGAGGACAAGACCTAAATTAGGACATTATTTCTCATTATGTGGTAACTTGTGCTGCCTTGGGACTCCACAGACAGTTCTCAACTGCAAGAAGGACATTACTACATACACCTAGACTATCTTGAGCTTCCTAGTTTTAGAACTATGAGCTATGTGGATATTTATTCTTCAACCAATCAATTCTAATCAATTATAGCACTAGAAAAGAGACTAGAAGACTCTGTGCTCAGTATTTGGGTTATTCATACTGCAATTTATTAACCAAAGTGGACTCCAAGGACTGCAAGGGATACTACCATGAAGCAACTTAAGACCAGATTGGAGAACTTCATGATTGTGTGACTAAGACTGGAAATCCATTCTAGCCTATTTGCCTCATCATTGAGGTACCAGATACATGTTTTGTTGATACAACTGATTTTGAAAAGTTATAACCTGGATGATAATATGGCAGCCACTCAATGCTTCTCTGTGACAGATTTCATGACTGAGTAGAAAATGGTGATTCTTGTCAAGGAGCAAATGACAATAGCAACATTCACTGGTGGAAATAGACAAAAACCCCAAGCTAACACCCTTCCCATTGATCAGAATGACCCATTACTCACCACTTTATCTTTAGAAGAAGCACTGATTTCCATGTTTTTGAGCAAGCCTCAGGAATTAGGGCAACTGAACCTTGAGGGACACTTTTCATCTTACATAGATAGTGGCGACAATTCATACCTTCATACCTCAAGAAATAGGAATTCTCTCATCCTATTGTCATTCTTGATGGGTATGTGTGATTTTTTGTTGTTGTTGTTTTGTTTCGGTTTGGTTTGGGTTTCGTTATATTTTTCATCACCAAACAAAAGTCTGTGAATATGATTATTTATGGTTGTTATAGTGTGAAGGTGAAAGGTTCCCCATGTATTTGAAAGCATGGTCCCCAGCTGACAAAATTCTTTTAAGAGGCCATGGGACCTTTAAGAGATGAAGCTGAGCTGGCATACATAGGCACAAGGGGCAGGTCTTTGAAGGGCACGTCCCAACTATGGTCCTGGTGTAGGCTCTGATTCTTGATCCACCAAGGTTTAGCAAGCTCTGCTACCATGATGCTTCTGCTTACTTTGCCACTGTGGACTTGGACTCCACCATGACTTCCCATCCATGATGAACCAAAGCTACAATGCCAAATGACTTTCCCCCTTTAATCTGTTTTGGGTATTTTCTCCATTTTCATGAAAAAGGAACCATTACAGAGGTAAAGATTGAAATTCACAATCTCATGGCTGGAGATATGGCTCAGAGGTTAAGAGTACTGACTGTTCTTCCAGAGGTCCTGAGTTCAATTCCCAGCAACCACATGGTGGCTCACAACCATCTAATATGAAATCTGGTGCCTTTTTCTGGATTGTAAGCATACGTGCAGATAGAACACTGTATATGTAATAATAAATAAAAATCTAAAAAAGAAAAAGAAATTCACAATCTCATTGAAACTTACAGTAATTTTTCCCTTTGTTCAGTAACATTTCAAAAGAATAAAAGCTGTCCACGTACAAAAACGAATGTTCATCTTGAAAATACATACTTTCATTGTGTTTATTAAATAAAGTCTTGTAATAAAGGTATGGCTTTCTATTATGTCACACTGCTGTTTCTTGTGCTGTTCCATTTTCTGCATTACTTCATATATAGAAAACAAACTTACAGGGGTTGGATTCATAATTTAGAGCATGTTTCAACATTATCTACAAAATAGCAAAGAATCTCAAGCCAGTAGTCAAACATAGCTTAAATAACATTCATATTTTTCTTCATGACCATGCTTGTGAATACTCATTTAAACTTTTTTTGAATTGTTAGAGCAAAAAAGATGGGAATAATAAAGACATAATGTTAGTTTTTATGCCTTGCTCATGTTCTTACCCACCTTTCACAAAATGTGCTCTAAGAGCTCCAGGCTCCCTTGTAGCTGGGGGCTCCTGGGATGGAATCTTCATTTTAACAGCCTTCCAAAGTTACCTGTTGGCACATACTGAGGAGTAACCACTGGCTGTGCCCTGCAGAGGCTGCCTCCAGCATGCTTTGAATCCTGTGTCATTAAAGTTACTCATTAACATAATTTGTTTATGAAGTTCTAATGAATAGGTCTTTGTCTAAGGTCCTGTGAGTCATATATAACACACCCTTTGCATGTTTCCATTTTCTATAGATAATTTGTCAAAAGTGGATCTGCTTTGAATTTAGCTTTTGAAATAAATTACTTTGCTACACTAAAAATATTTCCCTTCTGTGTTTTCAACTATTAATGTTTCTTATGACCAGAGGAAAGTACACAGAGCATCAAAAGAGAGATCAATAGTGGAATTATGTTAAAATGATATGAAAATGGAAATACGTTTTGCCTAATCTAATTCTTTCAAATCCTGCTATTCCCTTTTATTAAGTCAGATGACACCCTGTAGTAGTAATTATATCTTACTGCTGATAGAATTCTGATTTTAAAACTCTGGTTAAATAGGAGTATAAGACCTCAGGGAAATTTCTGATACAGAAAGGATATGGCTAGAAGAGAAAATGGAAAATATGTTAGAAATTATTTCTAATATATTACTAAATATAAATAAAAGTGACTGTTATATGCCATATCTAATCCTTTATTCTCTCCGAAAAACAAGTTTCCTAACATCATTTATTTACCAATAGCTTCATCCCCAACTGGATTCTTTTTCATGCTCTAAGCTCTCATAGATGCTTAACTGATACCATATTATCTTAATTACTGCAAGCTCACACTAATATGATATGCTAGGACACAGCCCCTTTCTTGCCTTACTTTTTTCTGAACTATGTTGTTCAATCATTTGGATTGTGTTCCTCATACAGATTTGAGGAGTAACATTTCTTCTTCCATGTAACAATACTATTAATAATTTTATTTGAATTGCATTAACCTTGAGGGTTAATACAGAGGAAAACTGACATCTGTCTAGTTTTGTGTCTACTATCCTTCATCATGGCAAATTTTCATTTTTTTTAAATGTTCTTCAAATACATTTTGTAGATTCTTTCATAAAATTATTATACATCTTTTAAAAGTCTAGTCCATGTGTTTCTGTTCCTGGTACTATATGCCAGCTATAAATTTCATATTTGTTCAATGCTGATGCATAGCATTATTTTCATTTTGTAAATTCAGGAATTCTTTTATACTTTCTTATTTATCTGTGAATTTTTTTTAACTTAGTGGATATCCTATCAGCTACAAACCAAAATTATTGTCTTTTCTTTTCCATTCTTTGTGCTGTTTTTAAATTGTTCCTGTTTTTGATGCACCAGCTTGGTTCTTCAGTAAAATGTTAAATAATAGTGCTGACAACAAACATTATTGTGCTGACTTCAATCAAATGTCTCTAAATAATTTTTTACTTAATATTTTTATGAATCTAAATTATTTTCCATTAAATGTTTATACAAGATTTTGATAGCTGTCCCATATTGAGCTCAACTGGCTTACAGGGATTTATATTGTTCTATATAAATATATTAAATTTTAATAACTGTTTCTTTGGAGACTACTGTGGTACTGTATTGGTGTTTTCTTTTTATGGTTTCTCTGATGGTCATCTGTCAATTAAGCTCCTACATGAAGACTCTTGGTTGTCAGGAATTAATTTCTTAAATTCTGGAAGAAATGATCCAGCATCCACTTAAGGTTTCACCATGACCACATTACTCAAACCTCCTTTCGAATCCTCCTATAGTTGTCTCCTTCCAAATCAGGGCATGTTACTGGGGCCCAAACTGGAAGTTCCAAACAGAGGACCAGTTACCCTTCATCAGCTGCCATCCATAGAGACTCAGCATATGAATTCATCTATACCACTTTTCCCTGCTACCTTTTAACTAATGAAAGTCTTGTGCTTCAAAACACACTGCCCAGAAATGCCCTCTGCCTGGTATGCTTTCTCTGTGAATCTGTGGCTTGATCATTTCTTTTGGGGCTCCATTTAAACATTAATTCATGGGTAAAGCCCTCTCCAGCTACTCTGCATAAAATAGCCTCCCTTAAATTGATGCTACATAATCTTTTTGTCACTCTACTTATTACATGTCTTATTTTGTGTCTATATTTGTTTATCCATGATTAACCCTTAAATAATTACAATGTGAATCCTGCCAGGGCATGGATTTGATGAGATGTCTCCCACCTATGCCCTCCCTAACACATTGTTTACATTCTTCTCCATAATCATGCCTGTACTATGGTAGCACAGAAACATGGTAGGTGCCAGACTACTGATCATCTCTCCACTTGGCTTGTGATTATTCCATACAAGATGTCTGGTTCTAGTCCACATATTTCAGTGACTTTCAAGACTTGTTTCCTGAAGCAGCTTTGCCTTCTCTTGTGGTCAGAGCCAACTGCTCAGTCCTAACAAGACCAAGGTGTGAAATGCTTCTGAGCCTAGTGTGCAGCTAAGAGTCCCTTTTCCAAACCTTCCCTCTTGGCTAGTATTTTATTTCTAACTTCAAAGATCTTCTGTACAAAATTTTTGCCCTTTCCCTCAATTATCAGACCAAAGGTACTCTATCCAGCCTCATATCCATTCCTCGACACTTTGTTCTGTTTTCTTCTACCTGCCCATTGAGCTTCAGTCTTCACTTATTTAACGGTATGAACACTCTTTACTCCTGGTCCCTAGAGATTTTTTGTTCTAGACTCATGATTTACTGTTTACTCAAAGTACCTTTTGACTTTAGACAAAATGTCCATATAGTGGTAATAAGTCACACCACCTTATATGCAGTAAACATTTGTTAACACAGTTGAAATGCCCTTAAAGCTCTGGAAAACTATGGTGATAACTCTGTGCATTAAAAGTGGTTAACAACCATATGCATTCACTTCTGTGGCAATATGCCCTTGGTACTCTGGTGAGAGATAAAATCTTAGTTCATTCTATATTGATTTTTCACCTCATTGTCCTTATGAATATTCTTTTAATGCCCCATTTCTGAATCTTGTGAAACTATTTTATGACTGTTTTGTGAATCATTGGTATTTCATAGAGCGATGAGTGTAAATTATTGTTTCAAAGATTTCAAAGGTGACATATTCATGCTGGAGAAGTAGGCACAGGTTATGCGACTGCATCTCAGGGTGCCAATAAAATAATGCTCAAAAGAAGCTCTCGCTACATAGTCCTTGCTAGAACCTCTTAACAGCAGTGAAGATAAAAACACCCAGAGGAAGAAAACACACACAAGAGAGTTACAGCTCAGAGCGAGACTGTGTTTATAATCAGATGGCTGTTACAAAGCCCAACAGACAGTGTGTTTCTGCCATTTGCCATGCAGGTCTTACAGCACTGTGTTAAACCTTTTCTTGCAAACTTAAAAACACCCTATTTAAGTGAAGATTTCACTGAATGTTCAACATTTGTCAGATTAATTTAGTCATCTTTCTTTGAAAAAAAAATTGTTGACTTTACTTTTTTCTTTCTCTTCCCTGTATTTCTAATTTAATCAAGTTTGATTTATGACTTTATCCCAAGAATGCTAATTAGAAAGGCAGAAAAAAACAAGAATGTTTTTTCTAATCTGTTTTGGAGCCAGTATGGAAGCTCACATATTTAGGGTTCACCCTCCTCCCACAGCCCGTGCCTACTAAGTGTGGACCTAACTCAAAGCTGAGTCCTCTTAATGAATAAGCCAGGTAAAATTAATTTTGCTGTCCTGTTTAGCCTGAATAACTGGGTAGTGATTTAAGTCTTGTCTTAATGGAAATTCTAAAGTTGGTCATTATTTTTTTTTTTCCATCATCCCTATGAAAGCCACTGTGGAGTATCTTCCTTGTTTCAGAAACAAAAGGATGATTGATGTATCTGTCATTCCTTTATATTCTATCACAGCCACTTAGTCCATCAGAACAAAAGAATACACTTGTTAAAGTGCAGTAATTCACAGCTTCCAGGATTTGATAAAATCCAAGAACAGGCTATGTAGGTTCTTTGTACTTCCTAGCTTGGTGACCTTGAAAAGATCAACTCCTCTACAAAAAGTTTGCTTTTTATCATATATGTGTGTGTGTGTGTGTGTGTGTGTGTGTGTGTGTGTGTACATATATGTGTGTATATATATATATATATATATTTGTTTGTTAGGGAATAATTATATTGGCGTGATTAAAGTGGGGTCTATTATATATATGAGTGTTCTCAATAGTTAGCATTATATAATTCATATATAGATGTAAAGAATTATTTTCCTCTTTCTTAAAGCACAGGACAACTCTCATTTTCTTCTGTAAGCATTTCAATTCTCTAGCCTGCTCTATTTTCTGGAAGATCAATATGGGTGAATGTAATGCCTTCCTATTATTGGACTAGGCGGGGTTAATGAAGAGCAGTAACTAAGATCAAAAGGAAAGGAACGAGCAATGTCATCATATTTATACCACAAATCTTCTGATCCCTCTATCTGAATGTGTAGGTCCTAGTGGGAACCCTGTTCAGCCAAGCTTCTGCATTCCTGGTTTCTAGGAACGACATTTTTCTCATGTTATCTCCTCATCTGAATAGCACTCTGGGATTTCTCACACTGTTCCCTTTGCGGATCCCTTTTAAAGTTTTCACTTTATTATTTTATGTTGAGTTAGTGTCTTGTCTATATCATGTCTGTGTACTGCTTGTGTACCTGGTACTGAGGAAGCCAGAATAGGGCATTAATTCCCCTGAAACGGGAGTTACAGCTGGTTGTCAGCTGCCCTGTGGATGCTGGAAATTGAATCCAGGTACTCTAGAAGGGCAGGCAGTGCTCTTAATCACTGAACTAGCTCGCTAGCCCCAGTATTCTTCCTTGCCTTATCTGACCACAGATGTTACTGGAGAACTGTCTTATTTAGAATCTTTCCCTACACCTTGCCTGCAATAAATACCTTTTTTATTTAACCATTTTCAAATTAAGTATGCTAGCTGAGAACCCAACCATAACCCTGACTGATTTCCCATCAGTGTTAGAACCACGAAGATATGTTTCATTTTGTTGTAGATCAGAGATTACAGCAAATTGTATTCAGGCTTTTATTCTGTTTTGTTGCTTATAAATATTTCACATTGCCATCTTTCTTTCCATCAATTCTACCAAGATGCCCAATGTCCAATCTCCTTACATTTTGACACATTTTGGAATTGACCATGCAGCAGTATGTTACATTTAGAGTTCATCTTCTGTTTCCCCAACATCACCATTTACTTACTTTTTCCTTAGGTACTTGCTTGCAGGTAAAGCCACATTCATGTAACAGCCAGAGAATTGTAGTAGCGATTTGGAGAAAATGTTCCAATTCTTCTGAAAAAAAAAAAAAATACTGCTTATAGATTAAAGGAGTACAGTTAATCTGGAAACTAAGTAAACTCAAGTCAAACCATTCCTGAAACATGACAATCAATATTCCAAGAACACATGGAAGAAGAAAAGCTGGAAAGCAGACAGAGAAAAAGTTTAGGGAAAAAGAAACAGTAAAAGTTTAAAGACAAAGACCTTCCAGAACATACCAAAAAAAAAAAAAATAATAATAGTAATAAAAATAAAAGGTTTTCAGCTCAGAAATAAAAATGGCACCCTGTCAAAATGAATAAGTAAATAAACAAATAAACAGCAGCTTCCTTCATTCTTTTTTCCTTCCTTCCTTTTTTCCCCTTCCTTCTGCTCTCTCTCTTTTACTCTCTCTCTCTTCCTCTCTCTCTCTCTTGCTTTCTTGCTTTCCTTTTGCATACAATAAATTTTGCCCATATTCTTTCCCCTTTCCCAATTCCTTCATCTCCCCTGTCCCTATGCACTCAACTTTATAACTCTTTCTCTCTTAGAAAAAAAAAACAAACAAAATACAAAAGCAAATAATAATAATAATAATGCACAAACAAACCATGGAGTATGTTTTGACCTGAGCAACTATTCATGAATGTGCAACCTATGCTAGGGTGTGGTTGATAAATGACATTCAATTGAATAAAACAGATCATCACATTCCCAGCAGCTATGAACTTTAAAACAATGTCTTGGTTAAAGGAGGGATTTTGAGTCTGCTTCCCCTTCTCTGTGCTGGGCTTTTGTCTGGTTTGAATCTGTGCAGGTCTTGTTCATGCTGTCATGATCTCTTTGAGTTGCTACATGCATCAACCCCTTTGTGTCTGGAAAATGTTTCCTTAGAGTCATCTATCACCTCTGGTTCTTGTAGTCTTTCTACCTCCTTTTCTGCACAGCTTTCTGAGCCTCCTGAGGAGGGGTGTGATACAGACATCCCAATGTGGTATTTTTCTAAGAAAACAAGAATGCATGTTCTCAAACACCTCGAGGGAATCAGAGAAATGGCTAAATTGGTAAAGTCCTTGGTATACAAGCGCTAGAAACAGAGCTCCAGCAGAATAGTGCATAATTGTGATCCCAGCCCTGGAGAAGCAGAGACCCCCAGACCCCTGGGGCTGGCTGAGGCTTGCTGATGAGCCAGCCAATCTAGGATGCTACTGAGAGACAGCACTCTGTTCACTTCCCTCAGGTAGACACCACTACCCAACCATTGCCCACGCCTGCCAGAAGACCAGGAGGAATGGCCTTCTAGGGACCTCCTCCACTCTCCTAGTACATCCAACACTATCCCCAAACTCCCTCCTCTCCTCATCTCCATATCCCAGCCTCCAACACCAACCAAGACTACCTGACAGACCAGAGGCCCCCTGCCTCCAAAACTCCAGGTAGGCTGCTTGCCTGCAGATCATATCTACTCTCTCAGTGACCCCTCCCCAACACTATCTCCAGACCCCCTCCCCTCCTGGCACCATCCTCTAATTCTGAGGGAGACTCCCTGCTGGATTAGAGGCTGTGGGGGACACCAGAAGTCCAACCCCCAACTCAGGTGGATTCTCCCTGCTCAAACACAGACCAGAAGACCAGAGAGGAAAAAAAAACCAAAAAACAAAATACCGGTCCAATAACGACAAACCCAGAAACTGGCACCTAGACCTATAATCATCCCAAACCAGGATGTCTAGATGCCAACATAAGAATACAATCAATAAGTGACAGGGCAATATGTTACAACCAAAGCACAGCTATCCTACTACAGCAAGCCCAGAATATTGGAACACAGCTGAAGCACAAAAAAGAACTTAAAACCAACTTTATAAGTATGTCAGAGGTTCTTAAAGAGGAAGTGAATAAACCCCTTAAAGAAACTGAGGGAAAGACAAAAGTTGGAGGAAATAAGTAAATACCTCAAAGAAAGCTAAGAAAAAACAGTTGAAGGAAATGAATAAAAGTATTCAAGACCTGAAAATGGAAATAGAAGCAATAAAGAAAACAAGCAGGGAATTCTGGAAATGGAAAATCTAGGTAAGCAAATAGGAACTATGACACAAGCATCCCAAAATGAATATAAGAGATGAAAGAATCTCAGACATTGAAGATAAGATAGAAGAAATAGATACATTGAACAACAACAACAAAAATGATGAATCTAAGAAATTCCAGATACAAAACATCCAGGAAATCTTGACACTATGAAAAAACAAAACCTAAGAATACTAGGAATAGAAAAGAGGAGAAGAATCCCAGCTCCAAAACCTAGAAAATATTTTCAACAAATCACAGAAGAAATTTTTCCTAAAGGAGGAGATGCCAATAAAGTTACAAGAAGCATACAGAATACCACATATATTGAACCAGTAAAGGAAGTCCTATCGCCACAAAATAATCAAAACACTAAATATACAGAACAAAGAAGGACTATTAAAAGCTGCAAGGGGAGAAAGCAAGTAACTTCCAAAGGTAGACCTATTAGAATAACACAACTTCTCAATGGAGACTCTAAAAGCTAGAAAGGCCTAGACAGATGACTTGCAGACTCTAAGAGATGACAAATGCCAGCCAAGATACTATACCCAGCAAAACTTTTAATCATGGTAGATGGAGAAAACAAGATATTTTATAACAAAATCAAATTTAAACAATATCTGTCAACAAATCCAGTCCTACAGAAGATACTAGAAAGAAAACTCCAATGCAAGGAGGTTAATTACACCCATGAAAATCCAAGCAATAAATATTTTCATACCAGCAAACCCAAAGAAGGAAAACACATATGCACACATCACTACCAGAAAAAAAAAAAGAAAAAACCAAAAAAAAAAAAAAAAAAAAAAACAAATCAGCAAGAATTAGCAATCACTGAGCATTAACATCTTTTAATATCAATAGACACTCAGTTCTTCAAAAAGAAAACACAGACCAACAAAAAGGGTGTGAAATGCTGATCCATGCTTCTTCTGCATACAATAAACACCTCAATATCAAAGAGAGACATTACCTCATAGTAAAGGGCTAGAAAAAGATTTTCTAAGCAAATTAACCTAAGAAGCAAGCTGGTGTAGCGATCCTAATATCTAACAAAATGCACTTAAAACTGAAATTAATCAAAAGAGATGGTAAAGAACACTTCATACTCATTAAAGAAAAAAATCCACTAAGATTATGTTTCAATTCTTAACATCTATGCCCTGAATAAAAGGTCACCCACATTTGTAAATGATACACTACTAACGTTTAAATCACACATTGACCCTCACACACTGGTAGTGTGAGACTTCAGTGTCCCACTCTCACCAATGAACAGGTCATCCAGACCAAAACTAAACAGAGAAATAACAGAGCTAACTGATGTTATGAACTGAATGGATCTAACAGATATCTATGCTACAGAACATTTCATACAAAAACAAAAGAATATACCTTCTTCTCAGCACCTCATGGAAGAGTCTCCAAAACTGACCATTCTAGGTTGCAAAGCAAGTATCAGCAGATACAAGAAAATTGAAATATCTCCCTGCATCCTATAAGACTACTAATTAAAGCTGCATTTGAACAACAAAAAGTTTAAAGTCCTATGGAAAATGAGACATAGATTCTATTAAAACAAGTCAAAAATTCAAGTGAAGACTTCAAAGAGTCAGAAACTACAAACATACTACTGCCCACAAATGCACATATACAAATCCACAGGAAAGACTTTTGTATTTATACCTACAGCAATTCAATCAATAATAAGTAAAACTATAACTAATTCTGATACTTGTGAGCAAATTGTGGTGTACTCATGCTTTTCCAACAATTATCAAAGGAAAGTTAAATTATTGTCACACACAACATTTAGAATCCATCTCAAAAGAAGACTAATAGAAGAGGAACAGCTAATAATAACAATTAAAAAATGTGTGTGTATTTATATCTACATTATATATAGGTGCGTGTATATATTATATTGTGGTCACACTTATATTATGTGCATTTATATATGCTTTATATGTGTGTTGATATATTATGTGTATGTTCATGTATACATTATGTGTTTATATGTACTATATGTTTATATTATATGTGTTTATATATGCATTATATGTTTGCATTTATATATTATATTGTGTTTATATCTGCATTATATATGTCTGTTTATATATAATTATATGTGTGTTTATGTGTATGTGTGTGTTTAAAAGTAATTATATGTGTGTTTGTTTATATATGCATCATATATGTATGTGTTTATATATATTATGTGTGTGTTTATATATACATTGTGTGTGTGTATTTAATGGTATACTTTAAATTTACATAAATGATTTTTCAGTAAAGTTTATGTTAAAAATAAAGCAGAATATTTGAATGAGAAAGCAATGCATGAAAATCCATGTATCTTAGGTAGTAACATAAGTAGGAAAAGAAATGTCTTGCGGAAACAGCTAATTTATCTATCATATTATGAAGAGAAATTGAGATACATGCTGTTCATGGGCACCATTATGGATCAAATATACGATGCCTTATAAACCTGAGGTAGCAGTTTACAAAAGTAAGTAATCCTTAGCTTGCAGGCAATTAGCAATTAACATAAAGTATAATTGCTGTTGCCTTAATTGTAGTCAAGTGAAATTGTAGTATGATTAGACTAATTGAAAAGTGTGAAAAAAATAATCTGTCATGTAAACTCTAAGGACAATTCTCCATTTGGAAGAAAGAGTTATTAGTACAATTAAACAAAAACTACAAAATAGAGTCCTTCCAGTCTTGGAGAAACATGCTGTTCACCATACTACTGTAATGACCAAAGGTTTCACTTGGCTTTCAGCTACTGTTAATGGTGTCTTTTCTGGAAAGAAGCCATAGACCAACATTGAGATATTAGTAGGCCACACTAAGGATACTGACTAAAGAGGACCATCTGAAGCACCTGAAATATATATATGAGTCTGAGATTTACACAGAATCGTTTGAAATCTTATCTTTAGTAGACAATGTTACACAGACTCTTTTTACCTCTAAAGAATTGTTAATTAACCTGGTTTCTGTGTACTATCAAAGGTATCACCTTAGAACGATGGTTCTCAACCTGTGGGTTGTGACCCCTGGGGTTGAATGACCCTTTCACAAGAGTGTCACCTAAGAACGCCAGAATGTATTTATGTTTACATTATGATTCATAACAGTATCACATTACAGTATGAAATAACAGCAAAAATAATTTTGCGGTCAGTGGTAACCACAACATGAGGAACTGTATTAAAATGTCACAGTGTTAGAAAGGTTGGGAACCACTGCTCTAGAACACAAATGTGATTCTGATAACTTCAACTAATGTATCCACTTCACATAGCAGAGTCTCAGACTCTCTCATAACTTTTGTGGCTTTCCTTAATATAGCCCCAGCCATTCTGCTTCCATTTCTCGCCCCACAACTTCCAGGCAATTCTCCAACCATTCTGAACTTCTGATCATTTGTCAGTTATGTCCTATTCACCCATATATCACTTACCATTCCCCAAACTCATCAAATGCTTACACAATGCTTACTCATATGCCAGGTCACATGAGTTCACACTTGACTCCAGGAAAATCTGTCCTTCCTCTCAATTACTACTTCAATTTGTGTGATGCCCCAGTGGCATGTACACCAACTTAATCATGTTTCATGTAAATAGGCGTGAGTCAAACATCAGGTTTTGATCAGCAAGGGCCAAAGATTATACCTTTTTCATCATTAACCTTTCCCTATCATTATGCTCAGTATTTTAAACTCAGTAGCTCCTCAATAAATATTTTCTAAATAATGAATGCCTAATCAGACATGAATCTTTCCTCTTGAGAAGTAAGAAGAATGAGGAGTCCCCCACTCTTCTATATACCATAGACTGCTTTTTTTTTTTACATAAAATAGAAGTGACATCCCTCTGGCTTCTGTATCTTCTGTGAATTTTTAGGGATCTTGATCTCATAATTTGGAAAAAGCAATCAGGTCGCCACTAAGGTTAATGCAACCAGTGCCTATCTAAGCCATCTCATACATTGCTTAACTATTATGATCAGAAAATAATTTATGAGAACACTTAACTAGTAACCAAGCAGACAGCTTCTTAAGTGGCCATGGGTGATTTGGATACTGAAGTTTATGCAGGGAATTTTGGGCTACTGATAAGAGAACAGACAAAGAGGCCATTTCTGTAAATTTCTAATGAACATATATATATATATATATATATATATATATATATATATATAGAGAGAGAGAGAGAGAGAGAGAGAGAGAGAGAGAGAGAAACACATATGCACATGCACACAGACAAAATACAATGCACACACACACAACACACAAATTTGAAGCTGCTTAATTTAAAATTTAAAGCATCGTCAATTTAAGCAGCATTTGACATTGCTCTGAAATCAGGGCTCTGCACACAACAAATGTAGTGCCAAGGACAGCACATAGGTGGGTCCCGTTCAGAGAAAAGAAATAGCATGGCTCTACCCATCTCTGCTTCCCTGCTGTGCAAAGCAGCTTCAAACATGAAGATAGCTGCACCCAGGACACAGAGCTTCCTTCTCATAGCCTGGCATTGTTTCACTTCTGACTTGGGAACACATCCAAGACCTGGAGAAAGAGGATGTTCCATAGGTGAGTTAAAAATGAAACGCTTTGATTATAAAAATGGAAGAATGGCTGGAGGAGGGAAGCCTATCGTCATTGGTACTTCTATAAATGCACATGAGACTGCAGTGCACTGTACTGAGTAATTATTATTAAGCATTTGTATAGAACTTTATATTTACAAAGTGCTTTGTAGTCCTTTATATTATTATTCCTCACAGCGGCCTTATGAGGTAGGTTGGTATTGTTAAATCTATTTTACCTCCCTGCAGGAGGTCTCTCTTTCAAGTGCTTTGAAATAAACCTTGAAGAATCAAAACCCTTCAGTGTCTGGAAGAACAAGGTGGAAAAAGCCCCATGGTGAAAGTTTGTGCTAAAAAAGAAATCCCAAAGGGAGCCTGTGTGCTAGAGAAGGGAGATCAGAGCCCATAAAGGGAGCTAGAATTGCATCAATCTGAGTGGAAAATAATGGAGCGCCTGACCGTAGTGAGATTCATGGTGTGGGATGAATATGGGGCCTGTCTTCCTCTTGGATTCCTCACAGACCGATAGTGTTTTACATGGTGTACACATGGGACTGGCGAGTGCCATTTATCTGTATGCTTGGTCCTCACGGTCCTGTTATCATAGTTGACACACTGAGAAAGAAAACACAATGCAGCTACTTTGGGGTTCCATTATACATCCAAGTTTTAATATTTCACAGGAGAAAATTTAAAAACTATCCATAGTTTTAAGAAGATAAAATTTTAACCACCCCCCCCCACACACACACACTTTTTTTTTTCCTGCTGCAAAAGTGACTTTCATAGCTGGGCGTGGTAGTCCAGCACTCAGCCAGCTGAGGCAAGGGTATCGCTATCAGCCTAACCATATAGTGAATGCCAGGGAAGCCTGGGCTTCAGTATAAGCTCTTCTCTCAAAAAAGAAACTCAATAATTTATATTTGCAGGAGGGGAGGAGAATAAGAAAAAGTCTAAAGATTTGGATAATTTTACCCATATTCCTCACACCTCAAGCAATCGCGATTAAAAACCTTGTGTTTCACTCACATTTTGCCAAAGATATTGACATGATTCTCAATATATGATGTCACAATTCTGCATTTCCTTGTAGTTAACACTTGAACTTAAATGTTTCTCTATATTTTATGTAAAACATTTCTGGCTGCAGTCCTTCTAATATTGAAAACTTTACTAAGTCTTACAAAACCTGAAGACTTTGGCCTTAAAAGAGCAATGTCTTAAAAATAGCATTACTTTTAAAGTCTGACGGCCCATACTATTCCTTAAAAAATGGCATAAATCTGTTACATGATGTCTATATGACATCATCATCAGTTTTGAAGTTCAAATATCATGTGTGGCTTGGTGGTTCCCAAATCACCTGGCCCTGGCCCCTTCTGAGCTGCAGACTTGAAACCAACTTCCCTCCCAGGCTCTTCACTTCAGTGTTGACTGGGCTTGTTTACTTAAAATGATCCTCGCTACACATGTTTCCTTCATGCCCTGCCCAAGAAAGCCACCCCAGAAGGCCCATCCTACCTGTGTTAGTAGGGCTTCTAGTTGCTCAAGCCAAAAGTAACTATCATTCTCCATCTCCTCATTTTGTCACATCTAGCACACCATTTATTGGCATGCATTCTTTGTTCTGTCTTCAAAGCCTAACCTCAGCCCAGAATCTCTACTGATTTTGATTCACCCAGGTTAGTTTCACCAGGCTTCCTCTGGATTTGTTCCTTAGTCTTCTATCTATTCTCTTCCTCTTGCCCTTTGTCTTTTCATTCCACCCTCTTAGTAGTCAACATAATGCTGTTAAAACACATAAGACCACACCCAGCCTTTTGTCAAGGCATGGTAGCAGCTTCTGGTTCCATCCAGAGCACACACTGTAGGTGGGGCTTTTCTGTCCTGCCAGTCAGCTCTATTTCACCAGCAGTCTAACAAATAACCACACAGAGACTTTTTTATGTATAAATGTTCAGCCATTAGCTTAGGTTTGTTGCTAACTATCTCTTTCAACTTAAATTAACCCGTATTTTATATCTATGCTCTACCACGTGGTGTTATCTTTTTTCAGCATGGCATAGTCAACTCCTGCTTCTTCTGAATCTGGCTGGTAACTCCTGTGACTCTGCCCTTCTTCCTCCCAGCATCCTCTCACTCTGGCTCTCCTGCCTAACCTCTTCCTGCCTAGGTATTGGCCAGTTGGCTTTTTATTAAACCAATGCGAGTAATACATATTTAGTGTACAAAAGGATTATTACACAGCAACAAATCTTTGATTTGCTTCCCTCTTCATTTGCATTCTTGATCCCTCAGGCCTCATCACTAACTGCTGTCCTGGTAGTCACTGGTTTATAGCAAAATTGGACTCATCTTGTGGTAACAGGCTCCTCCCATCCCAGGGCTTTGGATTCTTGTATCTATCTGGTGTTCTTGTTCAGACTACTTTTCCCCAATTGTTCTCTTCAGAACAATGTCCTTTAATATCTGACAGCTACTCTCACTGCTAAATCATGTATGTTCTTTCCCTACTTTTTTATTCTTCAATGTTGTAACTTCAAATAATTCTCAGTAGATATTTCTTAATAATTCTGTTTAATATATATCTTCCCCCAATAAAATGACAGTATATGACAAGAATATAGTGAAAGAGAATATATAGGCTTGGGATTGTGCCCATTTTTTTGGTTCCTGTGCATGTTTCCAGAGCCTAAAATAATATGCAATATATAAATATGTGCCAAATATTTGTTTGTATGAACAAGCTTTCTGAAAAGCTATGTGAAGTTTTTTTTTTCAATAGGCACAGCTAATTTAAAAACTAGTGGCCAATACATGGAGCCAAGTTAAAGGTATTTAAGAGACAGAGCAAAGAGTCCTATAGAGTAATTACATTTTCCACAATGTCATATGGCAAAGAATATAAGAACTCTTTATCCTAGAAGTTATTGATACTCAAATTTTATAACTTACCCTTGTCCCTTTCTACTTTCCAGGGAAAATTACAGCCTACATTTTATTAATAGGGTCCATTTTGTATTGTCAATAGGAAGGTGGAAAGTTGTTAGCACTAAACTGTACTAACACAAATATATGCTAAACTTAGGGAATATGAAGAATGGAAACATCAATTTTAAGTACTGCCTTGTTTTATTTTAGATATGCTGCTAGAACTTATAAATTTCATCATTTTCTTTAGTTTATATTGCAGTGTGCAGAATTCAGGATTTTTAATAAGACTCAAATAACTAAAAAAATTTATATATTGTTTCATTCAATATTGCTGAGAAAATAAAATTCATTTGGCCAATAAAAATTCAATTTAATGTTCAAAATCAACAAAGAGAAATCATAGCTTAATCCTACCAAACAACTATTAAGGTGAGATTAACTTATCAAAATTAAAACAAAACCTTTTAATACTCATTTACTTACCTATAGCAGAGAAAATAATGTCTGTGTGATTATGTGTGCATATAGGGGGTTGGCAGAGGGAGGGAAGACAGAGAGTACCAAACATTTTATTGAGAGCATAGCTTAAACATTAAAAAGTGAACAAAAATTGGTAGCAGAAGTTGAGATTTTGCTTTTATTTACTGATATTGTTTCAAAACAGAGACAATGTCTCACTTTGTCTGGAGGGACCAGCAGAGATCTTGGTGATTACTACTGTATGCCAGGCCATATGTTTCTGAGAATATGGCATGTGTTAGACCAACTGTGTAGATCCAGTTTTATAATTTTTGAAGATATACACAACATATGAAAGCTATCAAGTAACTGAGTTTTTACACTGATGAGTTATCTATATGTCACTTCAAAACCCACCTCCCTAAAAATAGGCAGTATATAATTTCCCCAGAGAGTAGTGCAACTTGCAGCTTTTAAAATATCGTTCCCTATTCATCATGTGAGACTATCTTCTGATTTTCATCTGCAGTTTTTAAATTGCTAATTACCAAGGGAAAAATATTACAAAGTTAACTTTCTGACTTTGAAAATACTGTCACTTGGAATTGACAAAATTGATGGTAAATAAACATAATTAAGAAAATAAAACTTGTAAAATTAACCATTTCTATCTTTAGTCAATAGTTATCTTAAATATAATATATAAATGATGTTCAAGTCCACATTTAATCATTTACCAAGGTACTACCCATATCTGTGAATTCTCTCCTAAATGTGACTAAATGTGAACTGCTTTTTTTTTTTTAATTGAGAAAAAGGTATGAAGTATGCTTCTGCTTCACCATGGTTCAAATTCTATGTTTATTTCATACCTGCTCACATCAGAGCAACTTTCAATTAAGTTCACC